>NC_046154.1:21851228-22151228 GCF_011064425.1 Rattus rattus | reverse complement strand
GGCCTGGGGAGGGACCAGCCAGGATTCCCATGCTGAGGCAGAGAGAGCAGGTCAGGAGAGGAACGCCATTAAGTCCCAGGCCTCGTGGAAACTCAGTCTTCTCATCTGGAGAGTGGGAATGAGGAGATATTTTATCTTCAGACCCATTTTACAGGCAAAGACGCAGGTTAGGTCAAGGCCTGGACTAGAGCTTCGAGGAACAGCTGAGGTCTGAGCACTGCTTGAAGCCCTCTGGTCCATCCCAGGAGCTGGATCTCTGCCCATCACCTCAGAGAAAGGGGAGGGGTGATCTGGGCATGCATTTAAAAGCCCTTCTGGGTCTCCTGGGCTTCTGTCTTCTAGACTTCTATTCAGTCTCTAATCCCCCCCCCCCCAAAAAAAAACAAAAACAAAAAAAACCACGCAATTTCACTTATGAGCATGCTGTTGGATCCGATTTGTAATGGGGAAACTGAGTCCAGAAAGGGGCAAGTGACTGGGTCGCAAATGAGCTGGGGTGGACACCATTTAGAATACGAGACGGGTTGGGGATTTAGCTCAGTGGTAGAGCGCTTGCCTAGTAAGCACAAGGCCCCTGGGTTCGGTCCCCAGCTCCAAAAAAAAAAAAAAAAAAAAAAAATAGAATACGAGACATTGAACACCCAACTCGATCCTTTTCTCCATTCTAAATAACCACTCCGCACAAAAGTCCTGTCCCGGTGCCCAGTGTCTGTGGGTCCTGAGAAATCCTTATAGCACCTCCCCCTCCCCTCTCTCTCTCTCTCTCTCTCTCTCTCTCTCTCTCTCTCTCTCTCTCTCTGACATTCGTTCTAGGGCACCTTATGGTGTGTAATTAAGGGCAGCCAAAAGGTCTGGAAACAGACATATGGAGTAATTGGGGCCAGCAGTGGGTAAAGGCTTGCCTCCAAGCACGAGGACCCGAGTTCAATCCCCGGATCCCGTCCGATGAAAGAAGAGAACTGGACCCCCCACACACACACACACACACACACACACACACACACACACACACACACACACACACACACACACACACACACACACACACACACACACACACACACAGACACACACACACAGACACACACGCACACAAATGTTTCTCTGACCTTGAAAAGAAACATAAAGAATACTTAAGGTGCAGACTTTATCCTACTCATATTTTATACCCTTTACCCACTGGAGAAACAGGCACAGAGGTAAGGAAAGACTGACAGAAAGTATCAGTGAGCCCCAACAGGGGTGTTGTACCCACCACCAGCTCAGCCAGAAAGGGGTCCAAGGATCTTCATATGGAGGTGAGGGGGGCCCAGAGGATGTGCTAAGTCCCAGTCACAAGGGAGAGATAGTTATGGTAGTGACTAAACCCATGGTTCCTGTGGTCTGGGTGCCAGGGTCCCAGTTCTGATCTGCTGTTTCTTAACTCTGTACCCTCAGGTGAATGACTTCCTACTCCTCTCTATACCTCAACTTCCTCATCTGTAAAATGGGGATAATATGTCTCTAGGTACCTCCCTGGGTGGTGGAGATGGTTAAGGGAAAGTGAAGGGAATAGAACAGTTAGTAAATGTGAAAGACCTGAGGTCAATCCCCTTAACCCCAGTGTGTGTGAGTATGAGTGTGTTTGTGTGTATGTGTGAGTGTGAATGTTTGTGTGTGTGTTTGTGTGTTTGTGTGTGTGAGTGAGTGTGTGTGTGAGTGTTTGTGTGTATGTGTGAGTGTGAATGTGTGTGTGAGTGTGTGTGTGTGTGTGTGAGTGAGTGTGTGTGTGAGTGTTTGTGTGTATGTGTCTGTGTGTCTGTGTGAGTGTGTGTGTGTGTGTGTGTGTGTGTGTGTGTGTGTGTTCTTTCTTTGTGTTTTGAGACAGGGTCTGTGTAGCCTGGAAGTCACTAATGTAGACCAGGTTGACCTCAAACTCACAGAGATTTGCCTGCTTCTGCCTCTCCAGAATTGGATTAAAGGCAATGTGCACCACTGTGCCCACCTTTTTTACAGCCAAGCATGGGAGCACAAACTTGAGAGAGAGATGGCTGTCACTCTCTGACCAGCCAGTCTAGTCTCCTTGGTGAGTTCCAGATTAGTGAGAGACTTTCCAAAACCAAGAGGGGGTCACTGGGAGGGCCCAGGTCAAAAGCACTTGCCACTCAAGCCTGATGACCAGAGTTCAACCCCTGGAGCTCTCTGAGGGAAGGAGAGAACTGACGTCTGCAAGTTGCCCTCTAATCTTCACACAAATTTGGTGACATGCACCTAGACACCCATGCGTTCTCTCTGTCTCAAACACACAACAACAACAACAACAACAACAACAACAACAACAAAACAATAAAACGAAAGCCAGGGTAGATAGCACCTGAGGAATGACAGCCAAGGTTGTTGTTGGGGCTCCTCCACATGCACACCCACACACAGGCATGTACACGTGTCCTTGCATGTACGGAACATGTAAATGTGTACACGCATAGGAAAAAGTATGGCACATGATACAGAAGATAACTTGTAAATTCAGCACTATGGAGGCCTCCATCTATCTACCCATTCCTTCCTTCTCCCGTTCCTTCATCCACCCATCCACCCACCCATCCATCATCCATCCACCCATCCATCCATCTACCCATCCATCCATCCACCCATCCACCCACCCATCCATCATCCATCCACCCATCCATCCATCCCATCCATCCATCCACCCATCCACCCATCCACCCATTCACCCACCCATCCATCATCCATCCACCCATCCATCCATCCATCCCATCCATCCATCCATACATCCACCCCCATCCATCCATCCACCTATCCATCCATCCATTCATCCATCCATTCACCCATCCATCCATCCACCCATCCATCCACCCATCCACCCACCCATCCATCCATCCATCCATCCACCCACCCATCCATCCACCCATCCACCCATCCATCCATCCCATCCATCCATTCATCCATCATCCATCCATCCACCCATCCATCCACCCATCCATCATCCATCCACTCATCCATCCACCCATCCACCCATCCATCATCCATCCACTCCTCCATCCACCCATCCATCCATCTACCCATCCATCCATCCACCCATCCATCCATCTACCCATCCATCCATCCATCCACTCATCCATCCATGCGTCCAGTATGTCAGTACACCAGCCTCTTTTTTGTGTGGCACTTTTTGCTAACTTCCTTCTGTTCCCCAATCAGCAGCAACCCTATGAATACTTCCAGGTCCCAGAGCTGGCTCCAGGCTGCTGCCCCTGGCTAGTAGGTAGAGCCTAGAGGGACACAGTTGGGCGACGTTTGTAAAGTTGAGGCCTTGAACCTCCCACAGGACTGTCCAGGCCCCTCACCCTGTCTTCAATGATGAACTCTTCCTGCCCTGCAGAACCCGGGCCGGGTGGCTGTGGAAACTTCCTGTTGAGCTTCCCAGCTGCTTCTCTTCTCTCATCTACCTAATCCTGTGAGTGCGGGTTCAATGAGATACTTTGTCAAATGCCCAAGGGCTGGTGGCTTCTTAAATAATCCCAGCTAATGGCAATGCTTAGTCCAGAGGCATTTCATTACCTTCCATTTTCTCAGGCCTTCCATTTGCATGGTTGAGAAAGTAAAGGTCGGGCTGGGGATTTAGCTCAGCGGTAGAGCGCTTACCTAGGAAGCGCAAGGCCCTGGGTTCGGTCCCCAGCTCCGGAAAAAAAAAAAAAAAAAGAGAAAGTAAAGGTCAGAGAGGTGGCAAGATTTGCCAGGGTGACAGACCTCAGGAGCCATACCCCTAACCGCTACTGACTTCCTCCTGTCTGTGGAGTCCCTTGGCCCACTCCCTGGCAGTTGAAGCTGAAGGACTCGGTTCATGCCGACTCAGGCAGGTACATCCAAGGGACCCTTGTCACTTGGAGGTGGCCTACGAAGTCCTTGTCAAGGATGAAGCCTCATATCCACCCCGAGCTGAGGCCCTGTCCCCTTGAGCTTCCTCTTAAGCCCTTGTCACAGGAGGCCTTGGCCCAGGTGGGGTGGGGGCCAACGGGTGACAATGACCGATTTAGAAAGTAAAGTGGCTTTTCAAACAAATAAGAAAGAAGAGGAAAGAAAGCATGGGCTGCCCGCTTCCTGCCTCACTCTCTCTCCTGCACCTGGGCCCCAGCTGCGGGTCCTCTAGGCTTGTTTGCTCGCATCCTGCCTGGGAGCCTCTTCTTCTACCCCAGGCCCCTCCCGTGGGGTGGGATGATTGTGGAGCCCGTGGAAATAAACCCCTCTGTGATTGTTGTATTGTCATGGTCGTTAGCATTGTGTAGGACAATGCCAGTAATCACTACACTGAGGCAGGGGATGTCTTCCTGTGTTGTCAAGGACCTGAGAGTGCTACCAGCTCAGCCCTCCACTGGGGAGCAGCCCTGCCAGGCTTTGCAGGGCCTTTGGAGGCCTGAGCGGCTTGTTTCCTCATCTGCCAAGTAAGGTGGGACCCGAAAAGTTCGGGGTCCTTGGTGGTGGCCATTTAGATGCTTTGGGACACAGTTTTCAGGCCTCCTAGGATATGGCTGGGACGTGAACACTAAACCCACACCCTTGATTCTATCTGCTGGTTGGTTTTTTTCACTCAAAGTCTCATGTAGCCCAGGCTAGCCCTGAACTCCCTATGTAGTCAAGGATGACCTTAAACTTCCGATCCTAGTGTCTGCCTCCCTAAGTGCAGGGATCACAGGACAGTGCCCCACCATGGCCATTTCTGCAGTGCCAGGGGTTGAACTCAGGGCTTTGTGCCAGACAAGCCCTGTGCCAGCCGAGCTGTGGCCCCCGGCAGTGCTCTCTGCTGTATGAAGTGCACATTTTATCTGAACTGGGACAAGATGAAGTGGATGCTGTCATCCCTATGTTCTAGAAATCGCACTAAGACACAGGAAGTGACCTGCCTGACCCAGTTCAGCCGGCGGGCATGCTCACTTGGGTGTTCAGAGCCGCTTGGGTCAGGGCCTAGCACTGAGGGTCTGAGTTGTTCTGTGTCCACAGGCAAGTGAAAGCCAACATCCCATAATACCCACCTGCAGATACTATTGAGTGCTAGGGGACCATGACAGAGCAGTGACTGTGTGAAGAGGGGGACTTGGCCGTCAGCACCAAGCTGCTCTATCATTCTGATTAGCTTGAAGTCACAGTCAGAGAGGCAGGAAGGATACTGAGGGCCGTGCCCAGTTCTCGAGATCTAAACCCCGAGGTTGAGGCTGGCCAGCTATTCCAGGAGGCACCTGGGGAGAGGGGTGGCTCCACCCACTGGGGCGTTAAAAAAAGAAATCCCTGAGGCTGCAACCAGACAGGCTGCCTGTCACCTGCTCCAGTTAATAGCAAACTGCTTCCTGTCCCTCCCGCCCCAGCAGCTGTGCAGCCTTTGACCTTCGGAGACGGAACCAGAACATGTTCGCTTTGCAGAGGATTCGGGGCTGGAGAGGATGTTGCAGAAAGGCCGTGAGACCCGGGGGGCCTGGCTCGATCCTGCTGTGCAACGGTGGACAAGTCCTTCGAGCGGTCTGAGCTCCAGTTGCCACCACTGGAGAATGGGATGGCACCGCCTCCAAGACAGTAGGGACCCAGGGGTGATGGTTATGGTTGTTAGAAGGGCACTCAGGGGGTTGGGGGATTTGGCTCAGTGGTAGAGTGCTTGGCGAGCAAGCGCACGGCCCGGGGTTGGGTCCCCAGCTAAAAAAAAAAAAAAAAAAAAAAAAAAAGAAGGGCACTCAGTGGTGGTCATGGGGACATAATCTGGTTCCGCGGGCGGAAGTGCTTGGGACAGCTTTGATACCCAGAGTTTATATGATGAAAGGAAAAACCCAGATCCTGTAAATTACCCTCTGACCTTCAAACAGGCATCATGATGCATGTGCTGTCTGCACATAGACAAAATAATGTTAAAAAAAAAAAAAAGTCGGGTGGGGGTGGCACACACCTTTCATCCCAGCACTCAGGAGGCAGAGGCAGGCGGGTCTCTGTGAGTTCAAGGCCAGCCTGGTCTACAGAGTGAGTCTCAGGACAGCCAGGGCTACACAGACAAAACTTGTTCCAAAAATAAAATAAAATAAATTCAACCTAAAACCAAACAAACAAACAAACAAAAAAACCAAACATACTCCACCCCACCAAAAAACAAAACAAAGGGGTTGGGGATTTAGCTCAGCGGTAGAGCACTTGCCTAGCGAGCGCAAGGCCCTGGGTTCGGTCCCCAGCTCCGGAAAAAAAAACAAAACAAAAAACAAAAAAAACCAAAAAACAAAAAACAAAACAAAACAAAACAAAACAAAAAAAACCCCAAGGTCCTGGGATCCTGTGTTCTCTTTTGTGCTAGATTTCTTCGTTTGCCTGGTCACTAAAAGCTGTACTTCATAACCTAGTCTGTGCCCTGGTAAGTGGCCTCTGTGGGAGACATCAATGCCCTTAATGCTTTGGCTCCTGGTGAGGGGGAGAGCAGCTGGTACCCAGCCCTCACCTCCTTCTGCGGGGTTGCCACCGGTTGGCTATGTCCAGCTGTAGCTGCCTCAGGGTGGCCCTGAGCATGTCTCGAGCCTGGGTCCCACCCTCCAGGCCTTAAACCATGGCTTCCAGGAGGCCAGCCTCCATTAATCGCCCATTGTACAAACTAAAAAATGTGTCAGCTGTCTTCTGCTTGTATTCATCCTGGGCTTTGGGGACGGGAGAAAATCCTCCCACATTCATCTGCTTTTCTCGTAATTAATTTATTTATTTTTGCGTGCCACCACAGTGTACTACCTCGTATAGCCATAAATACCCTTTATTTTCGTTTGTTTAGTTAGTTTTACATTTATTCATATTATTTTACCTATATAGGTGTTTTGCCCGCATGTATGTTCATGGTACACATACATGAATGCAGTACCCATAGAGACCAGAAGAGGGCGATAGATTCCCCCAGAACTGGAATTAACAGATGGTTGTGATCCACCAGGTGGGTGTTGGAAATTGGACCTGGGTCCTCTGAAAAAAACAAAACAAAACAGAAAGTATTCTAATCCCCAGAGCCATCTCTTCAATGTATTTGACTTTTCTGAGATAGGGACTCACTCTGTAGCCCTGACTGGCCTATGTGGACCAGGCTAGCCTTGAGCTCATGCCTCCTCCAGTGCTGGGATTCAAATTCCTACTCTTTTTTTTTTTTTTTTTTTTTTTTTTCCGAGCTGGGGATCGAACCCAGGGCCTTGCGCCCTAGGCAAGCGCCTACCACTGAGCTAAATCCCCCAGTGCTGGGATTCAAAACATCTACCAGGTCCAGTCAACTTTTTATGTTCATTACTTTTTTTGGGGGGGGGGCGCCTGGGGACTGAACCCAGGACCTTGCGCCTCCTAGGCAAGCGCTTTACCACTGAGCCAAATCCCCAACCCCATGTTCATTACTTTTTTATTTTTATTTATTTGAAGACACTGCAGCTGTCTTCAGATATACCAGAAGAGGGCATCGGAGCTACCATGTGGTTGCTGGAATTTGATCTTAGGGCCTCTGGAAGAGCAGTCAGTGCTCTTAACCACTGAGCCCTCTCTCCAGCCCTACTTTTTAAATATTTATTTTTATCATTTTTGTTTCTGTTGTGTGTGTATGAATATGCCGTGTGTGTGTGTGTGTGTGTGTGTGTGTGTGTGTGTGTGTGCAGTACCTGCGGAGGCCAGAAGAGGGCATCAGATCTCCTGGGAACTTGAGTTACAGGTGACTGTGAGCTGTCTCACTTAGGTGCTGGGAACAGCTTAATCACCAAGCCATCTCTCCAGCCCTTACTTATTAATTTTATTGTTGTAGTGTGTGGAGAGTAGAGAACAACCTTAAGGATTGATCATCTTGTTTTTAGAAGTGTTTTGTTTATTTTTATTTTATATTTACCACTGTTGGCGTGCATGTCTGTGAAAGGGAGTTACTGGTGTGTTGGGAATCAAACTCGGCTCTTCTGGAAGAGCATCCAGTGCTCTTAGCCACTAAGCCACCTCTCCTGCCCCAGCATTGATTGTTTCTCTCACTGTCCTTTATTTTCTAGGCTAGCTGCCCAACCAGCTCCCAGGTGACTCTGTCTGCGCTCCCGTCCCCAAGTCTTGGGTTCCATGTACACGCAATATCTGCCTTCGGCTTTTTTATGTGCGTTCTGGGTCTCTACTTGGGGTCTTTGTGCTCGCTTTTACGAGTCAGGGTCTCACCAAGTTACCAGGCTCTCGTGTGTACACTTTACAGCCCAAGCGAGTCTTGATTTTGTGATCCTCCTGTCTCAGCTTCGCAAGTAGCTGGGATAACAGCCCTGTGCCTAGCTCTTACGCATGTCTTTATTCACCGAGTTGACTTCTGCCGTGTGACTCCATGGGGTAGGTGACCAAGGGACAGTGCCTTCCCCAAGGAGCCCCTTGGTTTAGATAACCAAACAGCATCTCCTTCCCACTCTGTTCCCTCCCCTTCCCTCTCCTCTTTTCTCCCTCACTTCCGTCCTTTCTTCCTTATATATTGCTAAGGGCGGTTTCAAAGTAGATATTCTCCTGCCTCAGCCTCCCCAGTGCTGGGATTACTTTACTGGCGTGTACTTCATGCAGCTTTTTTTTTTTTTTCCCTTTTCTTTTCCTATTTAAAAAGCATGCCTGGGCTGGAGAGATGGCTCAGTGGTTAAGAGCTCTGACTGCTCTTCCAGAGGTCCTGAGTTCAATTCCCAGCAACCACATGGTGGCTCACAACCATCTGTAATGGGATTTGATGCCCTCTTCTGGTGTGTCTGAAGACAGCTACAGTGTACTCATATATAATAAATAAATAAATCTGTAAAAGGCATGCCTGGAGCTGGAAATGTGGCTTAATTGGTACAATGCTTGCCCTTCACAGAGTCCTGAGTTTTGTCCCTAGCTCTTACGCAATACAGGCTATGGTGGTATGGCCTAGATTCCCAGCACTTGGGAGGCAGAAACAAAAGGATCAGAAGTTCAAGGTTACCCTTACCTACACACCAAGTTCAAGGCCAACTTGGGATACAAGAGACTCTGTTTCAGAAACAGGCACACCTTGTGCCTCTTGTGTGGCACAAGAGGTGGTGGCCCACGCCTTTGGCCCCAGCACTCAGGAGGCAGAAGCGCACAGATCTGTGAGTTCAAGGTCAGCTGGTCTACATAAAGAGACTCTGTGTCAAAACAAAACCAAAACCAAACAACCAAACAGCTTTGTATTTACCTACTATGTACATTTGACTCAGGGTTTTAATTATCAATATTGTCTGGGAGGGCGGCTAGGGGGCAGGGCACACTGGCTCCTGGTGGGGAAGCAATGGGTGAGCCTGGGCTATGAGGGTAGCTGACATTTTGGCTCCTGTTGCCACCAGCAATTCCTCCGAAGCCCAAACACCCAGAGACTCCTGCCCCCGGAGCCAGATGGGGTATGAAGAGGGACCACATGTGAGCCTGGAAACTGTCCAGTGGAACACCGGGGTAGGATTCTCTGGTGGGCAGTTTACCCTGGGGCCTCATGGGTAGAATCAGGGAGGGCACCTCAGCCCCACAGCCATGCTCAGGAGCTGGGGAATGGAATGATGGGGGTGGGGGTGCTTCTGTGGCAACCCCAGTGGGTGTGGGACTTCAGGGAAGCTGTAGTGTGTTAAAAGTAATGAGCAGCTGCTGATTTTACTCCAGCTTCTTCTTCATCCATCCGTAAGCCATTTGTCCCATGGCTTACCCACCATCCCTCCCCGTCCATGCCTGTTTGTCTCCAGGTCTTCATTCTCCTATCCATCTTACCCGTCCACCCACTCATTTATCCACCTACTGAGTTACTTCTCCAGAAAGAGAAGGGGGGAGGCGGGGGAGGAGAGTAAGAGGGGGGAGAGGAGGAAGGAGACTCCGGGCTGGTGAGATGGGCAGTGAATTGGACTGACACAGCATCAAAGGGCCTGGAATAGAAGCCACTGGGAGGAAATCAAAGGGGGTTGGCATTGGCCTTGGCCTAGACGCAAGATTCCATCCTTGGCTTCAGGATTGACTTAGAAACGGACTCCACTTGGAAATCTGCCCCCAGCCTTGCTCTCTTTCAGCAAAGCAGTCAGGGATTCCAGGCCTGAGGAGCATCAGGAGTGGGACCCCTTCTTGTAGACCGGAGGCAGAGAGACCTCGGGAGAAAGAACGTGCTTATGTCACGCAGAGAGAGGCAGCCAAACCCAGATGTCTAATTCCCAGACTGGTGCTTTCCCCACCAGAGAGCCTCTCAGTCCCTACCCTGCCAGTACCACAGTCAGTACTGGATGATGACCCTTTAGCACCTGGCACAGCATTGGGCCCAGAGAAGGGAACCTTCCCCGCTTCTATAAGCTACTGGGCTGTCCCCAGATGGGAAGATCAGAACAAGAGCCTGCTGACCTCAGACAGAGCACTTGGCTGCAGGACTCCTTCCTGCTCCAAGTGTCCCACCATCCTGTCCTCCCTCCCCAGTCCAGGACAGCCCTAGGGACTGTTCGCTGATGGAAAAGGGAGGCAGGAGCTTACCCACAGTCCCACAGTCCAGAGGGGACACGTCCCTGCCTCTACTGTCCTGCACTGATTAGAGACATTAGATAGCAAGGGTACCTCTGAGGTTCTGGCCTCCAGGTGGCCTCGAGCCTTTGAAGTTGGGGACAGTGGATAGATACAGGCTGCAGAGACCAGAGGCCTGGAGGGTTACTGAGAGCAGGGCAGGAAAAGACACCTTGAGGACAGTTTTTCACCTGCCACCTGCTCAGCCCCACCTAGCCATGGAAAATGTGACTCAAAGGAAGCTGATGTCTGGGGACCTGGGGGTGGGGATGTGGGGGGGTTGTGCATGGGTGACAGCATGTGGGGGCAAGATGGGAGGGTGGAAGCTGGATCTGGGGTGAGGTTGGGGTACTGGTTCCAAATTCTGCTCAGCCCCTGCCTCTGTCTCTCGGGGAACTTTCACTTCTCGAAGGATGGGCAAGCCAGCCTGTAAAAGCTGTCCCCAAGCCTCCGTGACTATAGCCAGTTGCTCTCTACAGCAAGGGAGCATTCTTTGTAGTCTGCTGGGTGCAGGGACACAGCTGCAGAATAATTAACCCCTTTTCCTCCTATGAGATGCCCAAGTACAGACAGGTACCATACCCATGGTATCCAACAGGAAGCTCAAATTCTGTCTACAATAAGGAAACAGGATCCTCTTTCTAGGGCTTGCCACTAGTGGGGTTCTGCCCTTAATGAAATGTTTGTGTCTTCCCAACCTCCAGCGACCCAGTTAGGGAGGAACCACTACTGAGACGAGGTGACACACCTGTCCATTTTCCATCCGCCAGGTTCTAGGGAAGCCATCGGGACTGGGGGCATAGTTCAATGGTAAAATGGTTGCCTAGAAGGCAGGGATGCTAGGTTCAGTCCCCAGTGGAGCAAAGACAGATAAATGCATGCACACAAAGGAAACTGGGCTTAGCTGCTCTCACCTGCTCCGGTGGTGAGGGAGGAAGAGGAAGGGAACAGGTGCGGGGCAGGAAGGGATTGGAGAGAGCATCAGGCTGGGAGGACGATGGGGGAGGGGGGAGTGGAGTTGAAACCGAGAGGGGGCAGGGAAAAGGCCGAGACCGAGCGGCCTGACAGGTGGAGTCCCCTGGCCTGGGAACTCTGTGGAACTTCTGTGCATTTGTTCTGGGAGACGCTTGGGAGCCAGGTGGGACCCGAGTGACAAGTGATTTTATGTTGATGCCATGTTTGCTTCTGGGACTGTTGTGACTACAGACAGGTGTCCAAAAGCTGAAGTGAGTTTCTAAAAAACAAGTAACACGGGGGTGGGGGTGGGAGGGGTCGAGTTATCGTCGGAGGCAACTGCAGCTGATGGGTGTGCCTTTAATCCCCGCACTCTGGAGGCAGAGGCCAGCCTTGTCTGATTACTGAGTTCTCAGCAAGCTAAGGCCCCACAGAGACCCTGTCTCAAAACAACAACAACGACAACCCCAAATTACAATTATTTACTCTTTTTTTTTAATTGTGGGAAGGGTGCACACAGGCAAAGGTGCATTGTAAAGGTCAGAGGACAACTTACAGGAATCCATTTTTTGGAACCTGAGGGCTGAACTCAGGTATTCAGACTCACCAACAGGTGCCTTTACCTGAGGAGTTTATCTGGCTGACTCAAAGCTGAACTTTCTTCCCTCCCAGCTCCGAGGACTCGGCCATTACATTGAAGATGTCTTCAGTGTTCTCTGATGGATCATTCTTGGATGCTTCCTGCCGGGCAGCCGGGGCATCCCTCAGTCTTCAGCTCCTTCTATCCACTGTTTTCCTCTGACAAGGCAAATCCTTCACCCTGTGTCCCTTTCCCCTTTACAGGATGAGGACAGCCATATTGGTTAAGGCCTCACCCTACCCCATAATAATTATCTTTTTTTTTTTTTTGCTTGAGACAGGGTCGTATGTAGTCAACGCTCTCGAATATACTGTATAACCAAGGATTACCTTGATCTTCTCACCTCTCACGAACTGGGATTAGAGGCATGTTCTACCATGCATTTTTTTTTTAAAGATATTTATTTATTTCATGTATGTGAGTACACTGTCGCTGTCCTCAGACACACCGGAAGAGGGCATTGGATTCCCATTACAGATGGTTGTGAGCCACCATGTGGTTGCTGGGAATTGAACTCAGGACCTCTGGAAGAGCGGTCAGTGCTCTTAACCGCTGAGCCATCTCTCCAGCCCCCCCCCTTTTTTTTAATGCAGTGCTGGGGATTGAACCCAGGCACACGTGAATCAAGTACCCTACCAGTGAGCCACATCCCAGCCTGACCTCACCTTAACAGCTGTATCTACATCAACCTTTCTTTCAATTAAGGCCAGGGTCTGAGGTGCTGGGAGGTAAGCAGGACCTCAGCGGATCTTCTGGAGGACACAACTCAACCTGGAACACGGGTCGTTAAAGGACTCTTCTAGAAATAAAACTGAGGCTGAGAAAGTCTATGTGAGCCATGCGTCCCAGTTTGAGAGTCAGAAACTATGGCCTTGGAGCGTTCGTGCAGCGTTCGTGCCACCCAAACTCACCCCCCCCCCCAGAACCAAAAGAAGACGCAGCCTTGGAGTGCGTTTCCCCTGCACTGCACGAGCACTTTGCCCTACTGGGTACTAAATAAATGTTTGAGAAATCCTTGTCTTGTGGTTCCCTAAGGCCCTTGGATCTTTCTTTAACAAATCAAAAGACCAGATTAAAGGGCCCTGGAGGACTAGGTCCAGCGGCCTCTGCCCCGGATTCCAGGCTGGCTGCTCTGATGACCTTAGCATTCCCTTCTGTTTGGGCACCAGCCTGGGGACAGAGGGCCAGCCTTGGTTCTGTCCCCACTGGATGAAGGAGACCCCATGGTGCATCCAGTTCACCCACCTTAGTCATGGGACTCTTGGCCCCATTGCCCAGTGGAGTCCCCTGATGCAGGCTTATCTTTTTTTTTTTTTTTTTTTTTTCTTTTTTTCCGGAGCTGGGGACCGAACCCAGGGCCTTGCGCTTGCTAGGCAAGCGCTCTACCACTGAGCTAAATCCCCAACCCCGATGCAGGCTTATCTTAAACCAAGCCTTTCTTTCTTTCTTTCTTTTTTTTTTTTTTCTTCTTTTTTTTTTTTTTCCGGAGGTGGGGACTGGACCCAGGGCCTTGCGTTTGCTAGGCAAGCGCTCTACCACTGAGCCAAATCCCCAACCCCCAGACCAAGCCTTTCTATAGCTCCCCATTGGCCTCGGAATAAAATTCACGTTCTTGGTTTTTCATTTAAAGTTTTAAATTTTCTCATTGAGTTTATTCATTCCATTTATATGTGTGAGTGTTCTGCCTGCATACATAGGCGTGTGCACCACACGCATGCGTAATGCCTGTGGAGCTCCCAAGAGGGTCTCAGATCCCTCGGAAGTGGAGTTTCAGATGCCTGTGAGCTGCCATGTCAGGACTGGGAATTGAACCTGGGTCCTCTGGAAGAGCAACTGGTAATCTTTTTTTTTTTTTTTTTTTTTTTAAAGATTTATTTATTTATTTTGTATATGAGTACACTGTAGCTGTCTTCAGACACACCAGAAGAGGGCATCGGATTCCATTACGGGTGGTTGTGAGCCACCATGTGGTTGCTGGGATTTGAACTCAGGACCTCTGGAAGAGCAGTCGGTGCTCTTAACCACTGAGCCACCTCTCCAGCCCTAGCAACTGGTAATCTTAACTGCTAAGCCACCTCTCCAACCCCAAGGTCACATTCTTAAAAACTGCCATTTCCTTTATGGATTTGCCCCCAGCTATCCATCTGAGGTTCCTTAAGAGATAAGGGGTGACCTGGTTTACAGAGAAAGGGGTGCATTCTGAGGCTGTGCCCACAGTGGCCTCAGCAAAACCTGCGAGTGGGCTGAACTTTCCGTCTTTGCATCTCCATCGTTCTGGGTCGCCACTTGTCACAGAAGACACCATATCCCTACTCCAATAGAGCTTACTCCAGCCTGCTCTGCTGACTGGAGAGTGGCACAGCCTCTCTCCAATCCAGAGAGGTGCCAGCCTCAGGCCAGGATGGAAGGGCAGGCAGAGGACATGAGAAGAGGGTCTAGCCGGAAACCTGCCCACAAATGGCGTTGCCAGTGTTTCACTGTGCGACCTTGAGCAAGTCAGTTTCCCTCTCTGAGCTTGTCTCCTCTCTGTGGAGCAGAGTAGGGAGAGCTACCTGAACAGTATGAAGACACAGGCTATCCTCCTGTGAGCCAGTGTTTTAGTGTCCTTTCTAATTTGCATAGATTTGCATCTATACTATTAAGAGATACCAGCTCTATTTCGTTCATAGAAAGAATTGATTCCCAGGGATGGAAAGGCTCACAGTTCCATGCAAATCTTAGCTGTCTGAGGCATTTTGTCACTAACAGTTCAACCCCCAGCTTTTACGTATGAGCGACAGAAGCTCAGAGAGGGAAAGTGACAAACGTGGGGTTGCACAGCAAATGAGGAACAGAGAGCTTCATCCACCTTCCCACTGTTTGCCAGAGGCTTGTGCTGCCTCCCGTTTCTCATGAAGGATAGAAGATGGGGGCAGGGAAGGGGGTTGTTTGGTTTATCTCTTGAGGCCCAGAATAACAAAGCTGTCCAGGATGACAGCCTCCACAACCACAGGAAATCAGGTGTGGCAGAAGCAGGCGGGAGTGGAAACTCCTCCGAAAGAGGCCAGGGTACTTTCACCTGCCTAAAAATAACTCTCCTCATTAGAGATCGACAGATGACGTGGTCGCCGGCAGGTTATTCCACCGAGACTCGGGTTCTGTGAGGTGTGTGTTAGGGGACACTGCAGGCACTCCAGCGGGGACTGATGGAGCTAAACTCGGGGTCCGGCTTTGTTCGAAAGCTGGGAGAAAACGGTAGCTGACCCAGTCCTTAGTCGGGAGAGGTAGCCTGGACTGGGATGTGTCAGGACCAACGGAAAGACTGAGAACTTCCGAGCATGTTCTAGAAATAAATCCACAGGAGCTGCAGGTGTATTGGACTGAGGCGCCCAACATCAACCCGCTCGGGATCTATGATAATTAGTCTCAATTAATCGTCAGTCTGGTGAGACCTAGAATCCTCAGGGACATGGCCTCCAAGCATCCCTGTGGGAATAGCCTTCTTCATTAGTTAATTAGGTGCCATTCCCCGGGCTGGGATCCCGGAGTAAGTTAAAAGGAGAAAGCAAAGGGAGGGCACTGTTGACTTCCTTGTCTTCTTTCCCTGAGGCAGGGTCTTACTATGCAGCCCTGGCTGTCCTGGAACCTGCTCTGTCGACCAGGCTGGCCTCGAACTCACAGAGATCCGCCTGTCTCTGCACCCTGAGTACTGGGATTAAAGACATGTGCCACTATGCAGGCCTCCTGTCATCTTGACACATTACACCGGTTTCTTTAAGCTCCTGCTGCTTCAGTTTCCCTAATGGATTCTCCTTAAGTTGTTTATGTCAGAGTATTTCATCACAGAGCAGGAAAGGTTACCACAGATTACTCTCTCAGTACCCTCCCAATACCCGCTCAGAACCCACCCAGGACTCGCCTCTTAGTGCCCTCCCCGCACCAGAAGTACCTGGCTCTCCCTCCCCCAGCCCCCAGCCCCACGAGTGAGCTCAGAGATCCAGGAACCATCAGGGCTGGGGGTTTTTATCTGTTTGTTTTTGTCATTGTGTTTTGTTTTGTGTGTAACCCCTTGCCTTTGGCATTATAACCTGTCACCAGAGAGTTTAAGAAGCCAAAGCTAGGGGTTGGGGATTTGGCTCAGTGGTAGAGTGCTTGCCTAGGAGGCATAAGGCCCTGGGTTCGGTCCCCAGCTCCGAAAAAAAGAAAAGAAAAACAAAACAAAACAAAAGAAGCCAAAGCTAGCTTGACCTCCTAGCCCTGGCACACCCATTATAGACACCAATGCTGGGGAAAGGCAGAGACTTACTCATGCATCTGCATGGGAAGGGACACAGATAAGTCCCCTTTAGGACTTGAATACGTTTAAGTTTAAATGTAAATAGGGGCTGACCTGGTGTAGAGGTTGTACTCAGTTAATCCCAGGCAGAGGCAGGTGGATCTCTGTGAGTTCGTGGCCAGCCTGTCTACATAGCAAGTTCCAGGGTAGCCAAGGCTACATAGTGAGTTCTGTCTTAAAAACAAACAAACAGGGGACTGGAGGAATGGCTCAGGGGTTAAGAGCACTGATTGCTCTTCCAGAGGTCCTGGGTTCAATTCCCAGCAACCACATGGTGGCTCACAACCATCCATCTATAATCTGATCTGATGCCTTCTTCTGGTGTGTGTGTGTGTGTGTGTGTGTGTGAAGACAGCTACAGTATGCCCACATACATAAAATAAATAAATATATGGAGAGAATGGGAGGAGGCGAGGGGTCTGTATAACCGTGTTCCAGGCCTTGCCCATCGCTGGCTCAGATCTGTGTCTATACAGAGGTCTGAGTTCTTGTCATTGCCATTGCCTGAGAGGGTTGATGTGGCCTGAGGAAGCAAGGGACAACTTCTTCTCCAGCCTTCCCATGGAGGATGGTTGTTCTTTGTGGAACACTTGAAGGCAGGGAACCTGTCCTGTAAGGTTCTGCTGTCCCTGGGACAGGAGGAAACAGATCTCTCACCTTCAGGGTAACAGATCTCTCATCAGCTAGCCCTGATGGGGGCTGACGGATAAGCAGACACTTCTTGACTGATAAGCTTGTCTGTGTGAAACAGACCCTGTGTAATCCTCTTCCTAGGGAGAGGGCAGTGAGTGCCTTGCACAGGCATCCCTACTTCAGGGGGAGGCTGTTACGCTGGGCTTCCCACTGGTGGCTGCTGGAGCTATGATTTGGGTCCTAAACTCTCTGAGAGGGTGCTTTCAAAACCAGCATGGCCTCTCAGCTGCTGGGTATTTCGGGAATTCTTAGCCATCTCTGATTACATCCAATCCGATGTCCACAGTGCTTTTCCAGAAGGGTTTCTAGTCCACCTTTATCTCTGACCTGATTCCCATCTCAGCACAAGACGCTGGTCCTTAGCTGTGCTGCTGTCCCCGGGGAAGCCTCAGGACAGGAAGGCAGGAACACTTTTCCCTGCTTCCCAGGGCACTACAGCCACCCCAGGTAACATCACCACCCAGGCCTTACTGTCCTTCCACCCACCATGTCTATAGGGCACTTCCAGAAAATTTGGTGTGAGGCCCGAGCCCCACCTTCTGCAACCTTCCCACAGGCCACTGGATTGTGCCCAAAATTGCAACCTGCCATTAAGGCCTGATTGTCAAAGATCCCCTCATCCCCAATTTCCGCAGCATGGGTGGGTCTGTCCTCTATCAGGACCACTGAGACCCCTTACGATGGTTTGTATATGCTCAGCCCAAGGAGTGGCACAATTAGAAGGTGTAGCCCTATTGGAGTAGGTGTGTCACTGTGGGTGTGGGCTTTCAGACCCTCACCCTAGATGCCTGGAAGTCAGTCTTCTCCTAGCAGCCTTCAGATGAGGATATAGAACTCCCAGCTCCTCCTGCACCATGTCTGCCTTGTTCCCAACTTGATGCTAATGGACTGAACCTCTGAACCTGTAAGCCAGCCCTAATTAAATGTTGTCCTTTATAAGAGTTGCCTTGGTCATGGTGTCTGTTCACAGCAGTAAAACCCTAACCAAGACAGCCCTCAACAGGAGGCTGCTGGCTCACTCACACCACCGAAGATTCAGATCCTCAGGAAGTGGCTCCCATTGCAATAGGAGCTGGACTACCCCACCCCTCACCACAGCCCCTTCATCAGCACCTACGGCAGTAACTGTGTATGTCACAGGTGAACGTGAGTCCTCGAAAGGCTCTCCCGAGCAAGTTCGCCATGACAGCAGGAACTCAAAGTGGCCAGGCAAATGGTATCCATGGTCAGGAAGCAGAGAGCAGAATTTCTGTTCTCCCTCCCTCTCCCTTTCCCTCTCCTTCTTCCTCTCTCTCTCTCTCTCTCTCTCTCTCTCTCTCTCTCTCTCTCTCTGATTTTCTTTTTATTCGTCTGCTTGTTTTTGAGATAGGATCTCATTACACAGTCTTGGCTGTCTCTGCCTTTCCTTTCGTTTTAGTCATGTGTTTGTGTATGCCCCTGTGTGACTCTGAGCTTACTTTCCCTCAGAGGCAGAAGGTGGCATCGGGTCCGCAGAAGCTGGAGTCTCAGAGCGTTGTGAGCTGTCATGTGGGCACTGGGAACCAAACTTACGTCCCCTGCAAGAGCAGCCAGTGCTCTTAACTGTGGCACCACCGCTCCAGCCCCACACCCCACCCTTTTATTTTGTCCAGGACTCCTGCCCACATTCAGGGTGGATCTTCTTACCTCCTTAACTGAATCTAGAGGCTGCCCCACAGGCATGCATACCCAGAGGTTTGTTTAGGGTGGTTTTAGAGCCTGTCAAATTCATCGTATTGAACATTTGATCAACGAATAGTGAGTGTCAGAGCTGGGATACAGAATTAAGACCGGCTGGCTCCAGAGCCACCTTCTCAACTGGTGTGTTTGACTGTCACAGCTGACTTCTCTATGCTTGTCAGTCTTGTCAGCCTGGGCTTGTGGCCCCTTCCCATGCCTGGCAGAGAGCAGACACACAGTAGGAGCTTAATCGAGCATCTCTGAACAGGTTTCCATTCATCATCTTCAAGTTTTGGAGAGAAGATCAGCCTGAAGGAGGAGAATTGCTTTCTGTTTTGTTTTGATTTTGGAGACAGGGTCTCACTATGTAGACCAGGCTAGCCTTAAACCCACAGGGGTCCACCTGCATCTTCTTCCTGAGTACTGGGACTCAAGGCGTGTTCCACCAAGCCCAGCTCACACGTATTCGTTTTACATGTACGTGGGAACAGGCATGCCACAGCATACATGCACAGCTCAGAGGACCACTTTCAGGGGCTGGTTCTCTCTTTCCACCATGTGGGTCCCAGAGACCAAACTCAGGTTGCCAGGAATGGCGTCAAGTGCCCTTACCCGCTCCGCCGTTAGCCTGGAGAAACTCATTTTTTTCTGGATGCTGTTCTCTGGCCCTCAATCCAACAAGACCACATTGGCTTTCACAATTCTGCTTGGGTATGACAGCCGTCAAATGAGCCCCCGAGAGGCTAAGGAACTGGCCTGACTCACCCCGCGGACAGTTAGCGATGGCACGCAAGTCCCTTGACACACCATCGGTCAGACCAGGGAAGATGATGAACCCAGATCACAGGAAGCCTGTGTGTTAAGGGTCACTCATCGCTGCCATCCCCAACGTGGGGTGCTCTGGGGACAGGCCGAGTTCCCATCCTCTTAAGGACAGGAAACTCTTCCTTGTTACAAAGTTCCAACCCCCTACCCCCAGACCACGCCCCTCCTTGCTCCCTGGGGTTCACTGGTGAAAGCAAGGCCTGTCGAGAGTGAACCTGCAGGGTCCCGGCCAGCAGCTGGGGATGGAGAGGCAGGAAACGGGGACAATGGATGAAAGACCCTCTGTGCCCAGGTGGGTGGGGGGAGGGACGGGCAGGAAGCCTGGTCTCTGGAAGCTGGTCCCGCAGTAGCTGAAGGAAGACTGCCCGGGATGCCGGAACCTGTGGGTTTGTTTGGATTCCCCAGGGATCCGAGCTGGGGAAACTTTTGCAGGCCTCAGCCTAGCCCTTCTCCGTAGGGTGCCGGGCCACAGAGTCACTTTCATTCCTCCTTGTTCGTCCCCAGGGCTTGGGAGCCCGGCTGCCTGCACAGTAGGGGCCTGATCTGTTGAATGCAGAAATTAATAGGGCACCGCTAATAACCGAAGGATTACATATGGATTTGCTTGTTGAAGAAAACAAGGCTCGCGGGTGGGCGCCCCTCCCCCAGGTGTTCCCTGGCTCTGCCCAACGCACCTGCCAGGAAGGTCGCCTCATCCTCCAGTTGCAGCTCAAGTGAAGTTCTTTTTTTTTTTTTTTTTTTTTTTTTTTTTTTTTGGAGCTGGGGACCGAACCCAGCAGCCTTGCGCTTCCTAGGCAAGCGCTCTGCCACTGAGCCAAATCCCCAACCCTGTGAAGTTCTTCAATAGAGGACAGAAAACTAGGGGGCTTCCCTGACCCCCAGCTAAGAAATATTCTTATTTCCTTACTGCCTCCAGCTCAGAACATATTTTGGGGTTGGGACTAGAACTTGGGCTGTTAAGTTAAGAAGCCATTGAACCACACCCCAGCCATCCCCGCCCCTCCTTGAGGTTCAAGATCTGGCTGCCTCTGCCTCCCAGATGCCGGGATTAATGGTGAGCACCACTGCACCCGGCCCCTCCACTCATTCAGTATATGCTCAGCATGCAGTCTGTGTCTACAAGGTGTTATGAGCCGAGATACAGTATTAGCCAAAGGCTCGGGGGCTCAAAGGAATGAAGTAGAAGGGTAGAGGTTGAACCACTTCGGTGACCTCTAAAGCAAGTCTGGGCTTTGCCAAGGTTCGGAGCCAAGCCTAGGGAAAAAAGGAGGGGGCGTAAGGAGGAAGGGGAGCAGGAAGGAGAGAGAGTGTTGGAGCTGGCCAGAGAGAATTCAGAATGGAGAATAAGACTGGTAGCAACTGAGAAGGGCCAGGCGTGGCTCATCTGAGGCTCTTACTTCAGGGCTTGCTGCCCTCAACCTGATGGGAGTCTTATCCAAGAATTAAGTGCCCCCAAGTGCGTGTCAGCATATAGTCATTAGAGAAGGCCAAAACCTTCTCTCAGAGGACATTTGCATAAGCACCTACTGTGTGCTAGGCTTTGCCTACTGTGTGCTAGGCTTTGCCTACTGTGTGCTAGGCTTGGCGCTGGATGAGAGGGTTGCCACAGTGAAGGAGACTGTATCCATCAGTTTCTGATGCTGTTACAAAATACCAGTGACTGGGCGGTTTATAAGCCAAAGAAGTTCGTTTTATCCCAGCTGTGGAGGCTGGGCCCTGGCAGACAAAATATCTGGTCAGGGTCTAGGCTCTGCTTCCAGGGGTCAAATAGTTTCCTCCTTCACTAATATTTATTTTAAAAGATGTTTGTGCACATGCACACATGTGTTGGTGTGTGTGTGTGTGCACACTCGGGTACATGTGTGTAGAGGTCAAAGGTCAGTGCTCAGATGTCCTCCTCAGGAATGCTATCCACCTTCCATGAAAGGAGACCGGGTGTCCCACAAACCGGAACCTCGCCGATTAAGGCTCCATTTCCCCTGCTTTCTCTGGCTATAAAGTTATCTGTGCAGGTGGGGTCCCTTGGCATAGTCACCTCCTACAGGCCCTGCCTCTTCATATTGTCGTTCAGAGGGTTACGGTTCACAGTAAATTTTGAAGAGTTACGAAGATTCTAACCTAAAAGTCCTCACTACCCATGGCCATGGGCCTATGGCAGCCTCTGGTCCTAGCCACCTTGAGGGACAAGGAAATCTGTTAGCAGTAAGTTATCTGCTCAGCCACAGGTAACAGGCAGGACCTGCCCAGTTCCCTGTAGCTCACGTCTGGGGCTATCCCTCCTCTCCACGGCCTCCAGGTTCAAATCAAGCCCTCTTAGCCTGCTGAATCAAGTTTTAGATGTTTACAATCTGTGATCCCACACAGAGATGGAACTTTCCAAACTCTAATTCCCCTGGGGGTCAGCCTCAGCCAGATCTCTCAGCACTTGGCCTCTCTGGCCTGGCCCTCTAGCTCTCTCTCGGACCTCATAGTAGTGTGAGTGCTAAAGCCCCCTCCCTCCCCCCCGAAGGGGCCGCTCCCCTGCTCAGCACCCCTAAAGGGCTCTCTGTTACCCCAGGATCAAGTCCAAACTTCTGGGCTTCCTCGCCATCCCCCTTAACCCGGGGCTCCTTTTTGGCGTCCCCCCTCCACTAACTCTGCCTGGTATGCTTGGTTCATGCAAGCACTAGACCTTTGAAAGTGCCGATCCCTTAGTTCTTGGCCTGCTCGCTGTACTCTCCCACATAGCAAGGCTTAGTTAGATGGTAGCCGCTAGCTCGGTATCTAGTCTGATAACCCTCTGAGGGCCTGCCCCGCCCTGCCCCACCCCAGTCCGAATCCTCCCTCACATATCCATTTGGCTGTGGCACACTTTGCACTGGCCTCAAAACAGCACTTGACACCTGCACTGTGGGCGCTTTTTTTTCCTTTTTTTATTTTTTTTATTTTTTTTATTTTTTTTTTAAAAAGATTTATTTTACACTGTACACTGTAGCTGTCTTCAGACACACCAGAAGAGGGCATCAGATCCCATTACAGATGGTTGTGAGCCACCATGTGGTTGCTGGGAATTGAACTCAGGACCTGTGGAAGAGCAGTCAGCGCTCCTAACCACTGAGCCATCTCTCCAGCCCTTTTTTTTCCTTTTTATCCTTATTTTATTTTTTTTTTTTTAATTCTTTTTTTCGGAGCTGGGGACCGAACCCAGGGCCTTGCGCTTCCTAGGCAAGCACTCTACCACTGAGCCAAATCCCCAACCCCTATCCTTATTTTATATGTAAGGGTATTTTGTCTGCGTGTATGTCTGTGCACCTGTACACAGTGCGTGCCGAGGCCAGATTAGGGTGTGTTAGATCCTCTGGAGCTAGAGTTACAGACAGTTGTGAGCCACCATGAGGGGGCTGGGAATCGAACCCAAGTCCTCTGGAGGAGCAGCCAGCGCTCTTCAAACTGCCCAGCCACCCCTCCAGCCTGGACGCCAGCCTTGTGATTATGTGCTTCTGCCTGAGCCCTCTCCTCTAAATTGCACCCTAGTGCCTGCTTTCTCCAGAGAAATTTGTAGTCTATCTTTTTATCCTCTGTGTGTGTGTGTGTGTGTGTGTGTGTGTGTGTGTTGCACGCACATGCACATACATATGCCACACGTGTGGGGATTCCTGTGGTGGCCAGAGGCATTAGATCCCACCGAGTTACCAGTAGTTCTGGCCCTCTGACTTGGGTGCTGGGTATCAAGCTTGTATCTTCTGCAAGAGCAGCAGTATTCTTTTTTTTTTTTTTTTTTTTTTTTTCGGAGCTGGGGACTGAACCCAGGGCCTTGCGCTTGCTAGGCAAGTGCTCTAACCACTGAGCTAAATCCCCAACCCCAGCAGTATTCTTATTTGCTGAGCCATCTATCTGTCCGGGCCCTGCCCTTTGCTTGTTCATTTCCTAGTGAGGACAAAGATGCTTTATTTATCTGTCTGGATCCATGATATCTTGGAACAAATAAGGTCCATTTAACAGATAGCTCTAAGAGAAAAGAATTACTGGGCTTACACCAGTAATTCTAGCACTCAAGAAGCTGAGGCAGGAGGAACACCCTGAGTTCAAAGCAACATAACGTGTCCCAGATCAACCTGGGCGACGGAGTGAAATCCTATAGAGAGAGAATCTGGAGGAGAAGGGAGGCCACAGGTGGTCAGAACCCGTCCTGGAAACTCAGAGCTGGGGTGGAGGGTAGCCCAGTGGTGTGTTCAGGTAGAAAGGGTCTTCTTTTTTTTTTTTTTTTTTTTTGGTTTTTTTTTTTCTGAGCTGGGGACCGAACCCAGGGCCTTGCGCTTCCAAGGTAAGCGCTCTACCACTGAGCTAAATCCCCAGCCCCTAGAAAGGGTCTTCTTGATGCCCCCACCCGGTGCAGCAGGGACGGGACAGCCTGGAACCAGGATAACAAAGGCCAGGTCTTAACCTGTTTCAAAGCTGACTTCTGGTGGTAATGCTCAAAAGCCAGAAACAAAGTAGCTGGCTAGAAGAGCTGAGGTCTTTGAGGGTCATGGGAGATGAGATGGTGGAGTGGAGATGTTCTCTTCCTTTGAAAGCCATCCTGGGAAACTGAGGCACATGAAAAGAGTTTTGTAGGGAGCTCAGGGGACAGCGGGCAGAAGGCCCTGTGCTGGATAGGGTCTTCATTATTTGGAGCCTCCTTGTCTTCTCTGGTCAGGATACTAGGCCTGATTAGCTGTGTTCTGACCCAGGACTTCAGGACTAGTCAAACTGTACAACTGTTTAGCTGTTTGGTGTCCGTGAGCAGGGACGAGAGCTGAAGAGGATGCCGTACATTCTGATGACATCTGAAGGCCACCAGATGTTCCGGGTCCTGAAACGTGAAGAGATTATTAAGCCGTCCGTCCCATTCTAGAGTTTAGAATGCTGAGTGGAAGCCGGGCATAGTGGGGCACGCCTTTAATCCCAGAACTCCAGAGGCAGAGGCAGGTGGGTCTCTGAGTTCCGGGCCAGCCTGGTCTACAGAGCGAGTTCCAGGACAGCCAGGGCTACACAGAGAAATCCTATCTCAAAAAAAAAAAAAAAAGAATGCTGAGCTGAGGGAGAGCAAGTGACCTTGCTGAGAGTGACCCTGGAAGGAACACAGTGACACCTCCACGGGAGACCAGGAAGTGGGGAGCACAGTGTCCTGAAGGCACACAGGATGACAGGTGCATACTGTCGTCCTGTGAGACAGCCTAAGGGAAACAGGGGACTGAAACCTCCTGCTGGCTTCTCTGTGGCATTTCCTCTTTGCCTACAGAGGCACCAGGTTCAACCTGAAGCTTGGCTAACTGGGGTGAGGGCAAAGCTCCCCTTCATCTAAGTCACCTCAGGACCATCAGCACCTGGCTGCTCACTAGAGAGCCAGCTCACCAGGGTCTGGTCAGAGTTCAGGGGAGGCTGAGCCAGGAGGACAACTGAGCCATGTGTCCAAGTCCTTGAGTTCCCAGATGGGACCCTGAGCCCAGAGAGGCTGGAGGACTTGTTCAAGGACCTTCAGCCAGCTGGGAGCCCAGCCTCTTCCTTCCCTCCCAAGGTGCTTTCTGGTCCTCTGGACCGGAGTCTTAGCTCTAAGCCTGTTTTTTGTATGTTACACGTAGCTGTCACCGCACCCACATCCCGCACTGCTGGGCTGGGTGCTTTGCACACAATTCAGTCCTCACCATGCTTCCTGCCCCCACCACTAAGGTGAACCAGGACCACATAGCCCAGCCTGGCTTCAAACTCTTGATGACCTTGAACTTGTGACCCTTCCATCCTCACCTCCTAGTGCTGGCATCACGGGTGCAGGCTACCATGCCTGGTTTATATGGTTTGGGGAACTGAACCCAGAGCTTTGTGAGTTCTAGAGGAACCCTCTGCCAGCTGAGCTCCATCCTTAGCAAGACTCAAGGCCTTGCCTACTGTGTCAAAAGCCTCTACCCAACTGTGGCCTTGCCATCTAGGCCGCTGGGTCAGGGAGGGGGAGGGTTATGGGAGCAAGGACTTGTCATGAAACATGGGGAGATGATTATAGACAGGTTAACGTAACTTCGATGCTACTTCATATGGTCTCCTGCGGTGGTCCTCTATGATAGGATCCCGAATCTCAGAGCTGTTAAGGTGCCCGCTGCCCACTTCCTCAACGACAAACTGAAGTTCAAAGAGGCCAAGTCCCCTGCCCAGAGTCACTTAAACCCTGACTATCTTCAAACCCATGCTCCGTGCACAGGAACAAGACCAGTGGTTCCATACAAATATTGATTCACTGGCCCAATGCACATTTACTCTAGCCCTACTATGTGTCAAACCCTGTCAGAGACCTACTAGACATAGACAGGAACAGGACATGGCTCTTGCCCCATCCACAGCCAGCAGCAGAGGTGGGTCTGGGGAATGTGGAAGGTTCCTTTCCCATGTCCTCTTGGTGACACTGACAGGGACCGGTTGGCACTGGCCCAGTTCCTCCCCCCAAAGAATGCACACTTGGAAAAGACCAAGGAGGGAGACTGTGATGACATCAGGCCCCAGGCATAGTCCTCTCAGCCTGGCTCTGACTCATCGCCCACACCTGCACTGGCCTCCGGCAGTCAGGCTGCAAATAGCTGGGGAGGGACCAGAGGCAGCACCTGCACCCTGGGCTGCTGTCCCCACCCTCTCTGCCAGGAAACGGGTTGCTTCCCAGAGAACAGCTCAGCTTAGCCTGCTGGTCTTCGGGAGGCTCAGGGAGTGGTGGCCTCTAGGCCACCAGATGCTGTCCCAGGAGCAATAGGGACCACAGTAAAAGTCACTTCCCATGATGCTGGAGGTGGGTGGGTACCAAGTGCCCTTGCTTCTGGTGTTGAGCTCTTGTGGCTCTTTGCAAACTGGGCTGTGAGTGAGCCCATTTCACAGATGATGAGCTGGAGACCCAGAGGAGCAAAGAAGTGTATGCACTTAAGGCTCTGCAAGCACTGTGTTAGGCAACGTGGTCTCTATGTGATGTGTTTATAAAAAGATAAAGAGGGCTGGAGAGATGGCTCAGTGGTTAAGAGCACTGACTGCTCTTCCAGAGGTCATGAGCTCAAATCCCAGCAACCACATGGTGGCTCACAATCATCTGTAATGGAATCCAATGCCCTCTTCTGCTGTGTCTGACAGCTACAGTGTACTCTCATATAAATAAAATTAAAAAAAAAAAAGATAAAGAGAGGATATGTCCTGGGTTCCTGGTTCAATCCCGGGTTTCAGCACCAATGTTGTGTTATAAAAGGATAAAGAGAGAGGGGATATGTTCCATGGAGGTCTGGGGAAAGGGCATGCCTTAGTGGGTCCATGCTGAGACATCCCTTCCCCCTGAGGGGCCAGCCACATGACGGTATAGTATAGAATAGAGTTTATTTAGGGCATAGGGAGGGAGTTAAGAGGGTAGTAGGGCAGAGAGAGAGAGTAGAGACGTAGAAGAGTAAAAGAACTTTGAAAAGCCAAGTGTGTTGGTGGTGAACTCCTTTAATTCCAGCACTCGGGAGACAGAGGCAGGTAGATCTCCAGATTTGAAGCCAGCCTGGTCTACAGAGTGAGTTCCAGGATAGCCAGGGTTACACAGAGAAACCCTATCTTGGAAAACAAAAAGCAAAACACACTGAAAAGCTAGAGAACATAGTGGGTGCATATCTGTTACCCCAGCACCATAGATGCAGAAAGAAACCACATAGCGAGACCCCATCCTGAAGAGAGGAAGAGGAAGGAAGAGAGGAAAGAGATGGGATGAGGGAGAGAGTGAGCCAGTTGGGGCTAGAGAGGCGGCTCAGTGGCTAAGAGTGATTGCTGCTTTTCCCAAGGCCTGAGTTCAAGTCCCAGCACCCACTCTAGATGACTCATAACCATCTTTATTTAGCTCTAGCTCTCAGGGCTTTGACACCCCTGGCTTCCTCAGGTGCCTGTGCTCACATGCACACAGATTCACACAGTTAAGCATCAGAAAAGCAAATCTTTGAAATAGAGGAGAAGGAAAAGGGGGGAGTCAGGAGAGAGAAAGATGAAGGAAGGAAGGAAGAATGGAAGAGAAACTTGAAATGCCTCTAGCAGCAGCGGCTAGAACTCTGGGGAGGAGATGGGGCCATCAAAGTTAACTTTGGGGTAATTTTTCATCCTTTCGGTCCCCAGCTCCGGAAAAAAAAAAAAAAAGAAAAGAAAAAAGGAAAAGAAATAGAGTGCAGGGGCTGGAGAGACGGCCCCAGTGGTTGAGCGCACTGGCTGCTCTTTCGGAGGACCTGCGTTCAACCCCCAGCACCCACATGGTAGCTATCAACCATATGTAACTCAAATTTCAGGGTCCTCGACACCCTCTTCTAGCCTTCGTGGACACGGTACACACGTGACACATACACACATATGCACACAATACACCCATGCCTATGATTTTTTTCTTTTAATCTTAAAAAAAAGAGATCAACTGAAGAGGCTGACACCTGGTCTCCACACACAAGTGCACATGTATGTACATGCACCCCCCTATCCACATGTACACACAATATAAACTCCAAGAACTTGGTGACTCATTCCTGTAATCCCAGCACTTCGGAGGTTGAAGCAGGAGCATTGCGGAGTTTAAGGGCAGTCAGAGCTGTATGGTGGGGACCCTGTCTCAGGAAGAAGACAAAACACTAAGATAATATAAACAAACCTAGAAGTAGGGAAATGAGTCTGCGGCCTGTGGGCGCAGTTCAGGGGTAGAACATTTGCAGGGTGTACAAAGCCAGGGTTTAACCCGAGTTCAGAAAGAGAGAAGACAGATGTCTCAGCAGCTGTGACGGTTCCCTCTTTTTATTTTATTTTCAATTTATTTATTTTTAAACCAGGGTTTCTCTGTGTCACATTGGCTATCTGGGAACTCACTTTGTAGCCCAGGCTGGCCTCGAACTCACAGAGATCTGCCTGCCTCTGCCTCCTGAGTGCTGGGATAAGAAGCTACCATGCCTGGCTGTGTTTCCCGCTCTTGCTAGGGACAGAACCAAGTTTGCTTCCCAGAACCTGCGTGGGGCAGCTCTCAACCATGAGTAACTCCAGCTCCAGGGAACCAATACCCTCTTCTGGCCCTTGAAGACACAGGCATACAACATATGCACACGAACGTCGTGTGTGTGTGTGTGTGTGTGTGTGTGTGTGTGTGTGTGTGTGTCTGTGTCTGTGTGTGTGTGCGCGCGCGCGTGTGTGCACACACATGTGCAGCCCTAGAACTAGCTCCGTAGACCAGGCTGGCCTTGAAGTCTCAGAGGTCCCTTTGCCTCTCTGCCTCCCAAGTGCTGGGATTAAAGGCGTGAAGCACATACCATTTAAGTTCTTTTTTAATCTATATTTTATATCATCATCACCATCATTAACATTAGTAGTAGTAGTATTGGCATTAGAAACAACTTTACGGTCAGCCTCTGAATCCGTGATGATGCTACCCCTAGCTGACAAAGACCTTCTTGCGTTTGTTGCCCACAAACCCCTGGGTGTGCACCTCACCTGTGTGCCTCACCTGTGCACGCTGGGTGGTGGTGCCCGTGATCACTTCATGGCCTGAATAAAAGGCAGAGACCCTCAACCCCTCGCCCTGTTTTTCCTCCTTTTCTTACTTGGTCCCCCTAATAAACTTCTTCTTGTGGGACTGTGTTGGTCTGGCGTGATCTGTATGGGTATGAACTGCCTTCTAACACTATTATTATTATTATTATTATTATTATTATTATTAGTAGTAGTAGTAGTAGTAGTAGTAGTAGTAGTAGTATCATTGTCAGGGAATGGGCACAGCTTGGCCTTGAACACATTATACAGTCCAGGCCAGTGTCAGACTCAGTATGATTCTCCTGCCAAGGCTTCTTCGTTGTGGGGATATAGTTGTGGACGAGCACACTTAGTTCTATTTTTTTGACATCTGAGCATCTGCTTACCCAAGGGAGGCTGCTGCTCCCACGGCTGGCTAATTCACAGAGCATTCTTCCACTTCCCAGCCTGACAGCCACCAGCTTTTATCTCCAGTCACGCTCTCTGTCTAACCTTCCCTTGCCAATTTAGCATCTTCCCTGCCCTAGTCCTCCTAGGCCAGATACTGAGCACCTAGAGACTCCAGGATCCAAGTGATGGTTATCTAGGCCCTAACCTCATTTGCACTTGCTTCGGTCACTCCTGGGTTTCTTCCCACAGAAACCACGTTCAAGGCTCTGGGCTGCACACTCTCCTCTTGTTGACCTCTCCTGTGCTTCTCCACAGAAACACGGTGTGGGGGAGGGCTGTGGGGGGAGGGCTGTGGGGGGGAGGGCTGGGGGGGGGGCTGTGGGGGGAGGGCTGTGGGGGAAGGGCTGTGGGGGGAGGGCTGTGGGGGGAGGGCTGTGGGGGAGGGCTGTGGGGGAAGGGCTGTGGGGGGAGGGATGTGGGGGAGGACTGTGGGGGAAGGGCTGTGAGGGGAGGGCTGTGAGGAAGGGCTGTGGGGAAGGGCTGTGGGGGGGAGGGCTGTGGGGGAAGGGGCTGTGGGGGGGGCTGTGGGGGGAGGACTGTGGGGAAGGGCTGTGAGGGGGAGGGGCTGTGGAGGAAGGGCTGTGGGGGGGGAGGCTGTGAGGGAAGGGCTGTGAGGGAGGGCTGTGGGGGGTGCTGGGGAGAGGGGGTACTTGAGTTATAAACTCCACCCTACAGACCTCAGGGACATCATCTCTGTGAATTAAGTCCCAGTCACAAGTGGAGGTAGCACTCAGCCCTTGCCTGTTATGGGAAGGAGCCTGGAGTTGACAGAAGGTCAGTATGCCCGAAACAGTAACAATAATACAGAAGTTGCTGGTCCTTTCAAGGTTTTTCATGTTTTACTGTTATTGAAAGCAGAACCAATCATCTCTGTATGTATATAAATTGTACTCTATAGTCTTAAGATTTATTTATTCGTTTGTTTGTTTATTGGTTTTTCCAGACAGGGTTTCTCTGTGTAGCCCTGGCTGTCCTGGAACTTGTTCTGTAGACCAGGCTGGCCTTCAACTCAGAGATCCACCTACATCTGAATGCTAGGATTAAAGGCATGAGTCTGTTTTGTTTTGGTTTTTTAATGGAGTCTCAGGTGTTCCAGTCTAGCCTCAGATTCACTGAGAGAAATAGAGACAGAGACAGAAAGAAACAGAGAGACAGAGAGAGACAAAAAGAGACAGAGAGAGACAAAGAGAGACAGAGAAAGAGGGAGAGACAGACAGAGACAGAGAGAGACAGAGGGAGAAATGGAGAGAGACAGAGAGAGAGAGAGACAGACAGAGACAGACAGAGACAGAGAGACACAGAGGGAGAAATGGAGAGAGACAGAGAGAGAGAGACAGACAGAGACAGAGATAGACAGAGAGACAGAGAGAGACAGAGAGACAGAGAGAGACAGAGAGAGAATGAGAACACAGTAGTGGTTCCTTAGGGAACAGTAATAGTAATTGCCAGAGCCTGAGTACCTACTGTGTGCTGGATACTGTACTGAAATTTTCATTAATTTTTCAAAACTTATTAAGGTCTATGTGATGGTTAGTGTTGAGTCTCAATTGGGTGAGATCTAGGATTATCTAGGAGACAAAGTTCCGGGCACATCTGAAAGTGAGTTTCTAGATTTACTCAGTGAAGATAGGAAGACTTACACTAACCATAGGTGGCACCGTTCCATGGACTGGGGTCTCACAAAGAATAGAAAGGGTGGGGAGGAAGGTGACAGAGCAGCATCAGTCTCTGCTCCGTGCCTGTGGCTGGCCCGCTGCTGCCTCATCTGGTCTGGGAGCCCATGATCCCTTCCTCCCCTAAGTTGCTCTTATCGGGTATTTTGTTACAGAGGAGAAAAATGATTAATTCAGCCTCCTGTATGCCTTTACCTTTCTGGATCCAAGATACAGCCCTAGTGAAGCAGAAAGGACACTGCCCTCTCGGAACTCATGTATCCACCTGGGAGTTGAGCATCACCCCCCACCCACTTCTCCCATTTATTTGTTTTGGGTTTTGTTTTACTTTGAAGCAGGGTCTCTTTACTCGGGCCAGGCTGGTCTGGAGCTTGCCAGTCCCCCCAGCTGTAGGCCGCATGTGCTGAGATTACAGAGGAGCCCCTCCACGCTGGCTTCTGCTTAGATAAGGATACTGCGACCAGAAACAGGCCAAAGGCACCAACCCCTGAGCGCTGAGACTTGACTTGAATCCAGACCTGCCAGGCTTCTCAGGTAGAGCATCAGCTCAGGAAACTACGGGAGATGAAAAAAGCCAAGTGGTCCTCAAGCAGCCACGGGAGAAGAGGGTGCCCGGAGCCCATAGGAGGAGGTGCCGGGTTCCATCTGTGCCCCAGATGCAGGCAGTGACTGAGGCCGTGGAGTCAGGGGCTGAGGTGGCCGCAGCTGTGGAGGGATAGATGCTCTCTGAACACAGGCTGTTCGTTGTCCTTGTTTGGAATTTCCTTCTTGACGTAAACGCTGTGAGTCACGGTCTCAACACTTGTCTCGGTTGCACAACCCACGGAGATGATTGCAGACGCTGTCATGCCTCCCGCCTGCCCGGTTTCAACGGTCACGATTCCCTTTCTCTGTCCCGGACGTGAGGGATTTCATTTGGAACGATGACAGAGCAATACAGGAAGAGGTGAGCCTAAGACCTCGTGTGCCACTCAACGGCCTTCATGCTTATCCTCTGGATCGGCTCCAGCAGCTCTGTCAGCACTCCTCCAAAACCCAAGCCGCCATCTTTGCCCTGGTGCCCCTGATGAGCAGAGAGTCAGCCAATGGTTAGATCTATGGCTCCTGGATCAGCTGGGCATAGGTCAAGCTCTGCTGTGTGATCTCAGGAAAGACAGTATACCTCTCTGAGCCTCAGTTATCTTATCCGTAAAATGATGAATAGTGGGTAAAAAAAAGAGAAAAAGAAAGAAAATAGGTGAGGTGGGCCTTGTGAGTCCTGCTCTACTCTGAGGCCCTCCAGGCAGTTAATAATTGCTGGTGAGGGAAACTCACACTCCTCAGTGATGTACCTACTGGTAAGGTAACCTTACTCAAGTAATTAAGTGCCCCCCATATTAATTTTCTTTCTTTCTTTTTTTTCTTCTTCTTTTTTCTTTTTTTCGGAGCTGGGGACCGAACCCAGGGCCTTGTACTTGCTAGGCAAGCGCTCTACCACTGAGCTAAATACCCAACCCCTTTTTAAATGTGTAGCCCAGGCTGACCTCGAACTCGTGATCCTCCTGCCTCTGCCTCCTTCAGCAAATCCTACCGGTGTGCGCCACCACAACCGGCTTTTTTGTTTTGTTTTCTTTCTTTCTTTTTTTTTTTTTCCAGAGCTGGGGACCGAACTCAGGGCCTTGCGCTTGCCTACCACTGAGCTAAATCCCCAACCCAGGAGCACATCTTTAATCCCGGCAGAGGTAGAGGCAGAGGCAGACACAGAGGCAAGTGGATCTCTGTGAGTTTGAGGCTAGCCTGGTCTACAGAGCAAGTTCTAGGATAGCCAGGGCTACCTAGAGATACCCTGTCTCAATAAACAAAAAACAAAAAGACAAAAAGAGATTATCGTTGGGTCTTTCCCTTTTGGTTTATCTCATGGCTTCCTTATTGGTCCCCCTGCAAATGCCAATCTCCATGAGTGTAGAGGTCTGACAGTGGATTTCTCCTGGATGTTCTCAAAGTGTGGTGCGCAGCACATAAACCGGGTGTGGTTGTATGTGACAGTAACCCCAGCTGTCTGGAGAGACAGGAGAATCAGAGACTCAAACTATCTTTTGCTACATCATGGGTTCAAGGACAGCTTGGCTTACTTGTGACCTTGTCTTAAAAAAAACCCAAAAAACAAAACAAAACAACAACAACAACAAAAAAAAAAAAAACAGTCATTTGGGTCAGAACTGTCTGAGACGGAAGAATCGGGGAAGGGGCCAGACTGGCAGCTTAGTTGAAGGGATTCCCCCAGCTATTTCAGCCTGAGGCTGGGGCTGAGGCTGGAGACTTTCATACAGACGCCTGCTCCTATTGCAGCCTTACCTCTCTGCCAGGGCTCAGGAATCCCTGATCTTCACAGGGAATCTTGCAACTCATTTTAAGTCTTGCCGGGTTTTGGTCAACTTCTTGATGGGTCCCAGAGCCGATATAGATCATTCTGTGTTTGCTGTCTGTCTCTGTCCCTGTCTCTGTCTCTGTCTCTGTCTCTGTCTCTCTTCCTGGTTGGTTGGTTTTCAAGACAGGGTCTCTCTTCATAACCTTGGCTGTCCTGGAACCCACTCTGTAGATCAGGCTGGCCTTCAACTCATAGATAATCCCTTGCCTCTGTCTGCCAAGTGCTGGGATTAAAAGCATGTGCCACTGTGCCTGGTCCCAGTTGTTTTGCTCTTTAGGAATGCCACTCACGTGACCACCAGGGTCCTGCGTCCTATTCTGCTTACTCACAGATTTAGAGACCACGGTGGTAGTCCTTGTCTAGCAAATCTCTATAAAGGTGAGCAAGGGTCACCCACAGGGTCACCCACAGTGCAGACGGCCACACCACTGTGGGGTCTCCCTGTTCTCCTGTGGGACGATATTCTTTTCCCTGCTCAGAGAGAAGAGCACCACCTTCCAGCCCGCCTTCACGTCCTCAGGTACCAAGGACTTGTGTATTTTTGAGTCACAGGAAAACTTCATGACGCCGTCAGACATAGCTACACTGGATGCCCCTTTTCAAGAAGCAGAAGAAGGGGTTGGGGATTTAGCTCAGTGGTAGAGCACTTGCCTAGCAAGCGCAAGGCCCTGGGTTCGGTCCCCAGCTCCGAAAAAAAGAAAAAAGAAAAAAAAAAAAAAGCAGAAGAGAGTCCAGGAAGTGAGCCACAGAAGACACAAGCCACCATAGCTGCTGCCAGAAGGCCACAACAGATTGTGCTAACATTCGTCTATTTTAGTTATTACAGCACACGTGTGCACATGGCATGCGTGTAGGCATGCTCAGCACGTGTGTGGAAGCAGGGGGACAACTTGTTAAGAGTTGTTTCTTCCTTCCATCTGCAAGTGCATTCTGGGATAGAGCTCGGACCACCATAGAGTTATCTCTTCCTTCCATCTGCAAGTGCATTCTGGGATAGAACTTGGACCACCATGCTTTGCTCCCAGCACTTTTACATGCTGAGCCACTGGGCTCGTTATTTACTGACTCTCTCGTATACCTGTGAGTGTTTTGCCTGCACACATGCAGCACATGTGTGCCTGGTACCCGTGGAGGTCAGAAGAGGACATCGGATTCCCTGGAGTAACAGATGCCTGTAAGCCACCATGTGGGTGCTGGGAACCAAACATGGATGCTCAGAGAGAGTAGCATATACTTTTAACTGCTGAGCCATCTCTCCAGCCTCTTATTTTATTGTAATGGGATTTAATTTGTATCCTACGTAAGACCAGGGGGTTCTAGAACTTTCTTTTGTCACAGAATGTGTTGTTCCCACCCTAGGTTTCATAGGAAGATCCAGTCCCTAGAAAAGAGGAAAGCAGAGGCCTCTGGATGCTAGAGGGAGCGGCTCAGGTGCCTGCTCAAGGGCCCTGTTGCTCTCCTGAGCTCCCATCTCCCAGCTTCACCAACCCCAAGTCCTTCCATAGATCCCTAGGACTTGGAAGAATTCAGCTTAAAAATCACTAGACAAGAGCCACTCTCTATGGTTCCTCTCAGAGCACAGGAGCCACGGGGCACGGGGAGAGGCCGTTGTTCCCAACTTACAGATGAGGGCTCTTCATTGAGTCAGAGTCCAGCTGCCTCCCGAGGTCATGAGAAAGAAGGCGAGGGCAGGCTCGGGGCACAGGAAGTAGAGCCGGCCAGCTGGGAGGCTGCAGCGGGCGCGGGTACTGCGGCCTCCTGGATGGGCTAGTGACATCACAACCCCAGGAAACAGCTGCCCACGAGGTCCTCTCTGTCCCTCATTCCTCCTCTGGGAAAACCGGCCACCAGCTGTTACGGTGCTGTCCTTACTCCTAGATTGTCCCTGAGCAATCCATCATCCTTCGGAGTGGCGTCCACTTGCCCTCTGATGATCCACTACGTGCCAGACTACGTATCCCTGTGTACCACAACTCACAATTGTGTGTCCTCCGATGTCATTGCATGGGGGGAGGGGGGCAGTACTGTCTCCATTTCTCCAGTGATGGGGGTTGAGAGCAGTGGTTCTCAACCTGTACCCCCTTGTGGGGGGGCACATATCAGATTTTACATTATGATTTGTAACAGCAGCAAAATTATAGTTATGAAGCATCAGTGAAATGACTTTATGGCTGAGGGTCACCACCACACCAGGCGCTGTGTTCTAAAAGGCAGTTGGGAAGCACTGATTTAAGGGGGTCCAGGCGTATCACACAGGTTCACCCAGCCTGGCTCTGTCTGACGGCAGTGTTTCTTCCCATTTCAGGAGCTAGCGTGTTTGATCGATGCAAAGTGGCTACTTCATGCGTGGCAACGTGGGGCCGTGAATTGCATAGCCAGTGTCTTCTTTGCTAGTAACCTCAGGCCTGCCAACCAGTCTGTCTTAGGGGTCTGTAAAGACAGAGGATAACACGGAGGCTCAGGGGAGCCATAGCAAGAACTACAGATTCGGAGTCGGCAGGTACCGAGACCCATCTGTAGAGCCTCCGGAAATAACCAACACAAAAAAGAATAAGCCATGAAGCCTGGGGTGGGGCGAGCAGGAGCATGCATCAACCAGCCAATCAATCGACCAACCAACCAATCAATCAATTAACCACCAACCAATTGATAGCTACTTACTATCCATTCACTATGTACAAGTAGCTTTAGGAGAAAATGTGTATTTGTCAAAAAGCAGGAAGGAGCTGGGAGATGGCTCAGTTAGTAAAATGCCTGCTACATAGGCATGAAGAATCGAGTTCAGCTCACCATCCTCCATCTGCAATCCCCATTTGGTGTGGGAGAGAAAGGCGCAGAGGCAGGCGGTTCCTAAGCACTTGATAGCCAGCCAGTCCAGCCAATCAGTGAGCTCTAGGCTCCCCGAGCCTCTATATCAAAATATAAAGTAGAGTGTGACTTACAAAGGCATCCAGTGTCAAACTCTGGCTTCTAACACTCATGGGCACGCGTGTGAACAGGCACCTAAATGTATGTGCACACGTGATCACGCACACACATAACGTACACAGTATCGGAAAAGCCCGACCCCTAGTTTTCGAGTCAGAAAGAGCTCACATTGTATCTACCTGTCAGTGCCTCAGTTTCCCCATCTGCAATGTGGCAGAGTTAATACTGTCCACCTCCCAGGAGTGCTGCTATACCTTGAGTTACTTAAGCCTCCACTCAGCAAAGTACTTGGATCAGGAGCCATGATCCGTAATAAGGAGCTAACAAGATACCAGGTATTGAAAAAGCATCAAATGCATGCCAAGCCCTGTCCCTGTCCCCTGTGCATGTCCCCTGTCCCTTGATTCGTAAGTTGGGTAACAGGCAGACCTATGTAGAAGTGAGGTCACGGGGCAGGGTGGGCTGAAGGCGGGAGCTGTGCCTCCAGAGAGCAGGGAGGGTGTGGCCCTGCCAGTCTGCGCATGTTTCCTACCGGAAGCAGGGTATGAATCAGATCCCACAGGACCTGTAAAAAGAGAATCAAATATGGTGGCTCACACCTATGATCTGAGCACCTAGAGGGCTGAGGCAGGAGGATCGCTGTGAGCTCGAGGCTAGCTAAGCTAGATAGCAAGGCTGTTTCCAAGCAAAACAAAGAAAGAGAGAAAAATAGATATTTGGGCCAGATGGTGACCTTTTCAGAAAGGTCCTGAGCTTCTGCAGGGCAAATGAGCTTCTGTAAAAGTGAGAGGTTTTCTAACTCTAAAAGAAAAAAAGGAAAAAGCCCCGAGGGTAAGTACAGAGGAGAATGAACTTAACTGTGTCCTGATCATTTGCATTTCTTTCAATGTTGCTCCGATTTGGGTGTCATGTTTTATGCAGGGAATTTCCTATAGTGAATAAGTCTCATATATTCATATATATAATGTAATTAATTTTTGAGTTAGGGTCTCACAATCTAGTGCCATCTAAGTTAGAACTCACTATGTAGATCAGGCTGGCCCCAAACTTACAGGAATCCTCCTACCTCTGCTTAGGGAATGCTGGGATTACAGGTGTGCACGACCACACCTTGGCCTTAGGTATTTCCGGCACATGTGGAATTATGCATACAGTAAGCATTCAATGAGTATTTTGTTGAATGAATATTAATCATATCACCACCGCCATCATCATCATCGTTGTCGTCGTCGTCATCATCATCATCATCATCATTGTCGTCATCAGGCAGTGTTAGGAACGGAACCCAGGACCGTTCATGTGCTAGACAAGCGCGGTGCCCATTAAACTACACCCTTGGTTGACAATTTACTTTATATTTATTTCTATTTTACATAAACCATGACGTCTTAAACGGTATGCTAAATTTCATGCTTCCTTCCTGGAACAAGAGGAATATGTATATCAGAATATGTATATCGTCAGGCAAAGGCAGACCCCAGGCACAACTGGAAAGAGTGGTCGGAATGCCCAGTCTCAGTGCTGTTAGGACAAAGCCACACAAAAGCCTCCAGAACCTGAATCTGACACAAAGGCCGAAAACTGCTGGGCTGTGTGGTTCTGAACTTGGTCAGCTGAGGGGAGGCGGTGCAAAGCCTTTCTTTAAGCAAGCTTGCAGTCGGAGGCCTGACACTAGAGGGAACAGGAATTCACGCCTCGTCTTCTGCTTGGAGCCCTTGAGGTCTCTGCACACTGCCCTTGCCTTGAGATAAGAAACTGGGCGGTCTCTTGAAGGTTTATTTTGTTTCTGGAGCTGCCAGATCCAGTGGGTGGATTGTGTCTTGAAATAGAAGCATCTTAAAAGGCCTGTGAATCATTCCTCCGAGCTGGTTTGCCTGTGAGGTTTCATATCCTGTTCTCAGATATACCTTGAGCAATGGGTGTGAGATGTGTGTGGTGTGTGTGTGTGTGTGTGTGGTGTGTGTGTGTGTGGTATGTATGTGATATGTGTGTAGTGTGTGTGTAGATGTGATATGTGTGTGTGGTGTGGCATGTGTATATGTGGTATGTTATGTGTGTCTGTGTCCGTGTGTGTCTGTGGAATGTGTATGGTATGCGTGTGGTATGTGTGTGTGTGTGTGGTATGTGTGTGTGTGTGTGTGGTATGTATGTGGTGTGTGTGGTGTGTATGTATATGTGATATGTGTGTGTGGTGTGGCATATGTGTGTATGTGGTGTGGCGCGCGTGTGTGTGTGTGTGTGTGTGTGTGTGTGTTGTGTGTGGGAGTGTGTCTGGGTGTGTTGTTTTCAGGCCTATTTGCTTAGGATTTGATTTTGAAACTTTTACTTTCTTTTAATAGCTTTTTTTTTTCAAGCTGGAAGAAGTTTTCAAATGTTTTTTTCGAGAAAGTTCAAACCCTAGAATGACTAAGGCCCTGGGAGGAATTTGGACTTTGTGAGGGGAATTTGTATCCGCGGTGAATCATCCAGTTACTGAGTTCAGCAGAGAGAAGGCCTTTTGAAAGGCTTCTAGGTTAACCCCTCATTGTGCAAATGGGGAAACTGAGGCCTGGGGAGGGAAAGGAATTCTGCAGAGGTCCCTTGGCCTGTCAGTGGCAGGGGCAGTGCAGGCATGAGTCTGACTCCCAGGGAAGCTTGGGTTGCAGGGAGCTCACGGGAATCCTCTATCTGTTTAGTGGGCACAGTTTTAAAATCAGAGGCAGGGGAGCACAGACTTCAAGGGGTTGGTGGAGAGGGACAGCACAGGACACATGCAGCTATGGCATCCACGTTGTCAGTTAACTCCCCGGGATCCTGTTAGGCAGTGATTTCAAAAGGGGGACATTTGACAAAGTCAGAGACATTTTGGTTTGTCACAGCTTGGATGGGGGTTGCTACTGGCATCTAATAGAGGTGGAGGCGAGGATGCCTTTAAGCCCCCTAACACACATGATAGACAGAGCTGAGTTATCCGCTCCAAATGTCCATAGTGTTGGGGCTGGGGAGAGGTCTGTGTGGCAGAACTTACCCTCACAGTGCCTCGGCTTCCTTTTGTATAAAGGTTGTAACATGATAATCATTATAAGATTAAATAAATGAATGTATATAACTCACTTAGAATACTGCTCTGAAAATAGTAAATATTGAATGAATCATGTAAAATAAAACACACACACACACACACAGAAAGAGAAGCAGGGAGCCTGGCAGTGGTGGCTCACGCCTTTAATCCCAGCCCTAAGTAGGCAAAGGCAGGGTCTCTGTGGGTTGGAGGCTAGCCTGGTCTAACAGAATGAGTCCCAGTACAGCCAGAGCTACATGGAGAAAACCTGTCTCAAAAAACCAAACAAACAAACAAATACCTGAAAAAGTATCAGGTGCACACATGTAATCCCGCACTCAGGAGGCAGAGGCAGCAGGGTCTCCAAAAATCTGAAGCCAGCCTGGGCTACACTGTAATGTTCAACCCAGCCTGGGCTACAGAGAAGACCCTGCCCCAAACAAAACACACAAAGATGACTAACACCAATAATGAGACCCAGCTTGTGCTGATTCACAGAAGATAAATGGAAGAATTATAGTTAAAGCCTGTGTTTCCTTTATTGTGTGTGGGGGGGTGGGGGGGAGATGGATATTGTCATTTTAAGGGTACAATAGGTAAAGGACCGGAGATCTGCTGGGTGGTGGGGCCCTGTCAGAAATGGAGGCACATTCAAGTAGCATCCTAGGCCCCCCTAAGTTTTGCCTTTTCAGATAGCCTGCCTTAAATTTCACTTCATGGTTTATGATAAGGTGACTCGAACTTCCTCAGCGGTTCAACTCAGGTCTTTCATAATAGCTCACGATGAACTCAGTCCCCTCCTGACACACAGCAATAATGAGATCAGAAGTAGACTCCCGAGGGCAAATATAGCTGGTGTTCAGAAACAGGCAAAAGGCAACGCAGACAGGCACATGGCTGCCAGACCATCTGTCCTAGTTAGGGTCACTGTCGCTGTGAGGAAACACCATGACAAAAAAGCAACATGGGGAGGAAAGGGTTTATCTGGTTCACACTGTCACATCACTGTTCATCATTGGAGGAAGTCAGGATAGGAAGGCAGGACAGGAACCTAGAGGCAGGAGCTGATGCAGAGACCATGGAGGGATACTGCTTACTGGCTTGCTCCCTGTGGCTTGCTCAGTATGCTTTCTTATAGACCGGCCCAGGAATGGCAATCACCCACAATGGGCTGGGCCTCCTCCATCAATCACTCCCCCCCCCCCCGGGCTGGGGGACTGAACCCAGGGCCTTGCGCCTCCTAGGCAAGCACTCTACCACTGAGCTAAATCCCAAGCCCCATCAATCACTTATTAAGAAAATGCCCTACAGACTTGCCTACAGCCTGATCTTATGGAGGCATTCTCTTAAGTGAGGTTCACTCCTCTCAGATGACTTTAACTTGTGTCAAGTTGACACAAAATTACCCAGCTCAACACCAGTCATTCCCTCAGAAAGATGGCAAGGCCTGAAAGAGGCCTTCAGTCTGGGAGGATGGCCCTAGGGCCTTGCACCTCCCTCAGGGCCCGCATCTGATCTTCCTATCTTGAGCTTTGATGCCCTTTTACCCAGTCTGGGCATGTTCCACGCTGTCCACTTTAACCCTCTAATCTTATTCTCAGCCAGAGGTGAAATTCCTGCACTGGCCACTGACGGCCCAGCTTACTGGAATATTCCTCTGTGCAGCCCCAGGCCTCATATCCCTAGAACACTTTCTCAGCATGCCTCTGCTCTGCCTGGGACCCCCTTTCCAAGTTTTCATTGAAATATTGGAGGGTTAAGTGGTTAAAGCATTTGCTACACAAGCGTGAGGACCAGATTTCAGATTCCTAGAACCTGGGTAAAGGCTAAGAAAGCTGAGAGCTGGTATTCCGGTGCTCAGAGCTTGGAAACCAAAGACCCAAGGATTATGCTGGCTACCCAGGCTAGCTTTATCTGTGAGCTCTGAGTTCCTTTGAGAGAGCCTGCCTCAGTGAACAAGGCAGAGGACTCCCAACAGTCAACTCTGAACTGTGCACATATCTGCATCCACATTGACACACGAATATGCACCCATACTTATGCAAACACACACATACACACACACTCACATGCAGAACAAACAAACAACAAACAAAAATTTGGTGCTGCTTCCCAAGCATTGGAAGTTAGGCATGGTACACACAGCATCTCTCCCTGAACACTCTTTATCTCTTGTGTTGAATTTCCATTGCTGCTCTAACAAATGACCCCCACCAGAAGACGGCTTGAGATAACACTACACGTTACAGCCCTGTCAGTTAGAGCACAGACCTGACCCCACTGGGCCAGAATCAAAATGCCCCAGCGGAACCACACTCCTTTCTGGAGGCTCAAGTTAAAACCTTCTTCCTGGCTTTCCTGGCTTCTAAGTTGGCCCCTATGCCTTGGTTGGTGGCTCTCTAATCAAGAGCAAAGAGGTGGCATCCCCTCCCTCTCTCCAATGCCCCATTTCTCTCCCCGACTTGTCATGTGACACTTGAATTGTGCAAAATGCCCCGTCCCTGATAAACTGATGAATGGCCTTAGTTTTTTGTTTTGCTTGTTTGTTTGGTTTGGTTTGGTTTGGTTTTGGTTTTCTAATTGCCTGACTCTGCTTCCTCAGTGCTAGGATTAAAGGCAGGCACCACCACTGGCCGAATGGCCTTAATTCTATCTGTAAACTAACGCCCACTTGCCGTGTAAATCAATAGACACGAGTTTCACGGCAGAGCCTCTGTAGGCTCATGTGAAGGGTTGCTCTTTAACCCATTACATTAACCTACACAAGGAGTGCTGAAGACCAGACCAACTCAGAGAGCAGCCCAGGCTCCTCCTAAAAGGAGCAATGCTGTTCACTTAGTGTGATGTCACCGGGCATGACAGCAGGCTCGGTGTGACCAGGTGTGACCGGTATTTCGGGTAAATATAGAAAGTCAGACTCTTAGGTGAAACATTCTAATTTTGAAATCACCGTGAAGATAAGACGAGAAAAAAGAAAGGGGGGGGAACCACATCAAAACCAACTCAGGGGCTATATCTGATCCTCAGCCACTCAGGTGTATTCTAGGGGCCTCTCGTGTCTCACCGGCCTGGGTCAGAAGATAAGAAATTACCCAGTACGTGCCCTGGGGATAAGGCGCCATCTGAGAGCCTGGAGGTAAGAGAGGAAACCAGTCAACAGCACAGTGGGCACCTGTGAGGATGCCTCAGGGGAAGGCTGTGAGGGAGAAGGGACCAACCATCTCCCTGAGGGACCAGCCATCACCTGCTGTAGGAAGCAGTGGAGCATCAAAGAGAACAGGAACTCAGGTTGAGGTCAGCCTGCAGAAATCCTGCAGAACAAGGTGGCTTCGGGCCTCGTGGCTTCAGAACAAACCAAGCAGACCCATTCTAGTAGCCGCACACTGGATTCTTTTCTTCCCTGAAACCTTAGCCGCCCCACAGCTGGGGGATGGCGGGCATGGGCCTGCGAAGGAAGTTTTCCACCCTACGTATTCCTTTTATTTATTATTTGTGTACGTGCACGGTTGCATCTGTACAGGGAGGGAGGAAGTCAGGGTTGGGGCATCCTTCTTAACTACTCTCCTCCTTATCTTTTGAGAAAAGGTCTCTCACTCAACCTGGAGCTCGCTCATCCTGCTAGACTAACTGGCCAGCCAAACTCGGGAATCCTCCTGTCTCCACCTCTGTGGCACTGGGATCAATCTCATCTGGTTTTTTCTTGTAAGTTTCAGGGTTCTGAACTCATGTCTTTGTAGTTGAATGGCTCATACTTAAGCAACTGAACTATCTCCCCAGCCCCCACCTTAATTCTGCCTGGTTAATTTTTAGTACCAGCGATCAAACCCAGGGCCTTCGACAGGATAGGAAAGGCCTGTACCACTGAGCATACCCCTGGCCCAACCTTTCAATTTTTTGTTTGATTGGTTTGGTTTTGCTTTTTAATTACTCTTTATTTATTTGTTTATTTATTTATTTTTGAGGTAGGGTCTCTCTGTGTAGTCCTGGCTGTCCTGGAACTCACTCTGTGGACCAGACTGGGCTGCAATTGAGAAATCTGCCTTCCTCTGCCTCTCAAGTGCTGGGATTCAAGGTGTGCACCACCACCTCCCAGCTTTTTTAATATTTTCAAAATTTTGAACCCAACAATATTATCACGTACTTAAACATTCATGGGAATCCTTTTGTTCATTAAGAATATTTATTTATTTTGAGACAGGGTCTTACGATGTAGCACTGGCTAGCTTGGAACACATTATGTAGACCAGGATGGCTTTGAACTCACAGAGACCCACCTGCCTCTTCTGCTCCAGTGCTGGCATTAAAGGCAAGTGACACTACTATATATGACCCCAAAATATTTTAAATGCCATACTTTGCGTTAGAAATAAAAACAAAGGGGTTGGGGATTTAGCTCAGTGGTAGAGCGCTTGCCTAGCGAGCGCAAGACCCTGGGTTCGGTCCCCAGCTCCGAAAAAAAGGAAAAAAAAAAAAAAGAAATAAAAACAAGATTGATGTTCAGACGATGGCTGCCATCCTTTTATGAAGGTGGTAGGTGTGGTCTCGCGGCAGGAGGGCCTAGGAAGGGGAATCTGCCCATTGACCAATCACCTGCTGCCTAAACCCATGGCTGCTCTTTCCTCATCCCCATCTTCCAAGACCTAATGACCCAGCTTTGTGCCTCCAGAGATCTGTTCTCCTGCATTCTGACTGGAGGGGAGCTAAGACCCTAGAGGAGTCGCCTGGCTTGTCCCTCCCAGGCTGGAAGTCATTTACTTCCCCTCTCCGAGCCATTTTCCTTGCCTGTAATATGGGAGGGAAGTGTTACCTGCTCCACAGTTTTTTGTTTTTTTGTTTTTTTTTTTTTTTCCCTCTTTTTCGGGGCTGGGGACCAAACCCAGGACCTTGTGCTTCCTAGGCAAGCACTCTACCACTGAGCCAAATCCCCAACCCCCTGCTCCACAGTTTAACGTGTGGGTTAAAGGGCCCAGAGATGGGGGCTGGAGAAATGGCTCAGTGATTAAGAGCACGGACTGCTCTTCCAGAGGTCCTGAGTTCAAATCCCAGCAACCACATGGTGGCTCACAACCATCTCTAATGAAATCTGATGCCCTCTTCTGGTGTGTCTGAAGACAGCTACAGTGTACTCACATAAATAAAATAAATAAATAAATAAATAAATAAATAAATAAATAAAATAAAAAAAAAAGGGCCCAGAGCGATAGGGGACAAGGCCCAAGGAACTGAGATACATGGCAGCTTGTGACAAGGTGACAGGCAGTGTCCCCTTTCTGAGCTGTAACAAATCATGGCTAAGGATAATAAAGGCATAACTGCCAAAAAGTATTGGGAAAATTCTCCTCCTCCCCCTCCTCCTCTTCCTCCCCATCCTCTTCCTCCTCTCTCCTCTTCCTCCCCATCCTCTTCCTCCTCCTCCTCTTCTTCCTCCTCTCACTCCTCCTCTTCTTCCTCCTCTCCTTTGTCCTCCTCCTCTTCTTCCTCCTCCTTTTTCTCTTCCTTTACCCCCTCAGAATCAAGCTCTCAGTCAGGCTGGTGTGACCCTGTAGACAGAGGTTATCCTACCGCCTTTGTCTCCTCGTGGAGGAAAAGCTTGTATCACTATGGACAGCCTTTTCTTTTGTTTCCTATGAGCTTTACTGAGCTGTAATTTACATAAGATTCCTCTGCTTTAAGTCCATGGTAATTTTTCTTGCATCTGCTTTAAGTACACAGTAAATTTTTTGCATATTTTACAGAGCAGTGTGACTAGGTCCACACCAGCTTGAGAATATTTCGTCATCCCCCACAAACCCGGTTCCCATTAGGATTCACTCCCCAGCCCCAGACAACCACCAATCTATCCCGGGTCTCTCTAGATTTGCCTTTTATGGGAATTTCACATAAGTGGAACCATACATTATGTGACCCGGAGAGCATTTCCCCTCACTTAGCACGGTTTTGGAGGTCTGTCATGAGGCTGCCTGTTTCAGTAGTTTTTAAGGGCTGAATAATATTCCATTGTGTGACTCCATCATACTTGGGGGATGTAGTCACCCATTGTGAACATTTGAGTCATAACTGCTTCTTGGTGGTTATGGGGCTGTGGCGATGAACGTCCTTACAAGTCTTCAGGTGGATGTGCTTCTGTTTCTCCAGGTATCCGGTAGCTGGGAGGAGATCGCTCAGTCACATAGTAAACTTGGGTTTAACTTAAAAACAATCAGGGGTTGGGGATTTGGCTCAGTGGTAGAGCGCTTGCCTAGGAATCGCAAGGTCCTGGGTTCGGTCCCCAGCCCCGGAAAAAAACAAAAAACAAAAAACAAAAAAAACCAATCAGCCTTTTCAAAAAGTGTGTGTGTGTGTGTATGTGCATGCATGTGTGTGTGCATGTGTGTGTGTGTGTGTGTGTGTGTGTGTGTGTGTGTGTGTGCATTCACATGCATGAGTTTATGTGCAGTAACTGGAGTTACAGCCAGTTGTGATCTGCCTCCTATGGATGCTGGGAATAGAACACCATGTCCTCTGGGAGAGCAGTGAGCACCCTTAGTCCCCGAGCCATCTCCAGCCCCTTGCCCGCGTTTTGTTTGTTTTAATATATTCTGTTTAGCAGCGTGTGAGACTTTGCTGCGAAAATTAATACAAAGAGCTTAGGGTGATATCGGGATATAGGAGCCGTTAAAAACGCGCAGCTAATATTAATAAGCTTTTCTTTTTGATTCTTTATCCCCCACCCCCAGTTTTAAATCCTAAACTGAGGATTTCCAGCAGGTCTAGGGTGAGCCCTAGGAGAGCGTCCAGTGGAAACAACAGAGTTAGAGTACCCCAGTACTGTTGCTTCCCTCCCTGAATAGAGGTCTCTATTTTCCCCTCCCCTCCCCCTTCCCTGTCCTTCTCCCTCCTCACCTCTCTCCTCTCCTCTTCTCTTCCTCTCCTCCCCTCTCTTCTTCCTCACCCTCTGCTTCTTTTTTCCATAGCTGAGGATTAAATCCAAGGTCGTGTACACGTTGGGCAAGAGCCCTACCACTGAGCTACACTCCCCAGTCCAATAAAGCGCAGCTCATCCTGACAGTCACCCCAACCTGTTGGGACCCTTTTTCTTCATCTGTTAAGATGCCCTTTAGCCTGTCTCTCAAAGTTCTCCAGGTACCCCACCCCTATCTGCTTACCCAGTCATGGTTGGTCTGTTCTCCCCTTGACCCCTGTCCATTCTGTCTGATGAACTGGCCCTCACGGCATCCTGTGTCCATCTTTCCTTCCTTCGCTTCTCGTGTCAAAATACGAGCTGTCCTCAAGGCTCAGTGACTGGTAATGTCCACCAGCATTGTCCAGTCAGTAGCCAGGATCCTAGCTGACCACTCAGCCCCTGAAATGTGGCTGGACCAAACTGAGACAATGCTTGGCTCTAAAACACTTGCTCATCCTAATGACTTACTGTGAAAAATAGCATTAAAAAAAAGAATGGTTTTTATATCAATTACGTTTGGAATAATAAGGTCAGATGGTTATTAAAAACCAACTTCACGCTTGCTAAAATTACTTATCCGTTCATCTATTCGTTTATTTTTATCTTCTTGAAACAAGTGTCCCATGTAGCCCGGGCTGACCTTGAACACCTGGTGTAGCTAAGAATAACCCCAAATTCTTGATCCTCCTGCTTCTGCCTCCCAGGTGTTAGGATTACAAGTTTGTGTCACCCTACCATGATGTCCTCTTTATTTATTTATTTATTTTTTTGGTTCTTTTTTCTCCGGAGCTGGGGACCGAACCCAGGGCCTTGCGCTTCCTAGGCAAGCGCTCTACCACTGAGCTAAATCCCCAACCCCATGATGTCCTCTTTAAAAGACAACAGAATTCCCTTTTTTTTTTTTTTCTTTTTTTTTTTCTTTTTTTTTTTCGAGCTGGGGACCCAACCCAGGGCCTTGCGCTTGCATAGGCAAGCGCTCTACCACTGAGCTAAATCCCAACCCCAGAACTCCCCTATTAATCTTTGATTTGCTAAGAACAGAACACAGGACCTTCTCATGGATACTCTCGTGGAGGGACAACCTCCCCCACCCCCCGCCCTCCTGTATAGTCTTTTTTTTTTTTTTTTTTGGTTCTTTTTTTCGGAGCTGGGGACCGAACCCAGGGCCTTGTGCTTCCTAGGTAAGCGCTCTACCACTGAGCTAAGTCCCCAGCCCTGTATAGTCTTTTAAATGTAAAGTTACATATGTGTCTCACATTTGTGGTTCATATGTGAACAGGGAATGTTTACTGTGCACTTGCAGAGGTCCGAGGACAACTTTTAGGTATCCTTTCTCTTCCTCCATCACGTGGGGGCTGGACAGCCATCTCGCCAGCCATATTTCTCACTTCTAATGTCTGTTGCCTTGGGTGCTTGTATCTGGCACAAGGCTCAGCATACTCCCGTGTGGGGTGGATGTTGTGACTATCTTCTCTTTACAGAGAAGGAAATCCAAGGGAGAGGGTGACCTGGCCGAGGTCACAGATTCCAATTTCAAGCCTAAGCTGCCTGACTCCCAAACCTATCTTCTCCAGTGGGGCCTTGCGGCCCAGGATGCTATCCAGACCGCCTAGAGCTGGGGTGGACTTGTTCCTTAGATTAGACCAGCTAAGAGTGATAATGAGTCCGTTAATCAGGGCCCAAAAAGAATGCTTGCCTTTCATACAGACAAAAACGAGAAAACTGATTAATATGAAACACGTATATCTATTGACCCTGGGGATGTGTGGGTAAAATAAAAGGCTGAGGTCCCCTAATCTGAGCGAGCATATTATATTCCAAGGATGGAGACGATGCCCAGGGAGGAGGATGGCTTTACCAAAGGCTCCACTCTGCTGGCAGTCCTTGGAGCTGTGCTTGCAGAATTCCCAGCTCAGACTCCTTGGGGACATCAGTCTTTACTGGGAAGGTTTCTGCCCTCAACCACCTAGAAGCCCTTTTTCTTCTTCTTTTTTTTTTTTTTTCCGGAGCTGGGGACCGAACCCAGGGCCTTGCGCTTGCTAGGCAAGCGCTCTACCGCTGAGCTAAATCCCCAACCCTAGAAGCCCTTTTCTTGACCCAGTCCTTTCTTCCCTTTTCTCCCCTTCCTCTCCTTAGGGACTAGAGTGAGGAAGGTCACAACCCACTTCCCACCAGGGTCCCAAAGCCACCATCCGGTGCTGAGCCAGGAATCCCCTCAGAGACTTAAACAGCCAGAGGACCCTCTGCTCCATTTCTCTCTCGACTTAGCTGACTCGGTTTCCCCAAAGCGTCTTTCCCGAGATTGTCTTAGACTTCCCAGCTCTGCCCCGATCTGCTCTCACTCAAGGTGAGGAGGTGTTGAAACAACCACCTACCTCCCCCTGTGCCCTCTTCCCAGCCCTGTCCAATGAAGCAGGAGAAACCGCAACAGAGACACGCTGAATCCATCAAACCCCCGAACCCAGGAAACCACAGGCAGAGGCTGAGAAGGCGCCACTGAAATAGAGGCGCGGAAACAAAGGCTCAGAAAGAATGTCCGGGACAAAGAAGGAGAGGGAAAAAAAAAAGGATGTACAGACTCGGGGAAAGGCCTGGGAAGAGCGACGAATGGAGACAGAAATGAGGGAATCTAGAGATGAGAGAACCAGAAGACAGAGCAGAAGGAAAGATGGAAAAGTCAAGAGTTTGAAAAAGGGGGCGGACGATGGAGACAGCGCTGGCAGGAGACCCAAGCGCGCGGGGCCGGGCGCGGGTCCCAGGTCCCCGGGGGCGGACCCTGCTGGCGGCGCCTGGCCCCGCTGCGGCCGTCGGAGCAGCCACATTCCTCCGGGTTTCCCACACATTCGCCATCAAAGCGTCCCCAAAGCCCCAGCTTTTCCCGCGCCCCTCCCCCGCCACTGGCTGGAGAAGCTATTTTTCACCCCCTCCTGGTCTTTAATCTGTTGTGGGAAAAGAAAGCGGCTTTTGTTGAACGAGGGGCTGCTCGGGGGGCGGGGAGGAGGCGCGGGCGATTGTGTGTCCCGCAGCTGCGCGCCAACGCTGGGGTGGGGGCTGCCGGGGTGCAGGCCGAGCTGGGGTTCCGGGGAAGGTGGGCCAGGGTGGTAGGGACAGCCTGGTCTCGGGGTAGAGGCCAAGTAGGGTCTGCCCACGAAGGTGTGCTAGGGCTATAGGTTGTAGGACAGCCAGGGTACGGTGTGCTCGCAGGGAAGGTGGCAGTGAAGACAGAATGGAGGAAAAGGCTACCAGAATGCCATTGGCCAGGAGATTGCAAGAAGACGACTCACATTGCCTGGGCACATAGAAGTCTGCCCAGGCTGGGGCTGCAGCCCTGCCAAAGACTGGGCGCCATTAATTTGTTTGGTTTTATGGTGCTGGGGAGAGCGCCCTGGGTTCCTTGTGTGCTGGGTAAGCAAGCATTCCACCAATGAGCTACGCCCTCAACCAGACAGCTTGCATTTAAATCCCCGCCCATCTGCAACCCTCACCTGTAGCCCAGACACACTCAGGGGCTCTCACATCAGAATGGGACAACACATGCTGCTTGACCCCAAAAGTTGTGTGAGGCTTCAAAGGGGTTTCCTTCGAATTCCATGCCCACAGCGTAACTTTGCAACCCTCACCGTTCCGCCTTGCTCAGGTCCCCTCACCTCTTGTAGCCTCCGTCAATAACGAGGATTGATCCATGCTGATCCGTGTAAAATGCCTGCTCAGTTAGGTTTGGTGGGACACGGACTGTAATCACAGCACTTACAAGGCCGGGGCAGGAGGATGGAAAATGTAAGGACAGCCTGGGCTACATAGCAAGACTCCATCTCATAAAACATAAAGAAACAAATGAGCTGTCAGCCCATGACTGGCACTCAGCAGACGCCTTCACCACAGAAGTCTGCTTGGTGGCGCACTGTTATTCTGGAGCAGTGTGGCCTGCAGGAGGCTCCCTGTGGGCCGCGGAGCAGTCTCTGCCTTCTGGCACCCCAGCCTTTCCAGCCCTCTGCGGAGCTGGGTGGGGGTGTGTATGGGGTGGGGTGGGGGTGGGGGTGGGGTTCTCTTTCCTCTCTGGCAGGGTTGACGGTGTTGCTAGGCCCATTCCTCCCTCCCTCCCATCTCCTTCCCCCGGCAGCTTTTGAACTGGTGCTGGGCCTCGGGCCAAAGCAGGACAATGTCTGGGCAGGGTGGACACTGCTCTTCAAGGTCTTTTTTGTCTTCGTCCTTCCTTGCCATGGACTCTGGACCTCGCCATCTTTCTGGGGCCTTTCCTGAATCCCCAAACTCAACTATCTGCTGCAGGGAGCATTGTGCCGGGAGTCACAGAACCAAAGGACAACCTGAATTTGAACTTTTTTTTTTTTTTTTTTGGTCTTTTTTTTTTTTTTTTCCGGAGCTGGGGACAGGGCCTTGTGCTTGCTAGGCAAGCGCTCTACCACTGAGCTAAATCCCCAACCCCCAGGCCCAGCATTATTAACTTAAGGCTGCAGGCCAGAACCTGGTGATGTATGCTATAATCTCAGCACTCAGGGAGCAGAGGCAGGAGGATCTCCACAAGTTACAGGCTAGGCTGGTCTACATTTACTAACATATAAATAAATCTTTAAAAAAAAATAAATAAATTAAAAAAAAAAAAAGAAGTACACTGTAGCTGTCTTCAGACACACCAGAAGAGGGCATCGGATCCCATTACAGATGGTTATGAGCCATCATGTGGTTGCTGGGAATTGAACTCAGGACCTCTGGAAGAGCAGTCAGTGCTCTTAACCACGGAGCCATCTCTCCAGCCCTGAAGAATTTCACCACACTCACTTGTGAACATCCTCCTGCCTCTGCCTCCTGAGTGCTGAAACTATTAAGTCCATGTCACCGGGCCTTGGCCTGAAAGACATGAAGCTGACAGAACTTATAAGGGACACAGATGCGTGCAAGGTCACACTGGGCTACTTAGTTAGACTCCATTTCAAAAACACCTCAACAAAACAGATATCTCACACAGGGCAGGTGCTCAGAAAATAGCTTCTTCTGGCTTACCCGATGCCGGAAGCAGAGCCAGCCCTGGAGCATCCAGTGACTAATTGTTTGGTGAAGTGAGGGGTTGACTTTAGGGTGCTATGGCCCGACTAAGTGTGGCCCAAAGATGGGGAAGGCAGTCCAACCCCTCAATTTAACAGTAGTCACTGTGTAACTTCTGAGCAAGTATCGCCCTGTAAGGGGAATGGTAATAGAGGTGTAGATTTGTGTGTGTGTGTGTGTGTGTGTGTGTGTGTGTGTGTGTGTGTGTGTGCGCTCGTGCGTACATGTGCTCTTGAGTTCTGTCCCTAGCACCTAAATAGATACACCTTGTCTGTCACCCTACCTAACGGGCCCCTCAATTTACTTTTCTCTGGTGGAACACAACCTCCTCAGGGGCTGGTGAAATGGCTCATTAAGCAAAGTTGCTCGTCGCCAAGCCTGAGGACCTGAGTTCAATTCCCCTGGAGGGAGAGAAACACGTTTTTGACTTCTGACCACCACACATTCACCATGATGTGCACACACACGCATCCATGAAGACGCGTGATAATGATAACTCCCAAGAGTTCGTCTGGAAAGATGGAAGGGAGTGAAGACTCGCAAAAGGGTAGATGTTTTGGAGACAGGATTGAAAACCTTACACTTGCCACCTCATAGCGATGGGGCTGCACACAAGCACGTTCGCCGCCCTGAGCCTCTCTCTACTTATCCATAAAATGGGTCAGCACGGCAGGCATGGTGGAGCACATTTGTAATCCCAGCACTGACTGAGGCTGGAGTGAGAGAATTTGAAGGTTGAGGACGGCTCAGGGTACACCATGAGATTCTGTCTCAGAATAGTGCAGGGCTGGGGCTAAGGCTGAGTGTGGAGGGGCTGGCCTCTCACTCACAAGGCCACAGGTTCCATCCCAGCTCTGTAAAAACAGAACAAAAAACAAACAAACAAACAAAACAAAACCAACAGAGATTAGGTAAACAGTCCTTGGCAAACAGGACTCAGCAAGGCAAGGACAGCTCTGAGTGTTTCTGAAGTGTTTAAGAGGCCATCTTAGGGGCTGGAGAGATGGCTCAGTGGTTAGAGCTCTGACTGCTCTTCCAGAGGTCCTGAGTTTGAATCCCAGCAACCACATGGTGGCTCACAACCATCTGGAATGAGATCTGATGCCCTCTTCTGGTGTGTCTGAAGACAGCTATAGTGTACTTATGTATAATAATTAATAAATACATCTTAAAAAAAAAAGGAGGCCATCTTAACAGGACCCCACCCCCCCATCTCCATCTTTATAAGAACTTAGGTCCCCCTCCCCTGTTGTCTTAGTAATGCCTACATTTCTGGCAACCACTTCCAGAGGAAGACTAACTTCCAGAGGTACCTTGGATCCCACCAAATATATCATATCACATAAAGGTCTCGACTTCCCATCCTCTGTCACCTCTGGTCCTCTCAGCTGTCAGGTGGTAAATATAATTTTAAACAGTTTTATGCAGCTGGTAAGTGATAAAGGGTAGCCCAAGTGAGATAAGATTATAAGAGGGGTGGATAGCCTCGCCAATGCCAGGATCTCATGGGCCTTCTTTGTATCCTCTGGTTCTTGTACTTTGGTTTGAATTTGCTGAGGGGAGCAGGGACAGGCTCCCAGCGTGTGGCTGGAAAGCTCCCAGAATATCGTTAAGGCCGCTTTCTGAACAAGTAGGTAGATATCAGAGAACCGCAGGGGCTGGCAAGATGGCTTAGTATAAAGGTGCTTGCCCTGGACCCAGAGTAGAAGGAAAGAACCAGACTCCCAAAAGTTGTATTCTGACATTCTCAAATATGCTGTGGCATGTACACATTGTGGCACATGTGTGACCACACTCACATACACATGCACATATTACACAATTAAAAACAAAACAAAACAAACACAGCTTCTGAGAACCTTGAACCCACATACAGCATTAACATTTATGAGAACTAGGGCTAGAGGGGTCAGGGAGTCAGGGGATCAGAAGGGCTGGATCTTGGCCACAGGGCAGTCACAGACATTCGACATAAGCTTGGACAAGGTTCTAAGGTCACCTGGATCCCCGCGTCTACACATGGAGAAAAGATAGCTAGGTTGACAGAAGCCCAGTATAAGCAAGACATCTGCAATCCTCATCATCATGACATTGACTTTGAAATTCACAGCCCAGAGACCACCACGTCTTAAATTTCTAAAGACGAGACGGTAATAGCTTACAGTTCTGCCAGCTCCTCAAAAAAAAAAAAAATCAGCGAGCACAACATTGGCTTTTTTTTTCTTTTTATAATTTTGGCAGAGGAAGATGCAGTTCCTGGAAATGCTTACGAAATGATTCCTGACACTAGGAGGAAATAGTTAAAAGAGGGGAAAAGGAAAGCGAAAAGTTATCTGTATACAGAAAGAAAGAAGGAAGGTGGAAAGAAAAGAGAGAAACAAAAGGACTAAAAGAGAAAGGGGGGCTTTAAAAGGGCCCCAATTCAGGGGACGTTATCAAGGTCTCAGCATCTGCTATTCACAAGCCGCTCGCCGGCTGGGGTGGCGCAGGCCCCGCCCCTATCTCGGGTGTCCGGCGCTCATTGGTGGGAGAGGCAGTCGTCGGCCGGTGACTGCCGGAGGAAAGGTTGCCTGGGACACGCATCCCTGTGTGAACGCATGACGTTCCACCCTGGCGCCAGGCTGTCTGGGGCTGAGTCTTAGATCAACACAGCTGTGGGACCCGGACCCACAGCTGGGCAAAGGAGCGGATTCCTCAACAAAAAATAGGATTGTGGGAAAAGTTCTGAAACAAAAACAGCGCAGACAAAAGCCTTAATGACATCCTTTCATAAAAATAAAAAATGCAAGAGGGGGGAAAAAGCTGGTAAAAGGAGCAGAACTGGGAACAGAAAGTTCAGAGGCGTTTGGAGTAAGAGGCTGAGGCCCCGCCACCTCTAAACAAGTTGCAGAAGGCTGGGGCGAGCCGGTCAGTCTGCTGTGCAGGGAAGAGAGAGTCTTTGGGGTTTAAATTCTATTCAGTGATCCCAACCCGGCTGAAACTCACTCCTTTCAGACTTAGACTCTTAGGACAGAAAAGACCCTTAAAGGTCATTTGCTCCCGCTTCCCCTCCCCCCAATAAGGTCCAGGAAGAAAGGATTTGTGTTCGAAGGTAAGTTATTGGCGTGGAAAGGACAGAATGCGGCTTGATAACCCCACGGCACCTTTCTGCCCTATCCCACGCAGCCTAGGGCCATTTCGTCCTGGAAGCATTACGAGGAGATAATAAATGCAATGAAGGTATTTACAAACTGTAAACCCAGTGAATCCGCTATCCAACCCTGAGGCGACGGAGGTAGAAATGGAGGACCTGACAAGAGAGAGTGGATCTGGGTGGGCTAAGCACCTACCGCACAATCCTATTTTTTGTTGAGGAATCCGCATCTGGCCCCATGATGACAGAGGAAGGAGTGTGCCCTTCTCAGAGAAGAGCTGTTGAAGATTCTTTTCTTCTTTGAGACAGGGTCTCACTAGTTATTCCCTGGCTGTCCTGAAACTCACTATGTAGACCAGGCTGGACAGGAACCTCACAGCTCTCTGCCTGCTTTTGCCTTCTCAGCGCTGGGATTTTTTTTTTTTTTTTTTTTAAAGATAAATTAGGTCAGAGCCAGGTGTAGTGGCGTACCCCCTTTATTCCCAGCACTAGGGAGGCAGACAACCTCGGAGTTGAAGGACAGCCTGATCTACACAGAGAGTTCCAGGACAGCCAGGGTTACACAGAAATAAAAAAATGAAAAAATAAAATTAATAAATGTAAGGCAAATAAATAAACAAACAGGGTCAGTTTCACTAGCTCCATTTAACAGGCCTGAAAACTGAGGCTCAGAGAATAATTTATTCCAAATTCACAGTTAGCGAAATAAAACAAGTTAAGTTTTGAACATAGGTCTGCCAGGCACCGAAGGCCATGATTTTTCCAGAAGCTCCTGACTTGACTATTTTGCACACACATACAGAAGTTTCAGGACACCCAAAGAAAGGATCCTCTGTTCAGTTTTCAGGAGTCCACACAGCCATGGAGATTTCCCTTCCCGTGACCAAATCGTTGGCATTTAACTTCTTCAGCATATACAGCCTGCCTTGTGTTTCCCCAGGTTAGATTCTTCTGTGTTATACTGAAAATAGCTGTCCTTGAGAACTTTAATATTCCCAGGAGAGAACTTTTCAGAGGCGTCTTTCTTGGAACACAGGGGCCTATGGTATGATTGGAAAGAAGGGAACCTCAAGACTGACTCACCTGTGATGTGCTATGGGACCTGTTTTATATGCCCCGTCCCAGCTCTGTGCTGGCCCACCCTCCTTGTCCAACTGTCAGACGAGCATCTGGAGTTCTGAGTCCGAAAGTATTTATAACGATTCCTTAGTGCCATCCCTTTCCGTCTCTTTCTGTCTCTCTCTCTCTGTCTCTCTCCTCATACGGCTAATCAAAGCCAGGGTATCTGGGTTTGCTCAAGATTATCTGTAGATAACCAGTCAATAGCAGAGCTGTCCGATTGAACCCAGGGCTCTGGTTCCCTAGACCGATGCCCTTCCAACTATTGGAACTGTCCCAGCTCAGAGGTCCCATTGTCCTGCTGATCAGTGCCACACACTACTGAACACTTAATTGTTTCCTGTGTTAATCTCGTCCCCAGACATTGTGAGATTCTTGAGAGCAGGGGCCTCTGTTTCATGGGAAGCAAACTCCATAAATATTTACCAGGCTGATTGATTAAGAAAGTAATCATGGCTGCGAAACCCCACCTGTTCTCTTCCAAGATGGAAACCAGGATTTTTGGAACCGCAGAGGCTTCAGGGTCTGGGAAGCGGAGGCAGGCAAAGAATGGAGTGCACTGTCCTTTTGCAATATGGGGTTTGCCTGCCTGCTGGCTCCTCTCCTGCTCTCTCAGATGGTGACTGAGGCTACTTCAGCAGGACTAGGAATAATCATGTCCAGGTGGCTGCCCTTCCGAGCAGAAAGGGACAGACGTGGGGCGATGAAGTTGCTATCGTTTTTTTTTTCTGCACAGACTGCAAAGTGTGCAGAGGGAGGGAGGCTGTGCAAAAAAAAAAAAAAAAAAAAAACGAGGACGCAGAAGTTAGACTGCTGACCCATTTGGTGCATGTGTGCCCATGGAGGGAGGGGACCTTCTCAAAAGGGTTCACGCAGCAAGCATTCCTTCTAGTCCCCATATTTGAAAGCTTGTCCTAAATCCTAATCAAATTCACTTCCAAAGCACAACAGTTCCTTAAGGAGTTCATGGTGCAAAAGATCCATGCTTTTTTTTTTTCTCCATGGAAAACGATTGGATCCAGGCTGCTTTCTTCTCTCTCTTACCCTCTTTCCCCCTGTTGCTCAAATAAATAGTGTTCTTTGCTCAAACCTCCCCTTCCCTCCTCCTTCTGCAATCTCAGCGCCTAGCCCAAATCTGTTTTCTTCATTGTAACCTCAGCTTCACCGCAATTAATTTTTTCCCCCTCTGGTCACAAGATAATTCCTGACGCCAGTGAGTCTGGAGGTCAGACGAGCAGCAAATTGGGGAACAAGGCGGCACTAATTCCTTACAAGTTTCTCTTGAAAATTCTTGAGAGAGAGAGAGAGGAGAGCAGAGAGAGAGAGAGAGCAGAGAGAGAGAGAGAGAGAGAGAGAAAGAGAGAGAGAGAGAGAGAATTAGTTCTTTAGTCGTTCAAGGGATTTATGACCTCAGAGCTGTGGGTTCGAACCAGTATTGGACAGGGGGGAGGGGACCTCAAAGAACTTGGGCGCCTCCAGAAAAGGCAAATTAATGGTTTGGGGCTGGGGGATTTAGCTCAGCGGAAAAGGCCCTCAAAAGGAACCAAAAAAAAAAAAAAAAAAAAAAAAAAAAAAGTTAATGGTTTTAAGTGATTTTTTTTTTTTTTTTCAAATCTGTGCTGGCTCGAGAGCCCCGCCTCTCCTCGGTATCAGCTCTTCCTCATTCCTCGCATCCGAGGCTCAGCGGTCCTCGGCGTCCGACCAGCCTGAGGAAGCCTGTTAGCAATTTAAACCCACTGTGAACGCCCAGGGCCGGGGAGGCGGTGCTCAGGGCGGGCGGGGGTGGAGCCTTGGCGATCTGTTTTGAATAAGGGGGTGTGTCCTAGAGCGGATTCTATAAGAGCGGGCCGCTGCAAGCGTGCGCACAGTTTGCTGCTTTAGGTGTCTTTTTCTGTTCTTAAACTTTGCTCTCCAACCTCCAACATGAAGGCGCTGAGCCCGGTGCGCGGCTGCTACGAGGCGGTGTGCTGCCTGTCGGAACGTAGCCTGGCCATTGCGCGAGGCCGGGGTAAGAGCCCGTCGGCGGAGGAGCCGCTTAGCCTCTTGGACGACATGAACCACTGCTACTCGCGCTTGCGGGAACTGGTGCCGGGAGTCCCGCGGGGCACTCAGCTTAGCCAGGTGGAAATCCTGCAGCGTGTCATAGACTACATCCTCGACCTTCAAGTGGTTCTGGCAGAGCCCGCGCCTGGACCCCCGGATGGTCCGCATCTCCCGATCCAGGTAGGAGAGGGAGCTAGACCAGGCTCATCTGAACGTGCGGGCTGGGATGCTGCGGGTCTTCCCCACCGCGTCCTCGAGTACCTTGGCTAACTCGTCTCTTATCCTTCTTTCACAGACAGCTGAGCTCACTCCGGAACTTGTGATCTCCAAGGACAAGAGGAGCTTTTGCCACTGACCCGGTCGTCCTGGCACCTCCCGGTAAGTTCTTCTGACGGGGAGCGGAGGAGGAGGGAGGCTTGCATGGGAAATCCTGCCTTTGACAGAACATTGTAAGGCTTAGGGTTCAATCGGTTTAGGGAAAGCCAAGCCACTGAGAGGCAAAAGGCTTATCCATGATCACTTAGAATAAACGATAATAAGCGACAGAACCAATGTCAATATCACGTGCATTCCTAAGGCACGCTGTCTCTGCTCATCCCGGGTGGCCAGAGCCTAGGGCAAGTGGGCCCGCGGGTCGCGCCAAATGAGCCTTTCAGTAAAGGGAGCCCCCCCTTCCCACTAGTGTTATTTCCAAGCGGGAGGGGGAGTGGTGACTCCGCCTGTGGTCCTTTGGCGCCAACTGGGTGGAGGCAATGTGGGGCGCGGAGTTATCAGCTGGAGGTAGAGACCGAGTTTCCTCCCTGGCGCCGGCCAGTCTGCGGCATCCTCCGCCTGGGCGCGCTCGGCGGAAACTGACGGCTCCCTCGCTCTTCTCTCCTCCCCCGCCCAGAACGCAGGTGCTGGCGCCCGTTCCGCTTGGGACCCTGGGACTCTGGGACCCTCTCTCCAGCCGGAAGCCTGAGGGCATGGATGAGCTTCGATCTTGCCACAGCCCTCTTCATTTACCCTGAACTCATGCCTCGAGGCTGGACCTGGAGCCCGAGAGCGAAGGACTGAACTTGGGTGGCCTGAAGAGCTAGCTAGCACTCGCTGGTCAGCAGCTGGGCAACGTCACTCTGTCCCCACCCTGACTCAAGTCTTAAAAAGACTGGCTTTTCCGAAAATGGGGTGTCGAGAAGGGTGTGGGGGGTACGAGTGGCTGCCCTGCACACTCTGCCAAGGCAGCATAAGAGCTGGTCTTCTGGTTTCCTTGGAGAAAAGCTCTGTTGCCCTGATTATGAACTCTATAATAGAGTATATAGCTTTTGTACCTTTTTTTTACAGGAAGGTGACTTTCTGTAACCATGTGATGTATATTAAACTTTTTATAAAAGTTAACATTTTGCATAATAAACAATTTTTGAACATTTTGTGTATGATGTCTTACGCTATCTCCTAGGAGCTTGGGACGAGCAGATTCTTGCATACCCTTTTTAGGGGTGAAAGTTCCCAGGTGAAGCTGAGGGGGTGGTAGGGTGGCTTGGTAGGAAGGGCTCGCAGTAGGAATCCCCAAATACATTGGAGGTTGAAAGCAAGGATCTGTGATCCTACTCTAAATTACGGAGCCTCTCCTACAAGTCAACAACTTTGAGTTTGAGGTTTTTTTGTTTTTGCTTTTTTCCCCAGTCCCTTGAACTCTGCAGCAGCGCTTAGATGCTGCAAGTTACTGGGTGTATCTTCCCAGCTCCACGGTGTCAAGTATGGGGATGAACCATTTCATATGTGAATAAACTTGCTAGGCCTGCTTCCACTTCATGCTTCCTGGTCTGGCTTACCCCCAGCCTTCAAAACTTGGAAAAAGGAACGCTGGGGTCAGAGCTATAGAAGTATACTTGAATTTCAGCATTTGTGAGGCAGAGGCACACGGATGGAGGACTGGGCTATACATAGTGAGTTCCAGGATGGCCAGAGCCACATCGTTAAGACCCTGCATAGGGAAACCAAAGCATCCAGGGTCTGCAGCCACTTCTCAGGGATGCAAGTATCTGGGAAACAATAAGTTCCCTTATTGTTCAGTAAACTTTGACCTGGGATTTTAAGAATAGTTAGTATTGTGGTTGGCAGGAGTAGGACCTTTGGCCATTTGGGGGTGGTCAGGCCTGGAAGTTAGGCAAAGGCAAGGAAGGTTGATACCCATGCCCCATCTACCCACCCCCAACGTGGTCTACCCAGGTGGGCTGCATCAGACCCCCATCCTCACTGAATTCCTGTTTATATGATCTCATCTGTGTCGGCCTTGGCATGTGTTACTTCTAATTTCATAACATTTCATTACCCTTTGCATTAACCCTAGTGAGTTTTCTGGATTGAAACTGGGGGGTGGGGGTGGGGAGCCACCCCTTTGCCAGTTGTCCTTCCAGTCTGATTAACAGTTTTTAACCTGTTCTGGGACCAACTTGCTTTCCTCTGATGAGCAGATGGGAGGTATGAGCGACCTTCAGAAATCACACGTGGAATTTTGCAGAGTAATAGTAGACCTCCCGCATTCTAGAGGTCCTGTTTCCATGTAAGAGACCTTTGCCTTAAATTTAAGACTCCAGTGGCATCCATCTTGGTTTGTGTGTTAAGGTATGCTGTGTTCTCTGAATAAGGCCCATCAAGGATAAAAATCCTGCATCCATTGAATTCTGCAGGCTACAGGCTACGCCTCCTATGAGCCAGTTTCCGAGTTTGTACCAGTTCTGAGGGGGTCTGCTTTCTGTTCACTCAGAAGTTAAACCAAGGAAGGATTGAAGCTTCAGTGGAGCAAGCCGCTGCTCTCTGAGCCCAGCTGCCTCCAAGGACCAAAGATAATGATGGGAAACTTCTTTGAAATGCATCACACACCTACGAGGCATTATTAAGCTAATTCCAAGGAAATTGCTTGTCAAGACTCCCAGGGCTGAGCAATTCAGGTGGCCAGGACAAAAGCTTAGACCATCTCGCCAATCCATTAGTCATTAGAAACTGAAAGCAGTTTAGCCCTAGGTCAGAAGCCTCTGAGATAGTCTGCTGTTGTAATCATTTAGGGGCGTGCCTACCAGGTGCTCTGAGTCCATTTTATCCTAATCTTTTCTCTAATCAGCAAGGTGAGTATCTTGAATAGGTTGATCAAGGTCACAGCAAGGGAGTGGGAGATAGTATTTAGGAAAGCCAGCTTCCTCTAGCTTTAAAGTCTGGGTTCTCATTCTCTACTTTAGACAGCTCTTTCCCCAGTCATTTCATGAGTGGGGAACAAATTAGGAGCCCGGTAAGAGCTCGTTGGGGGAAAAAAAACCCACGAAGGTTCTGCATGAAATGGGATGGATCCCTTGAAATTGTATGGTTCAGATAAAAGACCACACATGAAATATCTTCCTGGCTCTCCTTTAACTATGCCATTTAGAATCCTGAGCTGATCCCGGAAGCTCTGAAGCACACACATACACGCACGGACACACAAAAACAGATATATGTTAGCATATGGCCACACGATTCTTAAGTGACAAAGCAGGGATTCAAATTCACGTCCGTGGGGACACTTGCAATGGTGGCCTTCCAAGAAGGCAGTTCACCACCCTAGAACCCAGAATGGGACTCTCCTCTTCCATTTTAAGTCTTCCGAATAGTTAGGCAGTCCGTGGTTACCGCTCTTTCCCAGGCCCCCCGGCTGCACCCTTAAAACTTCCAGCGCTCACTTCCCCACAAAAGTGCAGCTCTACCCACTAGCCCGCCTCCAGGCAAGAAGCGGCTCCGCGGCGCCAGGGCAGGGCTGAGGCTCGGCCCACGTGGCCAAGAGGCGGGGAGGGCGGGGCTCCGGGCCCCGCCTCCAGCTCGGCCCCGCCCCCGGCCCGCTGCCCGCGCTCCCCCGCCCCCCGCGGGCCCTGGGGGCCGCTCGCAGGTGTTCGCTGGCGCCCGGATGTCTGAGCTCTGGCTCCACTCTGGCTCCGGCTCCCTCCGCAGCCTGCGGGCGGGGCTTGCAGCCCATCCGGAGCCTCGCGGCGCCCCCGCTGCTCTGCCAGCCGCAAGGCTTGCAGCTTCCAACCCGGCCTGGGGGAGCCACTCCCCCCACTACACACACACCCGACCGAGTCACTGACCCCACTGCTCTCGCGCTGCCCCCATCGGCGCTCAGGCTGCTGCAGCATTAGCCGCACCCCCACCCGGGTTTCCTGACTCGGCCCGGAGGCCGCCTGCATCGGGTCCCGCTCCTTCCTTCCTTCATTCTTTCAGGCAGCGCACATTCCTCGGGCGCCTGCGACATGCCCTGCACAAGGCCTTGCCGACCTTCCGAGAGTGGCCTCCGGCCACCAGGCTTCCCTGTCGTCCCTCCCCAACCCTGCCCGAAACTGGCCGTGACACCCTACTTCACTCCGGAGTTCTCTGATTATTCTCCCTCCAGTTAGGATTCAGTCTGAGGCAAGGCTAAGGGGCCACTGTTGTAATTATGATGGGGTCAGTCTGCAAGCCCACTGGTGGGTCAGAGAGTGGCCCGAACCGGGGTTCCAACGAGCTTTGGTAATAGTTTGTGGCCTGGCCTCATGGACTAGGTGCGGGCCAGAATAAGGGGACCTGGAGACCGAGATTTGGGGGTTGCCTTTGACAAACTATGTCAGAAGGGGCGGCTTTCTGTAAGTTCCTCCCTCAGCTCAGAGTGGCATTCCTCCCTGGTTGGAGCTCCTATCTATCACCTTAGTCACCCATATTGTCCTTGCGGCTAGAGACACCTCTCCCCTCACCAGGATTTTGCTATTCTGAGTCATAGGCTGAAGCCTCCTTGGGCCTGAAGCCCTACTGTCAATAGAAACCCATGTTGGCCAGGGTAGGGAGGGAAGGCACCCAAGAGCTATGTGTGTTTAGCAGCAAGCTGCTGGGGCCCCCCAGTACCTTTCCCATTGGGAAGACCCCCAGAATTCACATATGTGGCCTGTTCAGAGACATCTAGCAAGTTAGAGGTCAGACAAGTAGGATGTGGTGTCACGTGCCTAGTACTCAGGGAGGTTGAGGCAGGAGGATCCTGAATTTAAATTTAAAGTCAGCCTAGGATACAAAGCAAAAACTAATCTTAAAGATAAGGGTTGGAGAGGTGGCTCAAAGTTTTAAAAAAAAAAAAAAAAAAAAAAGACTAGCCTCGGCTTCCAGAAAGCCAGAGTTTGGTTCCCAGCACAAACTGCAGATCCAGAGGGTTCAGCGCCCTCTTGTGGCCTCTGTGGGCACGAGCGCACATATCACACAGAGAAAATGAAAGTGTCTCTAAAATAAAAAATGGGGTCAGGTGTGGCGGCGAATACCTGTTCAGAGACATCTAGCAAGTTAGAGGTCAGACAAGTAGGATGTGGTGTCTCGTGCATAGCACTCAGGGAAGTTGAGGCAGGAGGATACTGAATTTAAATTTAAAGTCAGCCTAGGATACGATGCAAAAACTAATCTTAAAGATAAGGGTTGGAGAGGTGGCTCACAGGTTAAAAAAAAAAAAAAAAAAAAGACTAGCCTGGGCTTCCAGAAAGCCAGAGTTTGGTTCCCAGCACAAACTGCAGATCCAGAGGATTCAGCGCCCTCTTGTGGCCTCTGTGGGCACGAGCGCACATATCACACAGAGAAAATGAAAGTGTCTCTAAAATAAACAAAAAATGGGGTCAGGTGTGGCGGCGAATACCTGTTATCGCTATACTTGGAAGGTAGAGGCAGAAAGAGCAAGAATTCAAGGCCCTCTTCCACTACATTGAGAACTGGAGGTCAAGTCCAGCAGCTTAAAGAAGCTAGCTAGCTGCCAAACCTGATGACCCGCGTTCAAACCCCGGAGTGTCCATAGTGAAAAGACTCCCTCAAGTTGTCCTCTGACCTTACATGCACGCTGCAGCATGTACATGCCCCAAACACAGCCACACACAATCCACTTTATAAAGTTGGAGGCCAATCTGAGCAACAGAAGACTCCATCTCAAAAGCTACAAAGGAACAATGGGAAAGGGGGCTGGAGAAATGGCTCAGCAGTTAAGAGCACTGGCTGCTCTTCCAGAGGACCCAGGTTCAATTCCCACCACCCATATGGCTTCTCACAGCTGTCCATAACTCCAGTTCCAGAGGGTCCAACACCCTCATACAGACATGCATTCAGGCAATGCACACAAAATAAGTAAATTAATTTTCAAAAGAACACTGGGGCTGGGGAGATGGCTCAGCGGTTAAGAGCACTGACTGCTCTTCCAGAGGTCCTGAGTTCAACTCCAGAAACCACATGGTGGCTCACAACCATCTGTAAGGGATCTGATGCCTCTTCTGGTGTGTCTGTGTCATTGTACTCACATACATTGAATAAATAATTTTATTTATTTTTATTTTTTAAAAAGAACATCAGACAGGGGTTGGGGATTTAGCTCAGTGGTAGAGTGCTTGCCTAGCAAGTGCAAGGTCCTGGGTTTGGTCCTCAGCTCTGAAAAGAAGAAGAAGAAGAGGAAGAAGAAGAGGAGGAGGAGGAGGAGGAAGAGGAGGAGGAAGAGGAGGAAGAGGAGGAGGGAGAGGAGGAGGAGGAGGAGGAGGAGGAGGACATCAGACAGGAAAAACTGAACGATCTAAGCATAAAAGACAAAATCTGGGGCTGGAGAAATGGCTCCATGGTTAAGAGCACCCGACTGCTCTTCCAGAGGTCATGAGTTCAATTCCCAGCAACCGCATGGTGGCTCACAACCATCTGTAATGGGATCTGATGCCCTCTTCTGGTGTATCTGAAGACAGCTACAGTGTATTTATAAATAATATACAAATAATAATAAAATAAATCTTTTAAAAAAAAAGGGGGGTTGGGGATTTGGCTCAGTGGCAGAGCGCTTGCCTAGCAAGCGCAAGGCCCTGGGTTCAATCCCCAGCTCCAAAAAAAAAAAAAAACTAGAAAAAAAAATAAAAAAAAAAAAAGACAAAATCTGAGCACAAGGGAGGCAGGTGGATCTCTGAGTTTGAGACCAGCCTGGTTCACCAACTGAGTTCCAGGATAGCTACGCAGAGAAACCCTGTCTCAAAAAGCAAAAAGAAAAACAAAAAACTTGAGCCTAAACCTCCTGGATTTGAATTCAAATCTAGGTCTCTTTCCAACCACCGACCACGGAGGTACCCCTAAGCCAGCAGGGATTATTACTATTCCTGCTTTGGGGATGGGGTGGGCTGCAGTCTTGCCAAGCCAAGGACTTCACCCACAGCTGGGCACAGCCCTTCAGAGGCTCTGGAAGAGGGTGGACAAGAGGACATTTACCTTCGGTCCCTGCCCAGCCCCTTCCCTGCCTCCCTTGCCAGGAACAAACAAGAGGAAGGGAGACCAGGACCTCCGAGCTGGGAGGGAGGGAGGGAGGGAGGGAGGGAGGGAGGGAAGGCTGTGAGAATGGCTCAGGCAGCTGATCCGGGTTCTTATAGACACATACGGAACTCATTACCCTACATCAAGGTGGTCGCTGGCCAGCTGGCAGTGGCTGGGTTTGGGGCTAGAAATGTGTGCTGTATGGCAGGAAAGTTATCCCCAGGATAACTCACCCACTCCATGACCCTGGTTCTTACTGAGCCTTGTTTGGTTTTTCAGCCCATGCTCTTTCTAGCATCCCAAAAAAAACAGCTTTAAGATGCAGGCCCCTGTGCCAAGCCCCTGTAGGTTATGTGGAAGACTGGGGGGGGGGGGCGTATAGACGGATACATTCTCCCCAACTCGCACCCCAATCCTCATCAGGGCTGGAGGTCCTATGGGTCTGCCAGTGCGTCCAGATGTGTGACGTGCTACACTATTCACAACCTCTTGGTTTTCTCCCAGGACTTATCCTGGTGGGGGGTCCTACGACCTGCCAATCACCTCTTTCATTGCCGATGCATCTGCCTAGACCAGAACAGCAAGATACTGTTCAAAAGAGCCTGTTAGGAGTGCACAGCACCTTACAGTCTACATGGCAACACAGTCTGAAGGAAGGGTGTGTCTTTCATCTCACCCCACGAGGTCGCGCGACCCTAAGCTATTAGGGTTAACTTGGAGGGACCAGTGTGCTTGCTGTCTGAGGTGCTTTGTTTTTTTTTTTTTTTTTGCACAGCTCAGGGACCCAGCTGAGCAGTAGCCGTTGGACCCTTACCACATTTCCCAGCAACTTCAAGTAAAAAGAGAAGGATCTTTTCCTTAAAACGTTGAGACTGGGAAGATGGCTCAGTTAGGAAAGAGCCTACTATTCAGTCATTGAGGACCTGAGTTTGGATCTCCAACACTTACATAAAAAGCCGGTGCAGCAGCCCACGGAAGGAAGAGGCAAGAAGGCCCCGGAAGCCATTATAGCCCAATCCCCGAGCTCCAGGTTCAGTGATAAGCCCTGTCTCAAAATACAAGTTGAGGGTTGGGGATTTAGCTCAGTGGTTAGAGCCCTTGCCTAGGAAGCGCAAGGCCCTGGGTTGGTCCCCAGCTCCGAAAAAAAAAAAAAAAAAAAAAAAAAAATACAAGTTGAACGACCATGGAAACTTCTGCACTTACATGCCTTGCACGCACACACACCCACACACACGTACACGCACATGCGCACGCACACGCGCACGCACGCACGCACACCACAAAGGTCCGTACCAGTCCATACAGCCTGCAAACAGTCCCAGCCGCAGCAGCTCTTCTGCACCTTTTCTTCCGTAAGCCTGAGAAGCAGACACCCCTGGCTGGATTCCTGGCTCTGCCACCGCGGGGAAACCTAGCCGGATTGGCACGCTGATTATTTCTGATGACGCATGTAAAGCACTTGATGGGCCCTGGGTGACCCCCACCAGGGAGTCTGCGGGCCTTAGTGTCACATTCCCTCCCAGGGTTCCTCCCCAGGTTCTTGATTGCTGTTGGCAGAACTCAGCACCTCAGGACCACCTACCCAGTGTGTGTATTCTCCACGTCTCGACAGCCCATCCAGGCGAGCAGACTTAAGGGATGAACAGCGCAGGGAAGCCGTCGACTGGACTCCACTCCCGAGCTCTGCCACCTCGGACAAACTACTTAACCTCTCTGTGCCTGAGGTGCCTCTCTGCCATCTCCTGAGAAGAAACGGAGTCCCAGAGTAGATGATGACTTAGACAAGGTCATATGGAAGAGAAATACTCACAGATTTGGAACTAAAAAGCCGGACTCTAGGGCTCAGGGATCAGAATGGCTGGCCTAGTGACCTGTTCACTGAGAGCGCCCCTCACAGCCTTCTAGCCAAAACAGTCCAGGAGAGGCTCCTTATGCCCCTCCCTGCTCTGTTCTCCGGTCCCTCCTGTCCCCCTGCCCCGCCCCATTTTCTTCTTTCCAGGTTCCCCTCCAACTCCATATAGCCAAAAATGACCTTGGACTTTCTTTTAAAAAAGAGAGAGAGAGAGAGATGTGTTTATTTTTACTCTAAGTGTGTGTTTGACCAACAGTATGCCTTTACCACAGATGCATGCAGTGTCTGAGGAGGCCAGAAGAGGGCGTCAGTTCCCTTAGAATGGAGTCACAGACAGCTGTGAGCCCCCATGTTGTTGCTGGGAATTGAACCCAGGACCTCTGGAAGAGCAGCCAGTGCTCTTAACAGCTGAGCCATCTCTCCAGTCCTGACCTTGAACTTCTGCCCCTCCAGCCTCCAACTCCAAAGTGCTAAATCACAAACGTGCACCATCATACCCCAACCCTTTCTCCTCCTCCCCCATCCTCCTCCTCCTCCTCCCGCTCCATCCATCCACCACCTCCACCACCACCACCACCACCACCACCACCACCACCACCACCACCACCACCACCACCACCACCACCACCACCATCTAAGGTTTTGGTTTGGGTTTGGGCACATGTCGGCCACAGCCTGTAAATAGATATCAGAGAACAACTTGCAGGAGTCCGTTTTCTTTCTCTACCTTGTGAGTCCTAGGAATGAACTCAAGTCTTTGGGTGTGGTGGCAGACACCTTTACCTGGTGAGACGTCTTACTGGCCCATACCTGGTATGCACGTTGGCCTTTGCTAGGTAAACACTTTACCAACTGAGTTCTAGCCTAACCTGCTTATCACCCTCATGTGTGACTCTGTTAAAACTTCTGTTTGAACACGTGATGATTAATACAGATATTCAGGGGTTTTTTTGTTCGTTGTTTTCCGAGACAGGGTTACTTTGTGCATCCCTGCGTGTCCTGGAACTCACTCAATAGACCAGGCTGGCCTTGAACTCACAGAGATCTGCCTGCCTATGCCTTGAAAGTGCTGGGATCAAAGGCGTGCACCCCTTTCGCCTGGTCAGATTTTTTTTTTTTTTTTTTTTTTTTTTTGAGCTGGGGACCGAACCTGGGGCCTTGCACTTGCTAGGCAAGAGCTCTACCGCTGAGCTAAATCCCCAACCCCTGGTCAGATATTCTAATATTTGTGTATTAAATACCTGCGCACTGTAGACTTTCCCTTTACTGGCTGTGTGGATTTGGACGTGTAACTTAACTGTTTCTGTCCTCAGTATCTACCTCCTTGCAATGGGAGCAATAGTTTCTCTCACTGACAGTTGTGAGGACCAGTTAGCATGTGGTACCTAAGAACTGTCCTCCCTGCCTCCCTCCCTCCCTCCCTCCACCTGGCCGTCAGCCATTATCTCAGATGCCAGGAGAGGTTCTCAAACATTCTGTAGCCATCTGTGTGGCGTCTTCGTGTAGAAATGCGGCATCTCTTTTCTCTTTAAGTGAAATTGACATCTCGGGAAGATATACCAGATTTCTATCACATGGTTTTGGTGAGACCCGGCACCCGGCCAGCTTCACACGGCCACACATGTGCCTGCATGACACAGCCCTGCGGACACACGTGCTCTGAGAAGCCTGAGCCACGCTGAGCTCCTCTCCAAATGGGCCGGAACAGGCTGTGACGAGCCTCAGGCAGGCTGAGCAAGGCAAGGCCGCCACGCCCATTCCTGCCTCCGTGCCTCCTTGCTGTGCGGATCTGCGTGGAAAGCTTCATCTCTCTTGGATTTAGCTTTCTCGTCTCACCTATAGAAAGAGTTCATGGTCTCCACATTTTTCTTTTTCGTATTGTTGGGGATTGAACCCACAGTCTGGTGCATGCTAAGCAAGTGTCCTTCCGTTGGGGACACATCTCCAGTGTCCGGTTCTTGCAAAGTCTACAGAAAACGTAGAGAATTCCTGACTTAGAGATTGCCATGTGTCCAGCAATGAGAACTCTTTTTTTTTTTTTTCTTTTCTTTTTTTCGGAGCTGGGGACCGAACCCAGGGCCTTGCGCTTGCTAGGCAAGCGCTCTACCACTGAGCTAAATCCCCAACCCCGCAATGAGAACTCTTAAACATCTGGCTTGTTTTCAGTTGAGTAAAAATGGTTTTAAGACAGTGAGGCAAGGGTCCATGTGCCATACACGAGTAGGTCTTTCTTATTCCTTCTGAGCACCTCAGTTAAGACAATGAAAGGCCTTCTTCAGAAACTTATTTTATTTCATCTCAGTTATGAATAAGAGATTAAATATGTCTTGAGTAAGAGAAGGAAGACCAGCAAGGCAGGGTTTTCAGTCTAAAATGGACATTTCTTCCAAGGCATAGCGCGCGCACGTGCGTGTGCGTGTGCGTGTGCGCGCGCGCGCGCGCGCGCGCGTGTGTGTGTGTGTGTGTGTGTGTGTGTGTGTATGGGATTTTTTTTAAAGATTTATTTATTGGGGTTGGGGATTTAGCTCAGTGGTAGAGCGCTTGCCTAGGAAGCGCAAGGCCCTGGGTTCGGTCCCCAGCTCCGAAAAAAAAAAAAAAGATTTATTTATTTATTACAGATAAGTACATTGTAGTTATCGTCTGATGCACCAGAAGAGGGCATCAGATCCCATTACAGATGGTTGTGAGTCACCATGTGGTTGCTGGGAATTGAACTCAGGACCTCTGGAAGAGCAGCCAGTGCTCTTAACCACTGAGCCATCTCTCCAGCCCTGTAATGGGATCTGATGCCCTCTTCTGGTGTGTCTGAAGACAGCAGCAGTGTACTCACATACATAAAATAAGTAAATTTATAAAGAAAGAAAGGGAGGGAGAGAGAGAGAGAGAGAGAGAGAGAGAGAGAGAGAGAGAGAGGACATGGATTTGGACTGACGGCTCATTTAGAAAAGCACCTGCTGAGATAGCAGGAGGACCTGAGTTCAGTGCCCAGTGCCCATGTGAAATGCCAGAGCAGGGGCTAGAGATACAGCTCAACGGTTAAATCCCTGCCTGCTCTCCCAGGGGCCTGGGTTTAATTCCCAGTAGCTACACGGCAGCTCACAACTGTTTATAACTCTAAGATCAACAACTTCACACAGACAAGCATGCAGGCAAAACGTCAATGCACACAAAATAAAAATGGATGGATGGATGGATGGATGGATGGATAGATAGATAGATAGATAGATAGATAGATAGATAGACAGACAGATAGATAGACAGACACCAGGGCAGCACCCTTGTGGTCTCTGCTTTGGGGACCTGGAGATAGAAAGATCCTTGAAGCTTGCTGGCCACCTAGTCTGGCCGAATCAGGAAGCTCTAGGTTCAGTGGGTGACCCACTCTTGGGGGAAATCTGTGGACTGGAGAAATGACTTCTCAGTTAAGAGCGCTCACTCTTGGGCTGGGGATTTAGCTCAGTGGTAGAGCGCTTACCTAGGAAGCGCAAGGCCCTGGGTTCGGTCCCCAGCTCCGAAAAAAAAACCAAAAAAAAAAAAAAAAAAAAAAAAAAAAAAAAAAAAGAGCTCACTCTTGCCGACGCTCTGTTCCAAGTGCCTAGATGGTGGCTCACAATTAGCTCTGGTTCCAGGGGCTCCCATGCTCTCTTCCGATCTCTCAGCAGCAGGTGTTCCTGCTGTGCCCGCACCTTCCTAAAGGCAGACACTCATACACCTTAAATAAAATTAAAAGTTAAAATTTAAAAAAAAAGGTGGGGCTGGAGAGATGGCTCAGCGGTTAAGAGCACCCGACTGCTCTTCCAGAGGTCATGAGTTCAATTCCCAGCAACCACATGGTGGCTCACAACCATCTGTAAAGAGATCCGATGCCCTCTTCTGGTGTGTCTGAAGACAGCTACAGTGTACTTATATATAATAAATAAATCTTAAAAAAAAAAAAAAAAAAAAAAAAGGTGATGGTAACTGAGAAAAACACTCAATGTTAACCACTGGTCTATACACACAGACATACATACACATACATACAGACACACATGTACACACAGACACACACAGAGACATACATACACATACATACAGACACACAGCCACACATATACACACATGTACACACATACACACAGACACATCCATGCACATACATACAAACACAGACACAGACATACACACATGCACAGACACATATACACACATACACAGATGACAGAACACACACACAGACACACAGACACACATATACACACATGTACACACAGACATACACATAGACACACCCATGCACACATATATGCACACAAAGACATACACATATGCACAGACACATATACACACATACACAGATCACAGATACACACATAAACACAGACATACAGACATATATACACATACCCACACATGCACACACACAGACACACATACACACATGCACACACACATGCATGCACACAGAGACACACATGCACACATGCATGCACACAGACACACATGCACACAGAGACATACACATACACATGCACAGACACACATATACACACAGAAACATACAAATACACACATGCACAGACCACAGACGCACATGCACACATATACACACAGATCACAGATACACACACATATACACACATACACACACACACACACATAAATACACACACGGATAGATGGACAGAAGGACACAGGAACACACATAGGGAAAAAAAGCTATTGCTGTTAATCTGATGCCTGGTATCAAAGTAAGACCCTGTTCACTCTAGGCAATGGCTCTAAGACTAAACTACACCCTTATCAAAGTGTTTCACCCCTTAAACCTTTCTAAGTCTCCATGTCTCAGAGATAGGGTTCCTGGCCAAAGCTCTGTCCCAGGGAATGCCTCAGCCTCTCTGAACTCCCAGACTCCTGAGCACCTTTCTGCCTGTAGCCTTTGGCCTGACATCTACAGTGGTTTAATAAGATAGGTGTTGTCCTCATGCGTTCAGGATGTTGAAAGTCGGGTAGGTAAAATAGCTCACCCAGTCACACGGTGACAGCATCATGAGCTCATTAAAGCTAGCCCACCCCCTCCAGTGAGTGCCTTTTGTTTCCTGCCTGGAGGCCTCTAGGTCTTACTGTTAGGTCTTACCCTTAGGCCTAACTCCCATGGCCCTATGAACTGACAGAGTCCCTGATGCAGCAGTGTGGTACCCCAAGGCAAGGTTGACTACAAAGACTGCCCCCCTTACCCACCTCCTTCAGCCTCAGCAGCTAGGGTCAGGGGGCTCACAGAGAGGGCACACAAGGCCAGGCTGCAGCTGTGATCTATACATACAGCCCGGCAACCCCCAAGGCCCATTGTCTCCCCGGGAGACAATATAAAGGACCTAGCCTAGTGGGCTGCTTGCATCAATCTGTAGCCATGGAAACCCCTAGGGAGACAATTCCAAAGCCCTCCCTGTCGCCCCCCCCTACACCCTGCAGCTGTGTCCCAGCCCCCTGCGGGAGGGGAACTGTTGGTAATTGCCGCCCCCCCTCCCCACTGCCACCTCCAAATGGGACACAGCTGGATCCTCCTCAAGTCCCCTCCTCCAGCAGAACTGATGCCGCTGAAGGGTCCTTGGGCTTTAAGTTCTAAACCTTCTGGGTCAGCTTAAGGTTCCAAGGCGAAGAGAAACGCCCCTGATCCCAGGGTCAACCACCAGAGAAAAGGCTCAAAAGAATCCACCAACATAGAAACAGCGGTAGCGTAGGTTTCCGGCGTGTGATTGCCCTCTTGTGGCCAGTCGGTGTAACTGTCAGCTGCCGCACTGGAGAGAGAAATGACTTCCTGGTTATGTAACTACTGTGTTCTGACGCCCGTGCCTGTAGATCTTATTCTCACCTTGTGGGGTGGAGTTCTTATCCTACTTAGGAGAGTTTAAGCCGAGGCTTCCAGAGAATATTCCAAGGGAAAAAAATTAGGCAGTTAAGAGGGTCACCCCAAACAAGATTAACTCAAAATACCGGCCACTGCTTGACCTGCCTCAAGGCTGGGTAGGGGGAAACTGACCAGGATGGGTGGTGGAGTAGGAGGGGGACGTGGGTTAGGGCCTGGAGAAGGAAATGCAGGAGAATGTTAGTCTCTGAAATGACCCATGACTTCCAGGGCCCTGACTCAGTACTTCCTCAGACACAAAGTACCAGAGACTGGGTCAGTGGAACTATTTCTGGGAAGAAGCTACCGCCTACTTCCCCTTCGACTTGTGAAGGCTAAGGCTGACAGGAGACATGGAGCTAGACAAGGAGCACCTTGAATTTAACGGGGCTGGGAGAGCGTGAAAACAGCCATAATTACTATGGAATTGGTGTTGGGCTAAGATACAACAAGATGGTGTGAACCTGGGTCAGCATCTGGGGATGGGCATTACTAACACCAGTGAGATTCCAAAGGAAAGCTGTCCATACTGGAACTCACAGGATCCTGGATCCTGCCTCCCCAGGGCTAGGGAAAATTGGTTTTGTGCCCTATCTGCATAGACACCTACATGCCAGATCCAGTTTACATTGTAGATGGCTGTGAGCCACCATGTGGTTGCTGGGACTTGAACTCAGGACCTCTGGAAGAGCAGTCAGCGCTCTTAAGCACTGAGCCATCTCTCCAGCCCGTGAGTTCTGATCTTGTTTCCCCACTTTAACAAGTGAGCTGATCCTTTCTGAGCCCTTTGCCTGAGATCAATGGCACTGGAGCCACCTTGGTTTTGTTGGAGATTGAGCTCAAGGAGCTGCAGACTAGGCAAGTGCTATATTTGACACTATTCCAGGGCGTTGTGCATCCCAGCCCGGGGCTGTACCACTCAGCTTGGTCTGGATTCCAGATTTTACTCCAAAGTTTCCCTTCTATTGCTCTGAAGCATTTAAGGCCCAGATGGGTTTCTTTTGGGGGGGGGTATTTTTTTAAAAAGATTTCTTTCCTTTATGTATGTGAGTACACTGTAGCTGTCTTCAGACACACCAGAAGAGGGCATCAGATTCCATTACAGATGGTTGTGAGCCACCATGTGTTTACTGGGATTTGAACTCAGGACCTAACCACTGACCCATCTCTACAGCCCTTGTTTTTGTTTTAATTGAAGAGTACTTTGAATCAGCAATGAGCACTGAATGCATGACATTCTCAATGACTTAACAGGCTAAAAGAAAGGCAAGGGGCCTGGTGAAACAAACCTATAGTCTCGCTCTCCTAGTGCCCAAGGCAGGGGGATTTTGAGTTTGAGGTCATCCTGGACTATACAGTGAAATCTTATTCGAGAACCAAGAAACCGAGTCTGGTGATACGCATCTGTAATTTCAGCACTCAGGAGATAGAATTACATAGCTCTAGAGCTCCAAGCTATCCTTGGCTACATAGAATGTTGCAGGCCATCCTGGGCTACCTGATACACATCTGAAAAACATCTGTGGAAAATAAGATGAGAGAGAGGAAAGAAAGACAGCCAGAGAGAGAAAGAGAGGGAGAGAGAGAGACAGAGAGACACAAAGAGAGGGAGGGAGGGAAGGGGGGAAAGAGGGAGGGAGGGAGGGAGGGAGGGAGACAGGGAAAGCTACCAAGCACAGGGTGTTTTCCTTGGGAGGCAAAGAAAGACATTTTTAGCAGAGCACTGTGAGTCCTCTAGGAGCAGAGGCGGAGGCAGTTGGGAGAAGTGTGTTGATCAGAACTCAGGGCCAAAATGTGAAGAGGTTGAGGATCAAAGGTCCTGAGGGTGGGGTGGAAGGTGCATGGTCTCGTGGGAGCTGCTTGCTAGACCTTAAGCCAGACAGAGACAAAGTGAGGCACTCTCAGGAATAGGAGGAGAAAACAGACATGGCATGGCGGCGCTCCCCCAAACTGCTCTAGACACCGCTATGCTATTGGTTCTCTCTCTGTCTGACTCTAGACCGGCCTTGAGCTACTGGCAATCCTCCTGCCTCATCCTCCCAAACGCTGGGATTATGGGCAAAAGCCACTAAATCCAGAAGAAAAAAAAATTGAACTAGACCAGCAGTAATCAAAATTTAAAAATAGGGGTTGGGGATTTAGCTCAGTGGTAGAGCGCTTGCCTAGGAAGCGCAAGGCCCTGGGTTCGGTCCCCAGCTCCAAAAAAAAAAAAAAAAAAGAAAAAAAAAAAAAAAAATTTAAAATAGCTAATGCTTAAATTAAATTTATCCGTTGACAATTTCATGCACGTATGTAATGTGTTCTGATTACTCATACTCCAACCCTTTCCTCTACCTCCCACTCCCACACCCTCCCCCCAAAAGCGGCATCTTTTTTCCTTAGTTCTGGAGATTGTAGTAAACACGTGCCTCGGCAAGTGTTCTTCCCTGAGCTATATGAACAGTCGGATGGCCCCCTTTCATGTGAGGTCACCTCCACAGGTTCCAACATCTGTGAAAAACATTGTCAGCCTCTGGAAACATCTGGAAAGAATCTGTCCAAACTGGAAGCCCGTGTTTTCCCACCGGGGTCCGCGTCCTTCTCGCCTCTGTCTACGCATGCGCCATGTGCGGCAGCTGACCTCTAGGTGGCAGCCTTGCCCTTTCGCCCCAGCCCTTCCTTCCAAAGCACGGGGAAGGAAAGCAGGCGAGCCACAGGAGACTTGCAGAGCCCACTGCTTGAAAGAAAGCAGGTTCACCGGCGGCAGCGCATCGCCCTTGGACCGGAGAAAACAAACTACTCTAGAAATCTCGCAGAGAGGTGAGAACAGGGCCTGTTAGGTGTTCTTTCCTCATCTGTAATGAAGACAGACCCATACCCAGCAAACGCGCTAGTTCATTCTCTGCCTCTGTGCGGACTGCGCGTTCCTGGACTTCTCTTGGTGTTTCATAAACTAGATCCTATGATATGTAACCTCCGGTATCCAGCGTCTTCCACTAGGCAAAATATTTTAAAGGCTCATTTATATTGGGGTATATATGTCCTTCTCTTTTTATGGCATATATATGTCTATCTATCTATATATATGCAGTAAACCTTTATGATATATATATGACATAGAGACCCTGTCTCAAAAATAAAAAACAAAAAACCAAAACACACGATGCACACACTGATTTTTTTTTTTTGAGATTTATTTACTTTATTTATATGAGTACACTGTAGCTGTCTTCAGACACACCAGAAGAGGGCATCAGATCCCATTACAGATGGTTGTGAGCCACCATGTGGTTGCCGGGAATTGAACTCAGTATCTCTGGAAGAGCAGTCAGTGCTCTTAACCACTGAGCCATCTCTCCAGCCCCCACACACCAATTGTATGTCTACAGTTTATTTAATTTCTCCATTTATCAGTTAACGGCACCCGGCTTATCTTTACTCTGTCGTCATTAAAAATAGGCTGGCTATGAATACTTGTGTACACACTTGTTTGTTTGGTTGACAGCGTCTCCCTTGTGGCTTGGAACACATGCCTGCCTCTGCCTCTGTTAGAACCAAAGGCATGTGCCACCATGCCTCGTTTGTGTGCACAATTTTATGTAGAGAAGGGCTTTCTTCTGCTTTGTTTCTCAAGACAGGGCTACTCTGTGTTTTCTGGCTAGCCTGGAATTAGCTCTGTAGACCAGGCTGGCCCCATACTCACCGAGATCTGCCTGCCTCTGCCTCCTGAGTGCTGGGACTAAAGGCGTGCACCAACACTGGGCTGGGTTGTCAATTCTCTTAAGTTTATATCGGGGATTACTATTGCTAGAGCATACTAGAGTGGCTTACCTTTATATTTTTGAAACAAAGTCTCACCTTGTAACCAAGGATGGCCTTGAACTCATAGAGATCTGCCAGCCTCCCAAGTGCTGTGATTAAAGGTGCGCGTCATGCCCAGACTTTATGTTTTATTCATTTATCTATATGTTGATTTAACGGAAGAAGGGGTCTGTTGAGACGTGGCCGCTCTGTGTAGCTGGAGTCCCGAGATTACAGGCCTGCTCTGTGTGTGGGTTTTTGAGAAACCGCCAAATTGCTTATGAAGCAGCTGCACTAATTCACTGCTCCCAGCAATGTCCGAGGCTCAGATTTCGCCACATCCTGGCCAACACTTGCTAGTGTCCATCTCTCTCGAGTTGGCCATGCCAGCGAGGGGGAAGCAGATTCTCATGGTGGTTTGCCACCTCCCAAGTGACTGAGGATGTTGGCTGTGCTGGTGGGCATCTTCCCTGGAGAAGCATCCATCGACATCCTCAGGCCGCTTAATACAGGTTCATGCTCCCGAGTTACATCCCGAGGACCTAAGTGGAAGAAGGAGAAAATCAATTCCCACAAGTTGTCCTCTGACCTCCACACTCAAACATACCAGCCATGGCACATGAAACACACACACACACACACACACACGCACACATGCACACATGCACACACAAGCACATGCACAAACGTGGGTGGGCACACACAAGCACACACACACACACACACACACACACACACACACACCCCAGGCACATTCATCTCCCCATTCAATATTGAGAGGCAGCCACAAGCAGCCTCGTTTCTCAGGGGGAGAACGGAGGCGCAGGGTGGTGCAGTGGTAAGCGTAAGATCCCAAGACTTGGGCTGGAAAGGTGGCTCAGCGGTTAAGAGCACTGACTGCTCTTCCAGAGGTCCTGAGTTCAAATCCCAGCAACCACATGGTGGCTCACAGTCATCTGTAATGGGATCCGATGCCCTCAGAGCAACAGTGTAGTCATATACATAAAATGGATAAGTCTTTCTTTAAAAGGGCACAGAACTCAAGGATGAAGTATTTCAGAGTCTATGAACTTAACTGTCCATACCGAGTGGATACGCCAGGACCCGAGTTTTCCGGCAGAGCCCCTCCTTTGGCGTAGTAGCCTCACTGAGGCAGCAACTCCTTCTTCCCTCAGACCTTCCCTGCTTTTCAGTGCTAGGATGGAACCCCAGGCCTTATACTTTCTAGGTCAACTCTGTGCTACCATGAGCATGATTTCTCCAGCTCCTTAAGGTCCCAGCCCTACCCCCTCCTCACCCCCGCCCCCACCCCGAAATGGAGGTTTAACAGAAAGCACAAAGACGGAGGATGAGTAGAGGTTTTTCTCCTTTGTATACCTACTAGACTTTCATCCATGTGGACAGGTGACATGTGGTAGCAGGGGACTGGAACAGGAGGACTCGGACTTCAGGATGCCTGGTGCTTTTTTTGGTCTTTTTTTTTTTTTTTTTTTAAAGTTTTATTTATTTTAATGTATATGAGTACACTGTTGCTCTGAGGGCATCGGATCCCATTACACATGATTGTGAGCCACCACGTGGTTGCTGGGATTTGAACTCAGGACCTCTGGAAGAGTAGTCAGCACTCTTACCACTGAGCCATCTCTCCAGCCCCTTTTTTGGTCTTTTGATTTTAGTTTTTGTTGTCATTTCTTTGTTTGTTTGAAGAGTCTAAAATTTGGGGCTGGAGAGATGGCTCAGTGGTTAAGAGCACTGCTGATCTTCCAGAGGTCCTGAGTTCAATTCCCAACACAGAAGCTCACAACAACCTGTAACTCCAGGATACAACACCTTCACAGAGACATACATGCAAAACACCAATGCACATAAAGTAAAAATAAATACATTTTAAAACTAGAAAAGAGATTCTAAGTTTTATTCTTATTTATGTATATGGTGTGTGTATATGTGTGTGTGTGTGTGTGTACACATCTGTGTGATTGTGTGTACCATGTACATCCCTTGAAACTAGAATTGCAGGCAGTTGAAAACCATTATGTAGATGTTGTGAACCAAACTCGGGTCCTATCCTCTGCAAGAACACTAAGTGTTCTCTCTGGTCCTATCGCGTGCTCTCTTAATTATGAGAGAGAGAGCACCTGGTTCTATAACACTAGCTGGTCTGATATTTGCTATGTAGCCTAGGGTGATGTAGACTCCAGGTAATCCTGGTTCAGTCTGCTCTGTGTACCAGGATTACAGTGTGAATCCCCACATCTGCCTCTCTGAGAAGCCTGTACCAAGTATTTCAGGCTTTGAGAAACAGGATTTTTTTTTTTTTTTTTTTCGGAGCGGGGGACCGAATCCAGGGCCTTGCGCTCGCTAGGCAAGCGCTCTACCACTGAGCTAAATCCCCAACCCCCGAGAAACAGGATTTTTTTTTTTTTTTTTTGGTTTTTTTTTTCGGAGCTGGGGACCGAACCCAGGGCCTTGCGCTTCCTAGGCAAGCGCTGAGAAACAGGATTTTTTTGTTGTTGTTGTTTGTTTGTTTTTGTTTTGTTTTGCTTTGTTTTAATTTGTTTTTCGAGACAGGGTTTCTCTGTGTAGCCCTGGCTATCCTGGAACTCGTTCTCACTCTATAAACCAGGCTGGCCTCGAACCTGGCAATCCACCTACCTCTGAGTGCTGGGATTAAAGGCACGTGCCACCATGCTCTGGCTGCTAAATAGGATTTAGAGCAGAGGCGTCTGAGGTATTTTCCAGGAGACACACCAGCAGATGACCCACATGGAGAATGGAAGCTTGCTCAGGCTTGGGGACTTTTCCAAGGCTCTTTGTGCCTGGCTTGGACCAGGACTTTGTTATCAGCTCTGTGCCTCAGGCAGGTTCTTAATATCGTGAGTCACCATTTCATCATCTGGTAAATGGTTCAAAGCATCCCTAATGCACCCAGTTGTGAGCAGTATGTGTGCATGTATGTATATGTGTATGTATGTATGTATGTATGTATGTATGTATGTATGTATGTATGTATACAGGGTTTCATATAGTCCAGACTATCCTAAGATGTCGTTGAGGCTGACCTTGAACTGCTGCTGTCACCTCCAGCTTCCAAGTACTGGGATTGCACATCCTTTCTGCAGCGCAGGCTCCCTGGCAAGGCATGAATTTCTCAGACTGGTGCTTTGTTTAGCATTCCTGGTATATGGCCCCACAGAGGTGGCTTGGTGGTTAAGAGCACTTGCTCTTGCAAAAGGCCCAGGTTCCATTCCCAGCATTCACATGGAGGCTTGCAACCATCAATAACTCCTTCCAGCACCCAGGCATGCACACGGCACCGGAACAATATGCAAGCAAGGCAATTGTGCACATAAAATCTTTTCTATGTGTACTTTTTTTTTTTTTTAAAGGGGTTTGGGGATTTAGCTCAGGGGTAGAGCTAACCAGCCCAAAGCCCCGGGGTCGGGCCCCACCACCGGAAAAAAAAAAAAAAAAAAAAAAAGACCTCTGTATCTTGGGAGACTGAGGTCTGAGTTGAGTCTTAATTTCATTCCTATACATGTTTTTTTTTTTTCCTTTTCTTTTTTTTTCGGAGCTGGGGACCGAACCCAGGGCCTTGCGCTTGCTAGGCAAGCGCTCTACCACTGAGCTAAATCCCCAACCCCCCATACATGTTTTGTCAAATCTCTTTACATCGGCCATTCTCAACCTGTGGGTCGTGACCCCTTGTTTTGGTGTGTGTGGGGGGCGGGGGGAGGTCAAAGGACTTTTTCCCGGGAGTTGCCTAAGACCATCGGACAACACAGATAAGATATTTAAATCACAATTCATAACAGGAGCAAAAGCACAGTTACGAGGTAGCAATGGAATCGATTTATGGGGGTCGCTCCAACATGAGGAGCTGTATTATGAGGTCTCAGTCAGCATAAGGAAGGTTGGGAGCCACTGCTCACAGGCATGGCTCAGCCTGAGTTTCCTCATGTTGTACCTGTTACAGGGTAACTCAGAGGCTTCGATAAAATAAGCATGGTGGCACATGCTTTGTTCCTTGTTTTTTGAGACAGGTCTCACTATGTAGCCCTGGCTGTCCCAGAACTCACTAGATAGATCAGGCTAGCCTCAAACTCAGAGATCCGCCTGCCTCTGCCTCCCAACTACCGAAGGTAAAGGTGCAGACCACCGTGCCGGGTTGATGGCCTATGATTTTAATCCCAGTGGTTGAGAGGCAGAGGCAGGTGGATCTCTGTGAGTTTGAGGCCAGCCTGGTCTATAGAGAAGGGCCAGCCATGGCTTCTTAGTGAACGCCTGTTTTACAGGCACCACAACCACTACCAGAGAATAAAAGTAAGCCGGTGAGTGCATAGCTGGGTGTTTCCGGCAAGCCCTAGGAAGCACCTGGCAGCCCTCCGTGGATTCTGTGCTCAACACATGGGGCGTCCCAGAAAACCATCGGAAGGGCCTCTTTGCCGTCCAACTGCAAAGGTGTGAGAGGCAAAGCGTCGAGGTCCAGCATCCTGACTGACACCACAACAAGAAGCACGGACCGAGCGAAAACTCGAACAGAAAGAGACCTGCTTGATCCATGCCCACACCTCTCACAGGAATCTGTCCGTCAGTTCCCAGGCAGTGAAACTCCAAAGCCAACCCCAACCACCCGAAACTCAACCACAGAGAACTGGCTCTCGGCCCCCTCACTGGCTGCTGGCTCTCCTCTCTTCTCCCAGCCCCACCCTGCCACCTCCCTTCCCTCCCTGGCCCTGGGGCCCCGCTTCAGCTCCAAACCTGCCCAGCCACAATTCCTTCCAGGTTCCCTCATCTGTAGAATGGGGATAATAACAGGGCCGTGTGTTGTGGGGATCGGAGCAGATCCCGGAGGTGAAGCGCATGTGGTGTGGTCTTGCTACGGACCAGTGACCACCATTCGCACTGCCCTGTGAACGACACCTTGGCGGCAAGCCAAGTGGGAGATTTCTCTGTATTGGGTGGCTGAGGGAATAGAAGTTCAGAGAGGTGGGGTAACAGCTCGTCTGCCTAGGGTTGTTCAGCTAGGAAGTAGAGGACAGGACTTTGTGAGGGAACCCTAGGCTTTCTCACCTGACAGGCAAGCAGAACATAATATTTATTATCTACCTTCTGCCAAGCTAAGCTTCATTCAAAAAGAGGGGAGCGGTGAAAAAAAAACTTAGAAGGCAATGATTTACAAGGTGAGAAAGCCAAGTCTTTGCTTGAGGCAAAGCACAATAAACTTTTAAAGAATAAAAGGCCTTCAGGGTGACAGAGGGCAAACAGGCAAGGAAGGCTTCCTGGAGGAGGAGAGGTTTAAGCTGGGACTTGAAGGACCAGTTTGATAGCAGACTATTTTTTTTTATTTGTTTGTTTGTTTATTGGTTCTTTTTCAAGACAGTGTAGCCCTGGCTGTCCTGGAATTCACTCTGTGGACCATGTTGGCCTTGAACTCAGAGATCTACTTATCTGGGCCTCTCAAGTGCTAGGATTAAAGTCAGGTGCCACCCCCTCTTGGTGGCCTACCGTAGACTAGAAAGGTCTGTGTGTTTCACATCAAAGTCCGGTGTAGTAACAGCTGTCAATTCTTACGGACCAGGTGCTGTGCAGAAGGTTTTGCAAATACTATCTCATGAGATTTTTTTTTTTCTGTGACCCCCCAAGAGGTGTCCTTAGGAATGAGGAAGAAAAGGCCCAGAGAATCAAGAAATCTTGTCAGTTTTCAAGAAAGGGTTAGGAGCCTGGATGTGAATTAAGAATGTTGGGGTTGGGGGTTGGGGATTTAGCTCAGTGGTAGAGCGCTTGCCTAGCAAGCTCAAGGCCCCGGGTTTGGTCCCCAGCTCCGAAAAAAGAAAGAAAGAAAAAAAAAAAAAAGAATGTTGAAGGCAGGGGACTGGAGAGATGGCTCAGTGGTTAAGAGCACTGGCTGCTCTTCCAGAGGTCTTGAGTTCAATTCCCAGCAACCACATGGTGGCTCACAACCATCTGTAATGGGATCTGATGCCCTCTTCTGGTGTGTCTGAAGTCAGTGACAGTGTACTCACAGATATAAAATAAATATTTAAGAAAAAAAAAAAAAGAATGTTGAAGGCAAAGTCTGGGCTTCCTGATTTTTGATGATCTGATGAGGTCTTAACCTGGGGACTCTCTGGAGGGCTTTGAATGCCAGGTCCAAACTTGAAACAAGTAAACCAAACCAAACCCACACAGGGGCCTTGAATAGGCCAGCAACTCTTGAAGCCCCTGTCTCTCCCTGCCTGACACTCCTCTAACCTCTCCAAACTTGAGAGATGTGAACTGTAAGCGGATGATTAGCAAGGGAACTTTATGAATGAGGGGAGATTGTTGTGGTAAAATAATCGTTTAGAAGAAAGAAACCTGGAGGTGTTTGACTCAGTGAGAGTGTTGGACCCTGCCTGGGAATATGACTTGGTCCTGACAAACTCTGGACCCTCACTGCTGCTGTGCCTGTCCAGGGCAGGTCAGAGCTGGGGAGAGTGGGGAGGAGCTCTTTACTAGAACAAAGACTCCCAACATGGACTGTCCTACATTCGAATGCCAACTCTCAGATCAGTAAATCTGTGAAGGACCCTAGGCAATTTATCCCGCCCCTCCGACTCTCTGGCCTTACCCATCCCACTTCTCAAGATTGATGGGGTAAATTAAACGACATGTAATGGCCTAATCTTGGTGTACTATACTGGGCTACGGTAGGCACTCAATAGGGGGTTAGTTTTTCCTGAAGAAAAATACATGTGGGAGGCGCCACCATTTCCTGCCCCTCTGTCAGTTAAAGCCAGGAGGAACAGGTTCCTGGGTTTCATTTGAAGAGAAAGGGGACATATTGGTTGTATTAATCTATATATTAATAAACGATTTAATATAACTAAGCAATAAAGCGAACAAACAAAACGTTTTGTGACCAGGGAAATGCACTAGAGGATCAAGGGTCAGACTCTATCTCTCCTTCAAGTTGTTCGGCCCCACCCTCAAGGAAAAGAGGTTCACTCCTCAGCGCTCTTCGCTGTACTGTGGGTCGTTATGCTGTGAGTTCCAGATGCACCTTTCGGTCTCAGTTTCACCGGCTGTTACAAGAGGACGCTGAAGTCAGCAGATGTCGCGGCCCCTTTAAGCCACTAAGCTCCTGTTGTAATCGTTGTTTCTCAGACTAAGCCTTTCCGGGGGTGGGAGGGTGGGAGGAGCCTATATATGTTGTAGCAGCCAATCGAGGCGCGGCATTTTCCGCGGGAGATCCGAATTTGGCGGCACATAGTTGGGGCAAAAAAAAAAAAAAAAAAAGAAAGAAAGAAAAAAAAAAAAAAAGAAAGAAAGAAAGAAGAAAAAAAAAGAAGATAGTAAGAAAAGAAAAAGGAGTCCAAGCAAGGGACGGGAATTAGAGGGTGAACGGAGAGCTCAGCGGGGCGCACAGGACACCCCTCGAGGGTCAGAATACACTCGTGTCGGCGGAGTCCGTGGGCATCCCGGGACGCTTTCACGCACCGGGGCGACTACGGGCGCCCAGACATTCCGGGCCCGGCCCAGCGCGGCCCGGGCCAGCCCCTGGCAGTGCCACCCGCGCCAAGCGATCTCCGAGTGGCGATCTCCGAGCTCGACTGTGCTGGGCGGCGGGCCAGGAGGGGAGGGTCCGGCCTTGCCCGGCGGGCGTCCATTGGCGGCTGCTCCCGGCGTCCGCGGTGCAGCCGGCTGCAAAGCCCGCAGGTGCCCCGCGCGCGCGCGCCAGACCCGAGTGGGTAGGGGGCGCCGCACTCGCCATGCTGCGCGCGCCGCGGACCCTGGCTCCGGCCACGGCGCAACCCACAAAGAGCTTGCCGACGTTGAACCCCACCGAGCTGTGGCCTTCGGGTCTGAGCAGTCCCCAGCTCTGCCCGGCCACCACCGCCACTACCTACTACACTTCGCTTTACACGCAGACGGTGCCTTCCTCTGCGGCGCTGGGCACCTGCCTCGACGCCACTCCCCACGGACCCGAGGGCCAAATTGTGCGATGTGTACCCGCAGGCCGCCTGCCGGTAATGCTGGGGACCCCCTATACTTCCCGTATACGTGTCTGGGTGGGGAAAAAGGAGAGAGGGTGCTTGGGATTCTGTACAGCTTGATTACAGCTGGTTGGGGTGGGGAAGCGGGACTGGCAACAGAGAGAACCCCTTGGTTTTCTGACTCCGTGAAGTAATCTCGCCTGCCGTTGCGGGAGCGCAATGAGCACTGGACAGGGAGCCTGGAGACCCAGCCCAGTGCCCGTAGCGTCTGCGTGACCTTCAGGAAGCCCACAAGGCATCTACACTGCTACAGTTCATTCATTCTTTCATTGTTTACGCCAGAACCAACACCTGCTATTTCAGGCCAGGGGCTTGGCCTGTGGGATTTCCTGGTGACTTTAAGTCCGGATAGGTCTCCCAGGTCTCTGGTCCAGCCTGGTATGGACAAAGTTGTCTAGCCAGCTCCTTTTCAAGTGTTGTCCTCAGGCCCTCCCCATATCCTGGTCATCCTCTGAGATAGCCAGTAGCAGATGCAAATGTACTCAGTCTCTTGGGTTTCCTGTTCAGGTGGACTGTGTCCTCCGTAGTGCTGCAGGTGTGATGTCAGGGAGGGCCTGGTGTGTTGGCCTTGGGCTGGAGCACGGGGTGCGTGGAAATGGAGTGGGAAAGCGCCTGAGGGAGTTGGAGTGAGGGTTGGCATGGCTGGTTTCAGCTCTGGTCATCATCGTGTCTATTTGGATAAGTCAGGGCCTCTGTTTCCTCTTTTAAGAAAAAGGTTTTAAAATTACTTTTTTGTGGGGGAGGTGGGGCTGTTTGTGTTACATTGTGTTTGGAGGTCAGGGGACAACTTTTCAGAGTTGGTTTTCTTTTTCTGAGTGGGTCCTGGGGATCAAACGTAAATGGTCCAACTTGGTGGCAAGCTCCTCTACCCACTGAGCTATCTTGACAGCCCTCGTTCCATCTTCTAGAAAATATACCTTCCTCGGTTTGTCTCCTCTGTTGCTTCCAGCTCCAGGTTTGGAAACAGGTACCAAGGAGGGGAGATGGTATTTATAGGGTATGGTAAGTCTGGGGACAGAGATAAGACCACCCTGTGTCCCCAGGGCATTTTGCCCGACCTGTGGCTCAGTGCTCTTAGCTACATAGATCAACTCTGGCTACAGGCCAAGCCTCATTTTCTGCCTTTGGAGTCAAGCTTTATTTTTACCTCCCATGAACCCTTTCCTGGGAGCTCAGGAAGTGGCACAGTTGTCACACCCATTTTGCAGGAAACTGAGGATAACTGTTCTATTGCTTTGCCTGGTCTTTAGCATTTCCCAGCCGAATGCATTTGTGTTAGCTTATGATGTGAACTGAACAGGAAGAAGCTTCATGTTGTAGAAGTGGAAAGCTAAAGGGTCAGAGGTCATCCAGCGAAATGACCCACAAGTCAGCTCTCTCCATACAGCCACGCTTTACCCCTGAGCTCATTTTAGGAGCTAGGTGCCCCCGCCAGGGAAAGGGGACTCTGGAGGGCTAATCTCTCTTTTGACCAACTGCTTTTGGATGTAGAGTGTCAGTGACAGCTGGGGTTTTGAACTTCCTCACCAGCCCTGCATCTGTCTGTTCTACTCTCCCAGGGCGGGCTCAGGATCTTAGCCAGACACTGCTTGGCACTCTGCACCAGTTATCTTGGTTAAGGGATGAGGCTCTTTAGAGGTGAGGAAACCAAGCCGAGGTGAAGTCACTTGCCCAACTCACAAGGCAAGAAGTGGGGGTGTCATCCTTGCATCAGACTCCCTAAAAGCCTGCCCAGACCCAGAGGCCATCTCTGGTCCTTCCCCAGATGCTGGGGCCCCAGTGCCCCGTGGGCAGGCCTAACCCCCTGCTTACTCATTTGACAAGGGTGTGACCTGGAGCTCCTCCAAACCCAACCCTGGGTGTGGCCCTTCTGCTTTGTGGCTGCAAAATGTGGGGTGAGCAAGATTTGTTGGGGAGCTGGCCTCTGAAGGGATGATAACTATTGAGACGGCAGCCAGGATGTAGGTCTCCTTGCTTCCTGCCCACTGGTCCTGCTATCCGCCAGCAAAGATCCCACAACTTTCCCTGTTGAGTCTTACCTCTGGGCTAGGATCATGGCATTTTCTCTCGGTCCTGTAGCTGGCATCTGTGAGGACAGTGGGGGCTGTTCTGTTTCTCTTTGCCTCTTAATTGGTTTGTGGTGTTGTTCACATGGCTGTCCTGGAACCTACTATGTATGCCAGGCTGGTCTCGAACTCTCGAACTCAGAGATGCTCCCGCTCCTACCTCCTGAGTGCTGGCATTAAAGGCGTATGCCGCACACCTGGCTGTCGTTGTTTTTTTTTTTTTTTTTTTTTTTCTTTTTTTTTTTTTTTCGGAGCTGAGGACCGAACCCAGGGCCTTGCGCTTCCTAGGCAAGCGCTCTACCACTGAGCTAAATCCCCAACACCAACACACACACACACACCCCCCCCCCACCCCCGGCTGTCGTTGTTGAGACAGGGTCTCATTGTTGCCAGGCTGGTCCTGAACGCCTAGGCTCAACTGATCAGCTAAGCTGGGCATACACACACTCCTGAAGTCCTAACAGTGGGGAAACTGAGGCAGGAAGACTGTTGAGTGTTCCAGATCCGGCTGAGTGTGGTGGTGTGGGTCTTTAATCCCAGTACTCTGGAGGCCGAGGCATGTGGATCTGTGAGTTTGAGGCCAGCCTGGTCCTGCATAATGAGGCCATGTCTCAAAACAAACAGATTGGGGGTTGGGGATTTAGCTCAGTAGTAGAGCGCTTGCCTAGCAAGCGAAAGGCCCTGGGTTCCATCCCCAGCTCCAAAAAGAAAAACAGATTCTGCCTCAGCCTCTCCAATGCCTCAGACTGTAAGACAATTTTTTTTTTTTTTAATTCCACCCCTACCAGGCCAAGAGATGATGTATCAGCTCAAGGATAGGGTGACATGTCCCAGGCTGTCCCTTGGCGCTAACGGCAAAGTGGTCCCCCAATTTGTTTTCACTCCAGTCCCTGCCCGTGTGACCTTGGGCACTTCATTTCCCTTCTCTGATCTCCGTGCTCCCTGTGTTTTCCTGCCAGCTCCTCTGATCCTCTGGGGCTCCTGGGCAAGGGGTGTGTTCCACACATAAGGGTTTGGCAAGTAGATTAAATCCCAACCAGGAGCTGCTTCAGGGGGTCCAGATTAGAGCCGCGCTGGCCTCTGGGTGTGCTCACAGACCTTTGCTCTCCCTCGCCCCTGTTGTCCCTTCGACGTTTTTCTCTTGAACTTCACTCACGGGGATACCCTCGCCTGAGTGGCTGCAGCTGCTGCGCCAGCCTGCTGCATCGACTTACTGACTCCTTAGCACGAGCAGACTGGCCCAACTGCGTAAGTGGGTCAAGGTTATCTGACCTCCCAGCTCACCTAGCTAAGGAGAGAGAGAGGTCTAGCTTTGACCCTGCCTGACCCTGAGGCCCGTGCTGAGCCTCTCTTGGTGCCACCTGGCCTTTGCCAGCTCAACCTAGCCACATGCTGACTTCTTCCTGGGCAGTACCCAAAGGTGTTAGGCTGGTGTCCTTAGGTGGGGGACACATTGCTACGTAGGGACCCTGGGGTTGCCAAGAGTGTGCACCTAGTGAGGGAGGATGAGAGAGGAGGAGGCAGCGTGTGAACGTGTGAGGTACTGGGAGCAGGTGGCACAAACGAGACCTTGGCCCACATTCTAGCAGTGAACGGATGGCTCTCGTAGCCTGGCACGGGGCTCCACACCTTGGCTCTGCTTTTTTGTCTGTGTCACTTAACCTCTCTGTATCCGCTTGTCTGTCCAGACAGAGTGCTGGTGCTGACAGACTTCAGGACTGTGAGAGAATGTGACTGGCTGTTCCCCGCCCTCTGTCTTGCAGGCGGCTAGTGAGATTCTGATGGGGGATCGGGAATATAGGCTGAGCTGGAACTAGGCTTAACCAATCCTCTTGTCAACTTGTTCTTGTATGGTGGGAGGGAGCGCAAATGAACCATTTTAATCAAGATGTAGTCCATCGAGCCCACCTGGCCTCGATTGCAACAGCCACACACACACTGGGTACTGCCGGAGGCTTAATTAGAGCTGAGTGCTGGAGCTTGGCTTGGGTTATTTAGCAGGTCTCAGCGGGTGCCTGGTGTGTGGTGGGGTGGGCTTTCTCGGGTGACAGGATGGGGCTAGCCTCCCTTGAGTCTAGGACTTGGTCAGTTGAGAGGTAGGTGAGGAATACTCAGGAGACTCAGAGGGATGAGTAGGGAAGTGTTTGGATTCTGTGTGAGCCTTGGTACAGCAGCCGCGTGGAGGAGAGACATTAGACAGTCAGGCTTCTGGAAGCAGTGAGTGGAATTCTTGTGCCAGTCCGGGGAGACTTCCTGGAGGGGGCAGGAGTCAGGGAGAGGAGCTGACACCTGTCAGGCCAGCTGTGCTGAGCAGCAGTTAGAAGGCTCAGCCCTGCCGAGCGTGACCTCACCACCAAGTGTTTAAGCAGATCTCTCAAGCGGGTGGAGGTATCTCGGGGACAGCCAAGGAAGGAAACGGGCTTAATGGCCCCAGAGGGTGTGTCCAGGAAGATGCTGGGATTGTGTTTGGGGAATAGATTGCATTTCCTGAGCCCCTACTGTGTATCTCCTACTGAGAACAGCCCTCCGGGTTGTGGAGTTCTGCCCATTTAATTGAGCAGGAAACTGAGGCCCTCAGCTACGGTGGCACATGTCCCCAGGTCACGCAGTGAGACTTCAGACTTGCTGGAGATTCCGGCTGGCCCTTTGCCCAGTGTCCCAGTGCCCCAGTGTCTCTGCCCCACCTCTGCCCAGCCCTAACCATCAGAGAGGCTCTTTCCCGGTAATGCAACTAGAAGCCTCCTTGTGGCCCTGTGGTGGTGGTAGTGGTGGGTGGTGTCTGGGCAGAGCAGATGGGCTGTGGTTTGGTTTCCCCAGCAGGTGTTTCCCAAGCTTGGCGGGAACGGGGAGGGGGCAGCAGGGCCTCAGCTGCTTGTCCTTAAGACACTGGGGAAGGACTCATTGTGTCTCGGTAAAGAAAGAATGACAAGCAGCCCATTCAGGGGGCCCTGGATCCTCGAGCTGGAGCCCAAACGGGGAGGGGGAGTGTTTGCGCTGTTTCCCAGTGTGGGCACCTCCCTGGGGTGTGGCACTGAGCCAGGAAGTCCCCTGGGCCTGGGCGGATGCTGGTCCCACCCTGATAAGGGCCAGCTGTGGGGCTGTGATGGGCACCAGGTCTGTTTGAACCAGCTGCTTCTGAAAGGGACAGGACCCAGCCTGATGTGGTTTGGGTCCTGCCCACTTCTTCCTCCTCCGTGTGTGTGTGTGTGTGTGTGTGTGTGTGTGTGTGTGTGTGTGTGTCTATATGTCTGTGTGTTTTGCATATGGTAGGGCCACCAGGGTCTGGCCCACAGAGGTGGAAATTTTATTTGCCCCTCAGAAAATATGGCACTCACTTCAGTGGCCATTGAACTCTGAACTCTCCTCACCAAGTTCAGCCGGCCACGCCGCACCAAGGCAAGCACACAGGAGATGGCTGTTGATGTCCTTCTTGACCTTGCTGCAGTTCATAAAAAAGGCTGAGGAAGGAAGGCCTGATTCTCTAACTCTTCCTCTTCCCCTCTCTCCCTGTCTGTCAAAGGCCAAAAGGAAGCTAGACCTGGAGGGCCTTGGGAGGCCTACGGTCCCTGAATTCCGGACTCCCAAGGGGAAGTGCATCCGAGTGGATGGTTTGCCAAGCCCGAAAAGTAAGAGCTTCCAATGGGCACCTACGGTGGGGTGGCACGAGGCAGGAGTCCCTACCCTATCAGACAAGTTTCCTTTTCCAAGGTTCCCTGTGTATTCTCACACTTGATTCTGTTCGGTAGGTAGGATTATGTCCCAATTACTGATGAGGTATCTTAGGGCTTGGTCAGGCTCAGATAGCTAGGAGTCAGGACAAACACCTCGAATGGCTTCCTGTACTCTAGGCACCTGCCGCCAGAGCTAACCACCATGACTAGTGTTTATTTGGGAGCTTGGTTTTTTTGTTTACAGCCTGTCTGTCTAGAGCAATGGTTCTCAGCCTGTGGGTCGAGACCCCTTGGGTGCCGAATGCCTCTGTCACGGGGCTCACCTAAGACCACCAGAAAACTCAGACATTTACATTATGATTCATAACAGTAGCGAGATTATAGTTATGAAGTACTAGCAAAAATAACTTTATGTTTGTGGGTCACCACCACAGGAGGAACTAGGTTAAAGGCCGGCAGCATTTGGAAGGTTGAGAACCACAGGGCTAGCGTCTTCTTCAAGCTAAGGTGGAGGGGATTCCCACGTCTCAGATTTTTCAGTCAATATTCTGGTTAACCTGGGAGTTTAAGCCAGGACGTCTAGGAAATATATGGATTTACCCAGAGACCTAACGAGGGCATAAGATTGGGTAGATGCATAGATTCCTGTCAGGAATTAGGGGTGCAGGTAAGGGCTCCTTATCTCTTGTGATTGAGGCATAGCTGGATCTGGATAATGAGAAAGTTTACTCTCCAATCAGTTGATTGGAGGTGACCTGGAACCAAGACTGAAGGATCCAAAGCTCACTAGGACAACAGAGCATAACACACTGATCAATTATTAATGTCTGCCACGAACGCAGAACTGGAGTAAGCAGTATGTGTGTCAAATGCTTGGCCTCTGTGGGTTAAGGGATTCTCAAGTCCTCTTCTTGAGGAACCTGAGACTAAAACTTACTTCCGGTGACTGGTTTGGACACCGACTTCTATGAGACTTAAAGTCATTGGATTGCAAAAGTCCCCTTGTGGTTTAATTCACTTCAGCTGAGAAGTGGTGTTGCAACAGCAGCCTTGTTGAGAAAGGGACCTTTTCCACGGACCTGGCCCCCATTTGATGTTACATGATTCCCCTCAGATAATTATCGGGCTACACATGGAAAGAAAAAGGCAAGTGTGGATCTATAAAAACTGCTCTCAAATCCAGGCTTGTCGTTACCTCCCAACCATAACTCCTAATTCCTGGTATAATTGTTGGAGAGGATAATGGTTTAGGAAGAAGCCTGGAGCCTGCCTGGATTTGAATCCTACTTTGTCATCTACTAAGTGAAACGAACAAATGATTTTACCAGTCTGTGCCTCTGTAGAGCCCTTTAGGGTATTCCCTTAAGGAAGTGCCCAGAACAGTGATGCTCCCAACAGTGGGCAGTTGCTGGAGCGGTTTCTGTCTGCTCTGAGCTATGGTGAAAAGGTACTCTGAACTGGGAGTTGCGACCCTTGGCTTCCGATCTCGATAGCGCACCCTAGCGGAGGGACCTGGAGCAAGTCTCCTTCCCGGAGGCTACAGGTTGCTGGTCTTTGCTGGTCTTTGTGGCAGTGGAGAACCCCCTGCCCCGGTGCTCTGCGCGCTAGACAGCTCTCGATGGGATGGGATAAGGTGTTTCTGGATGGATCTGAACTCGTGGAGAGAACCCAGGCTGGCTCCCCCAGAGCAGTGTGTGAATGGGGCCTTTTCCTCCTCAGCCCCTAAGTCTCCTGGGGAGAAGACACGCTATGACACGTCGCTGGGGCTGCTGACCAAGAAGTTCATTTACCTCCTGAGCGAGTCGGAGGATGGAGTCCTGGACCTGAACTGGGCAGCTGAGGTGCTGGATGTGCAGAAGCGGCGCATATATGACATCACCAACGTGCTGGAGGGCATCCAGCTCATCCGCAAGAAGTCCAAAAACAACATCCAGTGGGTGTGAGTGCCTGAGCCCGGACATGGCACCATCCAATGGGTGCATGCTTTGGGGGCGAGGCCGGGAACAGTAGCCAATAGGTGTGAGTTTTAGGGTACCCTCCCCAGCAACAGAAAATTCGCCCATATACGGGGTGGTGGTGGCGGTGGTAGTAGGTAGCAAAAGTGGCATAGCCTGTGTGTTTGAGTGGGGTGGAGCAGGTGTTAAATGCTGGAGTGGTAGCGAGAGCGAGCCAAGGGACGGGGCAGAGCGGAGGAGATCTAGAGGTTGTAAAGGCCAGAGAGGATCCTAGCTCCTTGTGCTAGGGGACCCGGGATTCCCCCTCTTGACTTAGCAAGGCCTTTGGGAATTGGTCAGGTGGATCAGATTCCTCCCCACAGTTCCAGGCTTGATTGAAAGCACCCTGGCATGAACCCTTAAGGAAACTCAGGAACAGAGCCAAGGCTAAAGTCAACAACTTCCCATCTGATGGAGGCTGGGGCCTAGGAACTGGACCCTGAGGTTCAGGCTTCCGATCTCTAACCTACCCCCAAGCTTCAAGTGCTAGTCCATGACGGTTCCCAGGGAGCTGGGCATCCCTCCACTGATTTGCATAACAGGGGAGGGGGCCCCGCTGGTGACTAGCCCTGGCTTGGAGTTACGCCCGCTTCCCTATGCAGTTGTTCAGGGCAGCCCTGAGGTGGGGAACCATGACGTTGGGGGTTGCTCTGTTCCCAGAGGCAGGGGAATATTTGAAGACCCCACCCGACCGGCCAAGGAGCAGCAGCTGGGGCAGGAACTGGAGGAGCTGATGAATGCGGAGCAGACCTTGGACCAGCTCATTCAGAGCTGCACGCTGAGCTTCAAGCACCTGACGGAAGATAATGCCAACAAGAAATATCCTTTCTGCGGGGAGGGGGGAGGGGGAGGGAGCAGGGCTGCGGCTGGCTGCGGAAATATACACTCTGTTGATTTCTTACCTCCCTACCGGGACTAGCTCCCTCTAGGGGACCGTCACATCTGTATCTCCCTCCTGAGCTTAGGGAAGTTGGGGGGGGGTTGTTTTGGGGGTTTTCTTTTGTGAGATCCTGCCGAGGAGATTGATCATATCTATACTCAGTACCCACTGTATATGTAAAGACCTACAATGGGTGTTGTTGGGATCCAGTCTAGAGTACCCTTAATTTAGTTTTTAGTTATGCTTTTGTTTTTTTAATTACATGTATTTATTTGTGTGTGGAGGGGTGCATTGTGCTATGGCACATGTACGGAGGTCAGAGGAGTGGGAGTTGGATCTCTCCTTTTACCACAGAGGTCCCAAAGATCAAATTGGCTTGGAAGCAAGTGTCTTTACTCCGTGCAGTGCCTCACTGGCCCAGAGAGTTTGCTTTAGCCCGAGTCCAACCTCTAACGTCTCCCAGGCAGCTGCCTCTCAGGCAAGCTGTTAGCTCCTGGCCAGTCCTCAGAGAGCATTTTTACTCTTCTTGTAGCCTACCCCTAGTGTCTTAGTCAGGGTTTCTATTCCTGCACAAAATATCATGACCAAGAAGCAAGTTGGGGAGGAACAATTTATTCAGCTTACACTTCCATATCGCTGTTCATCACCAAAGGAAGTCAAGACTGGAACTCAAGCAGGTCAGGAAGCAGGAGCTGGTGCAGAGGCCATGGAGGGATGTTACTCACTGGCTTGCTTCCCCTGGCTTGCTCAGCTTGCTCTCTTATAGAACCCAAGACCACCAGCCCAGGGATGGCATCACCCACAGTGGGTCCTCCCACCCTGGATCACTAATTGAGAAAATGCCTTACAGCTGGATCTCATAGAAGCATTTCTTCAAGGGAGGCTCCTTTTTCAGTGATAACTCCAGCTTGTGTCAAAACCAGAAAACCAGCCAGTACACCTAGAATTCCACTTTTGGTTTCCATATTACTTGGGTTCTGTTACCCCTCCCACCTTCTCTGACCACTGCCCTCCCCCACCCATATAATACACACATAAAAATTAGCAGTTAGGAGCCACACATAAGAGAGAACAGTGTCTCTCTTCCTTTTTTGGAAGAGGGTTGGTTTATTTTATTTTTATTACTTTTTTTTTCTTTTTTTCGGAGCTGGAGACTGAACCCAGGGCCTTGCGCTTGCTAGGCAAGCGCTCTACCACTGAGCTAAACCTCAACTCCTTGTTTTATTTTTTGAGACAAGGTTTCTCTGTGTAGCCCTGGCTGTCCTAGAACTCCCTTTCTAGACCAGGCTGGTCTCAAACTCAGAGATCCACTTGCTTCAGTCTCCCAAGTGCTGAGATTAAAGGCCTGTGCCACCATCACAGCCTGGCCAGTGTTTGTTTTCCTAAGCCTGGGTTACCTTGCTTCATGTAACATTTTCCTGTGTGTTTCCTTTTCGTTTTCCTTTTTGCTGATAGCATTTCGTTGAGTCCATTCCGTCTTCTCAGCATCCATTCATCTGTTGATGGACATCTAAGCCAATCCCAGTTCCTTGTGATTGTAAGCAGCCACACTAACCCTGGCTATGCAGTGTTTGCTTTCCAGGGATGGAAGGCTGCTTTGTGCTATTCAAAGAACTTCACTCTATGGTCATTTGCAGTTTTTCTGAGCGAGGATGTGATACTCAGAGGCTTGGGAGGGAAGAGAAAAGCCCTGTCGGGCTGGGACGTACGTTTTGACTAGGTTGCTTTTCTTAACTCTTCTGCCCCTACACTGGCCTATGTGACCTACCAGGATATCCGTGCTGTGGGCAACTTCAAGGAGCAGACAGTGATTGCGGTCAAGGCCCCGCCACAGACAAGATTGGAAGTGCCGGACAGGGCGGAGGTGAGCAGGGTGGAGAGCAGGGTGGGAAGGCCTGGGTGGCTCTGCAGAGTCTGTCTGGCCCTGCTAGTCCCAAGCTCCACGGGTCCATTCTGGATTCTGGGGCAGAAGTGTCTGAAACTAGAAGTGGAGACTGAGTTCTGGCCTGAGGGCATCTCTGGTTTTCAGGGATTTTCTTTGCAGTTAGGGGTGGAAAGGCTCCTCACTCACTGAAGGTGAGGACGGAAGCCTTCAGTGTCGAGCGAGGGTGGAACCCAGCGCCTCGAGAGTGCCAGCACATTCTCTACGACTGAGCTGCACCTGACCCTTGGCTTTTTTGAGACAGGGCCTCTTTGTGTGGGCCACTCTGGCTTTCAACACACTGTGTAGCCCAGCCTGACCCCAAATTCATGGTCTTCTTGCCTCTGCCTCTTAAATGCTGGTGCTAAAAAAAATCCCACCATTCCTGGCACAAGACCAAATTTAAAAAAAACATTTTTTTAAATTATATTTATCTAGTCACTGTGTGTGTGTGTGAGAGAGAGAGACAGACAGACAGCATGTGCGTGGACATCATAGACAACTAGCAGGGGTCAGTTTTCTTTTCTTTTTTTTTTTTTTTTGGTTCTTTTTTTTTCCGGAGCTGGGGATCGAACCCAGGGCCTTGCGCTTCCTAGGCAAGCACTCTACCACTGAGCTAAATCCCCAACCCCAGGGGTCAGTTTTCTTGTTCACATGTTATATTAGTCTCAACTGCAGGAACCTTTCTGTTGAGGGCTCTCTATCCCAAGACCAAAATTCTTTTTTATTTATTTTTTTATTAATTTTTGGAGACGTATTTAGATTTTTTTTTTTTTTTGGTGGTTCTTTTTTTCGGAGCTGGGGACCGAACCCAGGGCCTTGCGCTTCCTAGGTAAGCGCTCTACCACTGGGCTAAATCCCCAGCCCCTTATTTAGATTTTTTTATGTATATGTTTGGGTGTTTTGCCTGTATGTGTTGTCTGTGTGCTATGTACATGCTGGGATCAGGAGAGGGCGTCAGGTCTCCTCGCAGCTGGAGTTTCAGGCTCCTGTTAATGGCCCTGTGGGCACTCTGGGAGTCGACTCCGGGTCCCCTGGGAGAGCAGTGGGTACCCTTAACCACTGAGCCATCCCTCCAGCCCCAAACCGAAATCTTTCATACTCCTGTAAAGCCCGAGGTGCTCTGGGCCCAGAGGCCTCCCCGGATTCCTCTCCGAAGCCGCCTTCATGGCTCTGTTCCTGACCACGTCAGCCTGTCTGGGGCTTAGCATCCTCGGTGCAGAACCTTTGCATACACTGCTCCTCTCCCTGCCTGCTGGGCTGCTGCCTGTCCTCAGCTTTCGACTTGAGGCCGAGTCCTGAGTCATTTCCTTCCTCATCAGCCCCAGACTAGATCCTCCTTTAAAAAAAAAAAATCACACTAAATCTCAGTTCTCTGGTCCATCTTTGACAACGTTCCTCGCAAATTCACTATGTAACAGAAGATGGCCTTGAAATTCTGGTCCTCTTGCCTCTGCTTCCGGAATACTGGGATTAGAAGGGCGTCCAGCATCCCTTTAGGCCGTGCGGGAGCTGGAGCCCAAGGCCTTACACCTGCTAGGCAAACCTTCCACCAGGGAGCTAGACATCAGCCTGTTGTGGTCTAAGCTTTACAGAAGGGTGTGCTGGGCAACTGCTTATAGGGTGTGGCACATCTAGAAATGATGTGTTTGAAGGAACCACTATTGCAAAGGTAAGCCCCACCCCTCAGCTCAGGACCTGGCGGGTTGGAGAAGACCCAGGCAATGTGCTAAAAGGCAGAGTAAGTGTCCCTGGGGGTGACAGGTAAACCAAGTGTCAGAACTTACAAGGGTTTCTGCCAGGCAAAGTGATGTATAGAGACCTGAACTTGTGTCTGTGTGTGTCCGTGTGTGTGGCACTCAAGTGTGTGTGTACATATGTGTATACACCTCTGTGTGTGTGTGTGTGTATTCACTGTGTCTTAAGTAGAAACACAGTGGAAATCGACAGGGGTGGAGAAATCCAGTCCAGCTACTTTAAACCTGTGGGCGAGGGGAAACTGGAGAGGAGCTCAGGATCTGAAGATCCGAGACAAAGTTTAATTCAAGGATTCAGATCATGCCCGGGGGCCCTGTTAACCCCTGCCCGATTCTCTCTGTGCTATTCTCAAGAGGGTTTCCTCCCTGTGGTAGAAAGTGTGTGTGACAACAGCCCAGTCACCCTGGTAGGAAGGGACCTTCTGTTCTCCTGTCCAGCCAGAGTCCTGTACTTAATGCTGCTTGGGTTAACTTCAGCCGCGTGACACCCTGAGGCAGCCACATCACCCTGACTCTCCTGGCTGCATCACAAGTGGGGCCACTGGAGTTCAAAGGTGATTTCCACAATCTTAATGGCAGGACCTAGGAAGGGAACGCTGATTTCCCCAAGGGAAATCACGGTGTCCTCCCTACAAGGAGACTTGCAGGCCAGACAGTGGAATGGTGATGTCCTTCTAGCAGGGCAGGGCCGTGTCAGGCTTGTGCTGAGCTTGCGAGAATGAGTAGCGTTACCTTTGTCCGTTCAAACCCGCTGACCTGTGAGTCTATGTCTAGCATTGTAAGATGGTTTCTTTTCCTCCTCCAGGAGAACCTGCAGATTTACCTAAAGAGTACCCAAGGCCCCATTGAAGTCTACCTGTGCCCGGAGGAGGGGCAGGAGGCAGACAGTCCTACCAAGGAGGCCCTACCCTCCACCTCTACCCTCAGCCCCGTCCCTGACTGCGCTCAGCCCGGCTGCAGCACCGACTCTGGGCTGGCAGAGACCATAGAGTCTTCAGGTAGGTCTTCCCCCGGAAGGGAGGTGGGCGTGGCTCTACTTCTTCCGGGTCTGCAATTGTCGGCGGTTACCCAGCATGCTCCAGGCAGAGGAGCCCAGTGTCCTCAGGTGTGGTCACTGAGCGTCCTGCTTTGCAAAGTCCCTGTCATCTCTGTCATCGCCTCACCAGGGGAACTGGTGTTGTTCTGGGGTGGCTCAGCCGCTCATTCCCTCAGCTGTGTGCCCTCTGACAGTTTCTGCTTGCATTGCCTTTATCTGAAAGTTGGGCAAGAGTAGTTAATATTTAACTCTCCGATTATTAAAGGGATTAGCGAACTAATGTAAACCGAATGTCCGGCCTGGGCCTGGCAATAACTGTTATTTCTGCCATAACTGCTATGAGGGTGGCTCGCAGCCAAGCACGTGGCAATCCGTAAGCCGCAGTAAGTGGTGGCATGTGTGGGGGGTGGGAATTGAACCCGGGCATTCCGCATCCTAGGTAAGCGGACACCGAGCCACAGCCTCAGCCTGTGGGTTTTTTAAAGATATTTTTAGTTAAGAGTTAATCATAAAGACTTTGTAAATAAAAAAAAATCATGCACCAAAATGAACCCAATCCAAAGTCGCTATGTACATTTTGATGTTCTTCTATACGGTTAGGAGCCAAGGCTGAATGGCTCAGCAGCTAAGAGCACAGGAGGACCCAGGTTCGGTTCCCAACAGCCATATGGTGCCTTAGAGCCGTCCATAATTACAGCTCCTGAGGTGCTTCCCAAAAAACACACACGCACATCATTCACACACACTCACATGCACACACACACATGCACAGATGCACCCCCCCCACGTGATGCGCGCACACATACAGGCAACATATTCATACACATAACATAAATATAATTTCTTTTTTTTTTTTGAGACAGGGTTTCTCTGTGCAGCCCTGGCTGTCCTAGAACTCACTCTGTAGTAGACCAGGCTGGCCTGGGACCTGGAGATCCACTGCCTCTGCCTCCTGGGTGCTGGGCTTAAAGCCCTGCACCACCACTGCAGGGCTAAAATTTGTTTTAGATAGCCGCGGTTCTGGAGCTGTGGAGTTTCACCTTAGATCACACGCTTTTGCTACTGAACATTTTCCATTTAATGCTCTTTTTTTTTTTTTTTTTTTTTCTTTCTTTTTTTTTTCGGAGCTGGGGACCAAACCCAGGGCCTTGCGCTTACATTTAATGCTCTTAAATATGCCCCGCTCCCCGCCCCCAGAGGACTAGAAACACAGTTACCTTCATCTCCTTGGTCATTACCTGAAGATTAGGGTGGCTTTAAACTCTTAGAGATCGTCTCCGTCTTGAGTTTTGAGATTGAAGACTCTTCCTGGTGAAGTTTTTTTGTTTTGTTTTGACATAGGGTCTCATGTAGCTCAGGCTAGCCTCAAACTTTCTGTGTCTGAGGATAAATCCTCATCCTCTTGCCCCTAAGCCCCGAGTGTTAGAACTACAGGTGTGCACTATTACGCTTAGTGTACGTGCTGCCAGGAAGCAAACCCAGGGTTTTGCACACGATCTGGAGGAACCCTACTGACTGGGTCACGACCCTAGCCTGAGTCTTTATTGCGGTTTTACAGATTATTTATTTATTTTGCATTTTTTTTGTATGAGTGGATGTGTGTATATGTGGACCCAAGTTTGCCATGACCCATGTGGATGTCAGAGGACAACTTTCGGGGGTTGGTTCTTTTCCTTCTCTCCTGTGGGTCCTAGGGATTGAACCCAGATCGGCAGACTCAGCAGCAAGCACCTTTACCTGCAAAGCCATCTCGCTGGCCCCAGGTCTCTAACCCAAGTCATCGCCAAGGTCCTCTGTCTTCTCCTACCCTGCGATGGGGTTACTAAAGGTTACCACCATGCCTGGTTAACTGGATTTCCAGAGGAAGGCCCAGAACTTTCTCTGGTGACAGTAGCTGGGTTTTTTTGTTTTTTGTTTTTTTTTTTGTTTCGTTTTGTTTTGTTTTTTTACTATGACTCCATATTGGGCTGTCCCTTCCCGTACCACACCTTGAAGGAGGTCTCATCACTCCTGGTTTAGCATTCGATAACCGAGGTGGAGCGAAAACACAGCCTAGCCAAGGACAGACAGCTGGGAGGCAGCCTGGCGGTGCCTTGACCTTTGCTCTACAGGGGCCTAGTGCTGTGTCCTCAAGCACAGGATAAACCGGGAAGGGCTCCTGGCTGGAGGGCCGCACCTGGCTGGGAGGTGGGTGGTACAGTTAATGACTCAATGGAGCCAGAAGCCACCTCTGCAGCATGGCCTTGCCTTCCACGAGATTCTGCCCCAGGTCACATGAGCGGGTTCTTCCAGACTGTGGAGGCCGGCATTATACATTTGTTTTTCTAAAAAAGAACTTTTTTTTTTTTTAAAAAGTAGAACCCTAGTGGTTCTTTAATTTTTGTTACAATTTTTATTGGGCGGGGGCAGTTGGTACACGTGCTGCTTACATGTAGAACTTTAAGGAACTGGTTTTTCTCTTTCCACCATGTGGGTCCTGGGATTGAACTCAGGTTTGCTGCAAGCGCCTTGTCCCATAGTGTCTGTCTAAAGAAAGGAAAACTAGAATTGGTCTGGTAGTAAAGACCTGGTGTAACAGGACATAGGTTGACCTCCGTCTCAGGCCAGTAAGCTAATAATGGTTTGAACTTCGTTTTCCTTTTTATTTAGTGGTTGTGCTGGGAACTGAACCCAGGATTTTGCACATGCCTGGCAAGCCCTCTATCACTGAGCTACACCACCCTGCCTTTAGTTTTTAGAGATGACTCAAGTGTTCGGAACGTTTATTTATTTATATGTATGAGTGATTGATCTGTCTTTAGACACACCAGAAGAGGGCTTCAGATCCCATTACAGATGGTTATGAGCCACCATGTGGTTGCTGGGATTTGAACTCAGGACCTCTGGAAGAGCAGTCAGTGTTCTTAACCTCTGAGCCATCTCTCCAGCCCCGAACCTGGGTCCCTTAAGGAGAATAGTCAGTACTCTTTTTTTTTTTTTTTTTTTTTAAGATTTATTTATCGATTTTATGTATGTGAGTACACTATAGCTGTCTTCAGACACATCAGAAGATGGCATTGGATTCCATTACAGATGGTTGTGAGCCACCATGTAGTTGCTGGGAATTGAACTCAGGACCTTTGGAAGAGCAGTCAGTGCTCTTAACCTCTGAGCCATCCCTTCAGCCCCCAACATTTGCTGTTTTTGCAGAGGACATGAGTTCAGTTCCTGGCATTCACATGGTGATTATAACTCCAGTTCTGGGGGGTATCTGACACTTCTGACTTATGCTGGGACTGCATACGTATGACACCATATACACATGCAGGCAAAATGCTTGTACGCGGGGTTGGGGATTTAGCTCAGTGGTAAAGCGCTTGCCTAACAAGTGCAAGGCCCTGGGTTCGGTCCCCAGCACCGGAAAAAAAGAAAAAAAAAGAAAAGGTTTAAAAAATGCTTGTACGCACAGACTGTAGTTAGTACACCTTAAAAAAAAGGCTTGGATAGAGGGCGTGGACATAAGCTGCACATGTCCCACAAAATAGGAAATGCTGTCCAGCCCTTTACAGAAGCTAACTGACCTTGATCTTGTTCTATATGATATGATATGTCTCTATAAGAGACAGGAAGTGGCTTCCTTAAGGTCTCACAGCAAGGTAGTGGAAGATCTGGGACAAGAACCCATGCTCTTAACTCTTCCGGGATCTCTCCTGTGTTGTTGTTCAGGGACCAGGGCTTCTGGGTGCCAGCCATCTGTCCCTTTGGGCACCTCCCTCGTCAGTATCTTTTAACCCAGACCTGTGCCTCCCGTGCCCCACCCTCTCCATCAGCCGTCAGCATGAACATGGCCCTCCAGAGTTAGAACTTCCTGCATACGAGCTGTCCTCAGAGACCTTGTGTGGAGACAGTGGCGAAAGCTTCGGGTCAGCTTTCTAATGAAGACCTGAGGCCCAGAGGCTGCAGCTGAGCTCAGGGGTAGAACATTGGCCCGGCCACTGAGGCCCTGGGTTCTGACCCCAGTGGTGGAGACTGGCAGGAAAACCTGGAGGCCCTGGGGTGGGCAAGGGCAGAGCCAGTTTGCTTGCTACCGTCTCACTGAAGGGAGGAAAAGGAAATCGTTCTGAAGGTGTGTACTCACACACTTACACTGAAAGGGGAAGTGTCATGAAGGTGCACACTCACACGCGTACACATACACTCACACAATACACTTCCATGCACACTCACACACACTTCCGTATGCACTCACACATATACATTTCCACACTCACACACTGCCATGCACACTCACACACATACACTTCCACACACACTTATACATACACTTGCACTCACACATACACTTGCATCACACATACACACACATACATACACTTCCGTGCACACTCACACATACACTTACATTCACACACATACATTTTCGTGCACACTCTCACACACACTTTCACTCACACACATACACTTTCACTCACACTCATGCACACACATACACTTCCATGAGCATACACACACACACACACACACACTTAAATGTACACACACTTAAATGTACACTCACTCACACTTCCATCACTCACACTTCCATGCACAGTCACTCAGATATGCTTGAAGTAGGGGTTTTTGGTTGTTTTTAAAGATTGCTTATTTTTATTTTGTGTGTGTGTGTGTGTGTGTGTGTGTGTGTGTGTGTGCGCACATGCACGCGCGTATAACTACACATACACATTCGTGCCTGTGCAGAGGCCTGAGCAGGACATCAGGTGTCCCCCTCTGTCACCCTCTGAGTTGTTGATTTTAGTTGGAGTCACTGGGTCTGAAATTGCTATTATTTGGCTGGCTGGCCTGTGAGCTCTCGGGATCCACCCATGTCTCTTCTAATTCTAGGGTCATAGGCACTCACAGCCACTCCGACTTTTATGTGGGCACTGGAGATTCGAACTCAGGTCCTCCTACTCACAGTGCAGGCAATCTTAACCATTAAGCTATCTTCCCAGCCCTTGTGTTGCTTCAGGATCTTGTTCTGTAGTCTCCAACGTATGATGCTTCTGCCTCTGCCTGCCAAGGGCCAGACGAGAGGTATAAGCCACCATCCTTGGCATGAAAATTTGCTCGAGGCTTTCCTGTGAGAATTTAATAGCTGGAGATCTTGCATTTGGCCTTTAGTCCCCTTTGAGCCAATTTTGAGAAATGGTATAAGGGTCCAACTTCATTCCTCTGCCCATGGACAGCCCACTCTCCAGGGACCATTTGTCGAAAGGGCGCCCCCTTGCGGGTGGGAGGTTTAATGCTCTAAAAAAAGGTTTACTTCATCTTCTGTTGCTTATTTGTGTGTGGGTGTGCATATGAACACGAGTACTCACAGAGGTCGCCCCAGGGGAATGCCTTTTAAAGATAGGCATTATCAGGGTGTCACCTGTGTGACAATGTAAGGAGAGTCAGGGAAGCTGGAAGTGTAGGAACCAGAAAATGGCTTCAGTAGCAGTCCCATAGGGTGGCAGAGTGGACTGGATACAGAAGCCCGGGAGTAGGTTTTTTAGGAGCAGGTCCCAGCGCCCAGTGGAGGGGAGAAGAGAGTGAGGTTTCTGTGACTGATGCCTGGAGAGATGGCATGTCCCCAGACCATTAAGTGGAAGAGATGGAGGAGGGGCCAGCCATCCAGAGAGAATGCCCTGTGTGCTCAAGGCTAGACATGACCCTTGTCTGTTTGTCTCCAAAACCAGTACTGATGTCACAGCTGGTACCGCCACCGCCACCACCGCCGCCAGCACCATCCCTTGTCCCCTTGGAAGCCACTGACAACATGCTGGAGCTGTCCCACCCACTTCTGCAACAGACTGAGGACCAGTTCCTGTCCCCAATCCTGGCGGCCAGCTCCCCTCTGATCAGCTTCTCCCCGCCCTTGGACCAGGAGGAGTACCTGTGGGGCATGGATGAGGGGGAGGGCATCAGTGACCTCTTCGACTCCTATGACCTTGGGGACCTGCTGATTAATTGAAGCGTCCTGCATCTGTCTCTACCTCCTCACAGACAGATTGACAGGCTCTCTGCTCAGATTTGGGGGGTGGGGACACTAGACACCAGGTGTCACCCTCCGTGTGCGAGCGGCTCCATTCCAGCCTTCCTTTGAGTGGAGGCCAGCTAGGGAGATGTGGAGGATGTGGCTGAGGAGTGTATCGGGCTAAGCCCTGCTCTTCCTCTTCTGACCTCCGACCCCCTCATGAAGGACTGCAGTTGCAGGTGGCCACGTTCAGGGAAAGGGTCCACTGCCTCCTTCTGAGGGGCAGTAGGGCCCTGGCTTTTTCAAGAAGCACTTAATGCCTTTGTATTTATTTCAAGTTGAGTTGTATGTGTTTGTCCACCCTGAGTTTTAGCAGGGAGGTTTGTTCTAGTTTTTCCTCAGACAGGCCCACCCATGCCCGTTGCCTAAGGGCACATCTGGGCTTCCAGGGGTCTGGGCCACCTCCTTGCCCCCGCCCCCCGCCCCTATAGTGGTGCCTGGGCCTTGAGGAGACTATCCAGTTTGCTTGAATATTGATTACACTTAGGCTTTGTAATTTTAGAAGGTGCCAGGCCCAGCCCAGGCATTGGCTTGGGCTCTTCCATCTCCACCCTAGAGAAGGTTCCAGTAGCTATCCTGGGGGAGGTAGGCAAGGGAGCCCGCTCCCTGTCGAATCTCTCATCTTCCTTGAGCCTTAGAATGTAAATGTGGGCCTTCAGGAACTAGCTCAGAAGAGCTCCTGGGAAAAGCAGGAGGTAGGTGTCATGGCTCCCTGATGCCCTTCCTCAGAGCTTCTGTCCGGGTCAGAGACCTGGAAGGTGGAGGCAGAGAGAAGTTTGAGAAGAAACAAGAAACATCCCGGGGGTCTACCCATGCTTCCCTGGGAGGATTATTTTGTTTCTTGGTCGTGGTTGTTAGAGGGGGAGATTCCTTAAACACCCACTGTCCCAAGCCCTCACTTCAGTTCCAGAGTCAGTTGACTGGAACTTGGGGACAGGTTTGTACCTTTCCCCACTGGAGTGCTGAGGGGATGACGGGGCAGGGGCGGGGTACTCGTCCCTGAGGTGCCCGCCACCTCTCCTGGAGTGGGGATCTCGGAAGAGCTCTGGGTCTCACTTGTTTTTCCCATAGGCTGACCATCCAGGGTCCCTGTGGTCAGATGGGGATAGGAGTCTGTTTTTCTCCCTTGCCTTTCTGGGGATGGAGAAGGGCTAAACCAAGGCCATGTTGTCTGGAGAGGTGCACCCAGGGGTGAAGGGGTCTGAGAGGCCTTCCACCTACCCTCAGAGAGCCTGGGTTCCTCAGGGGCTCAGTGGGGCAGCACTTTTTGTTATTGTCGTTGTAAGTTTGTAGCATTAAAATTGATGTAAAAGATGAAGTTGACTATGCCAGGTAGCTTCTAGGCAGCCGACTGGCATTTTGAAGTTCGGATGTTGAGCTAACATGAACTGGTGCCCATTTGGGTTAACTTGTCTTATCCTTGGTTCAGCTTCCTGGGCTCACAAAGTTAGTCCTTGTCTGAGGAGTGGTCAGGGATTCACACAACTCCCCTACTTGAAATTTGTATCCCTTTACACCAAGTGTCCACAACCTTTTGACATATGTGACCTTTTCGTCTCTAAAGTTCACCCTCAAGAACTGCATAGATAAGCTACCAAAAAAAGGAATCTCATGGTGTTTTAAGTATGTTTACAATTTTGTGTTGGGCTGTGTTTGTAGGTGTCTGTGGCACATGCTACAGAGATGTCCTTGTTCTCTACCAAACACGGGGGCTTCTCAGGCCACCAGGAAGCCCAGCGTGCCCTAGACACGAGGGGACCCTTGAGTGATGAGGATGCTACCTGGGGTCTGGTTTGATGCAAGTGAAGCGGGAGACAGCGTTGTTGTTCTCTGGTCTTTGCCATTTAACCGTGTGCCAACTCCGAGACCAGAGATGCCTGACCTGTTAGGTTAGGGTTAGGGGGAAGAGGGCTGTACTTCCTGTCTGGAGTGAGGTTCAGAATGCAGCCCAGATTCAAGTTCAGTCACCAAAGGCCCAGCACAGGGATGGATGGAGAGGCCTTCCTAGAAGCTGCCTTTTGATCTCTGAGCTGTCTCTTTTCCACCATGGCCTGGTCAAGGGGCTGGCCCTCGGGGGAGAAGCCCAAGGTTAGCATGGGAAATCAGCTCATGCCTCTTTCTTGCCAATGATACTTGAGACCTCGAAGTTCCTTAGAGTGCTTTAAAAGAATGGGGTGTACCCCCGTTTGGAACACTGTTTTGAGTGGTGTGTCTTTTAGGCCCTGTGGGAACTTTCATGCTAGGGTGGGAAAAATGCCAGTTTCTTTCTGAGGGGAGGAATTTCTTCAGGGAGGTTTCCCAGCCCTGCCAGGGTCCCCAGGGGACCCCAGAGCACTTAGCAGAATTAAACTGTAAATAGGCTTTGGAAATGCACCGTGTGAGATGTCAGGATGAGTGGCACGGCCAGCTAGTGTGGCTGCGAGGAGTGTGGGAGTTTGGGGAGTCTATAAACCATTTCAGGGGGTGCAAGCTTGGTTTTCTCTCCCTGCGTGTTCTCAGCCTCTCTCCTGCACAGATTAGTGTGGTGAAGAGTTTGCTCATGCTTTAGCACATCTGAAACCTTTGGGGTTGATTAGAAGCTTTGTTTTTTGTTTTTTGTTTTTTTTGTTTTTTGTTTTCGTTTTGTTCTCTGTCGTACTCAGAGGCTCCGCCTCACCCAGATCCTCTCTTCTGCCACGAGGCTCTTCAGGGATCGTCGCGGCCACAGGTCTGGCCAGCCTCTGGCTTCTGGGAGATAACGAAGTCTTGTGGGTTTTGATCGTTTTGAGGATGCCTGGGGGTGGGGAGTTCTGGAGTCCCCTGGGTTGGGACTCCATGTGGGTTACCTACCTCTCGGTTTCACCCAAAGTCCTGCCTTGAACACCAGCAAGTTTCATTCTGTTGTGATAATTGGGCATTAAATAACGAACGGCAGCTCCAGAAAGCCTTGTCTTGGTGTGATTTCTCTTCGCGGAACTGGGGAGTCCCACCCCTCACACACGTTAGCTACGTGCCCAGCCATTGAACTGTACCTCAGCCCTTTTGTGCTTCCTGAATGACATTTATTACCGACTGAGGGTCTGGTCCCGTGGCTGGGGGTAGGGAGTCTACTTTTCCAACTGACGTGCCCCGCCCTATTGTCCTCCCTTCCCTGCCTTGCTGTTCCCATGCCTGGAGTTAGCAGTGCCAAGCCCTGCGGTATGACGAGCCTGCCTCCCCCACTCCTCATCAGCGTGTGCTGTTGCCTCCCCCTTAGTCTCCCCGTTTCTAGCCACATCCGCCATGTCTTCTACGTCTCAAAGCGGGGTCCCCAGTCAGAGGCTTCAGCATCCTACACATGGCTGTGGGTGCACAGAGGCCAAAAGGCCAGTTTCCAGCGTCTCCCTCTGTCACTGCTCCTAGAGCTGCCTGTTTTGCAGCCATGTTGACTGGTGGCAAGCTTCAGGAATCCTCTTGTACCTCCCTGCACAAGCACTGGGCTCTAGGTGAGCACTGTCATGCACTTTTTGGTTTTTCTAATGTGAACTCACGGTTGGGGATTTAGCTCAGCGGTTCGGTCCCCAGCTCCGCAAAAAAGAACCAAAAAAAAAAAAAAAAGACTTCTAAACTAATGTGAACTCACGTGCTTGTGCTTGATCATGGAGCACTCTTACCCACCTCACCATCTCTCTAGCCCCGAGAATTTCAAAAAACATCATTGTTGGAAACGGGCAAGACATGTCAGGTGGGGTAGTGTATACCTGAAACCAGCATTTGGGTGGTGGAGGAGACAGGATTTCAAGTTCAGCCACAACTACCTAGGATGCTTGAGGTTAGCCTGAACTACTCAATATATAATATCAATTAAACAAGCAAACCAGAACAGCCATCTTTAATGTGAAAAGGCATCTTATGGGCTGGAGAGTGGCTCACTGGTTGGGAGCACTGCTCTTCCAGAGGTCCTGAGTTCAATTCCCAGCAACCACATGGTGGCTCACAACCATCTGTAGTGGGATCTGATGCCTTCTGGTGTGTCTGAAGACAGCGACAGTGTACTCACATACATATAATAAATAAAATCCTTACAAAAATAATCTTAAGAAAACGAACTCATGGGGGATGGAGAGATGGCTCAGCAGTTAAGAGCACTGGGTGCTCTTCCAGAGGTCCTGAGTTCAATTCCCAGCAACCACATGGTGGCTCACAACCATTTGTCTACAAGGGAGTCTGATGCCCTCTGCTGGTCTGCAGATGTATATGCAGCAGAGCACAAATAAAAAAAAAAAAATTAAAAAAAAAAAAAAAAAAAAAGAACTCATATAACTTTAATCCCATCACTTGAGAAGCAGAGGCAGAGTGAGTTTGAGGCTAGTCTGACCTACACAGAGTTCCAGGCCAGCAAAGCTACACAGTAAGAGCCTGTCTCAAAAGACAAACCAAAAAATAAACGAAAGTACACAAGCTGGGGTGATGATAGACACCTTTAATCCCAGCACTCAGGCAGAGGCAGGTCTCTGAGTTGAGGCTAGCTCGGTGTGTGGAGTGAGTTTCAGGACAGCCTGGGCTACTTAAGGAAACCCTGTCTTGAAAAACCAGAAGAATGCCAGTATATGGGCATGGGTGGGACAGGGCACATCTGAGACAACCCCTGTGTGTGTCTGTCTGTTTGTCTGTCTGCCTGCTTATCTGTCTGTCTGCCTGCCTGTCTATGTCAATGTCCTTGGCCCACGTTACCACCAATGGCCATGGAACGTCCCTATTCTGGGCTTCTGCCTGGGGCCATGTTGATGTCCAAGGGCTGTGCAGAGCTGGCCCTGCCCCTGAACAGCTGCAGCACTCAGCAGAGCATGAACCTTGCCTGGTCAGCGCAGTCGAGCTGGCCCTGAGATGTGATGGAGGGAGAGCTGGCCCCTTCCCTCGCCTGGGCAGCATAGTAGAGCTGGCCCTGGTGACATGGGTGAAGGAGAGCCTTGGAAGCTGCAGTGTGTCGCAGCATGTCACACGGTATACCTTTTTGCCCAAACTTGCAAACGTTCGTTGCAGTGAGTCATTGTCTAGTTTCAGGCCACTGGCTTCTGTGACACTTTCCATACTGGATCCTGGCCACGACTCCACTCAGAAATCCTGTCGTTGCCCTGTGTCATGGAGATTGGTTCTGCAGGACCAACCGCTTCGTGTGCTTCAGAGTTCATAGATGGGGTAGATATTGGGGCGGCCAAAGCCCTGGATCTCAGCTGGAAGCTGAGTTGGTTGGCCAGCAGCTCTCCCAAGCTCACGCCATCGAACCCACACTGCCACAAGGCCAGCTGTGGAGGGGCTGCAAGAGCATTTGTGAGTAGAGCTATTTGGGCAAAGGGTATATACTGTGTGACACACGGTGACGCATTACAGCTTCCAAAGAGAGATTTTGGGGGTGTGGGCTGCGAGGGCAGAGGGCAGATATCGAGGCATGTTGAGATGAGTGGGGTCGGGGTCCATGATATGAAATTCACAAAGAATCAATAAAACGTTTTTTAAAGATCAATATATACATTTAAGAGTGTAATGTCATTAACCATCGGGGAAATGCAAATCAAAGCTATGAGGTATCACAGTCACTCCCAAGTACAAGAGCAACTCCACATAAGAAAGAACAAGTGCTGTAGAGGGGGAAACCAGGCCTCCAATGGTTTATAAAATAGAGCAGCCGGCCACTTTAGGAAGAAGATGGTTCCTCAACAGAGGTAAACACAGTCCAGTAACAGGATAGAGACCCAAGACCATGAGGAAGTGACTACATAAAAATGTACAGTATCTTCAGAGCATGATTAGTCGTAATAATTTAAAGATGGTGAATACGTATGTTGATGTGCCCGCATGGCAGAAAGAAGCCAGGTCCACCCACTTATACCACCGAGCCACCACTGCCTGGCTTCAGATGAGTCTCTGAGGGGTTGTCTACATTGGGTCGGCCTTTGGGCATATCTGTGGGGGGACAGTCTTAAGTGAATCCATGTGGGAAGACCTAACCCACCGTGGGCGGCACTATTCCCTAGGCAGCTGGGTCTGAACAGTGTAAGAGCCGGGAGACCAGCTGAGCACAAGGAAGCAGGAAGCATGCTGCACTCAGGTCTGCCCTTGACTGAGGAGGTGGTACCTTGCCTGCCTTGACTTCCCTGCAATGATGGGCTGTGACCCCAAACTGTAAGCTGAAGTAAGTCCCCTTTCCCCAGTTACATTTTTTTTTAAAAAAAATACTTATTTACTTTATCACTGTCCTCAGACACACCAGAAGAGGGCATCAGATCTCATTACAGAGGGTTGTGAGCCACCATGTGGTTGCTGGGAATTGAACTCAGGACCTCTGGAAGAGCAGTCGGTGCTCTTAACCACTGAGCCATCTCTCCATCTTCCCATCTGTCTCCCTAGGTACTTTTTGTCAAGGGCTTGAATCCCAACATCAGAAATGAAACTAGGACAAAGTCTGTTTTGTTTGGTTTTGGTTTTGGTTTTGGTTGGTTGTCATTGTCCTTATTGTTATCAACATGTCGGGGCTGGAGAGAGTACAAGTGAGTACTACCATGCCGAGCTTCCTTTCCTTTCCTTTCCTTTCCTTTCCTTTCCTTTTCTTTCTTTCTTTTTGTTTTGTTTTTTGTTTGTTTGTTTTTGTTTTCTTTGTTTTTTATTGTTTGTTTGTTTTGAGACAAGGTTTCTTTGTGTATCCCTGGCTGTCCTGGAACTCACTCTGTAGACCAGGCTGGCCTTAAACTCAGAGATCTACCTGCCTTTGTCTCCTGCCTGCTGGGATTAAAGGTATGCATTACTGCCTCTGCCGCCACCTCCGTCACAAGTCACCGCCATCACTGCCACCGGGCACCACTGCCTGGCTCATGCCTAGCTTTCTGAGTATTTTGGAAATCCCTAAACTACATGCCTGAAGTGGATGCGAAAAGTGTACAGCCCATCAAAGAAGGCATACCAAAAATTATAGATTAGTTCTTTTTAAACATAGAGACAAAAATCTAAATAAAAACCAACCAAGTAAATATAGCCTCGTGAAAATAAGAAAGGAGTCACAGCCGAGTAGGATTGAGATAGGGAGGCACGGTTTCTGGAAAACTCCAAGCCTGCCTTTACAGAATGCAAGTGTGAGCGTATGAATCAGGCTGGGGTATAGCTCAGTGACAGGGCCTGTGCAGGCATCGGACCCAGGGTCCCGCTGCCTGGACCTTCCCCTGTGATGAAGGAAAAGAAAAAGAAAGAGAGAACCTGCTTGCCCAGGACCTGCGAAATTAGCCCTTTTGAGCAAGGGTCGTTCATTTCTCAGACATTTATGGATGGACCGTCTATGCCGTGCCAGGGTGGGGTCAGAAGTCTCCTTCCTGGTCCACACTGTACACCTGCTTTCAGCTTTTGCTTCCTCGTTGCCAGGGAGGCCTCAGCCTGGCAGGCCTGGCACCAGTAGAGCCCTAAGTACCTGGAGTCCTGGTTAAAATCAAGGTCAAAGAGCACAGAGGAAAGTGTGACTTGGCTTGGGGTCTTTTTGTTCCGGCTGTCTATACAGATGTTTAGCAATACGGACGGAAGTGTAAGTTACTTAGAACCATAAAGTAAAACCCAGAGGCTGATGGGGTGGTGCACACAAATAATTCCAGTACTTGGAAGGTGGAAAGCGGCTGGGGGTTGGGGTTCAGGAGTTCAAGGCCAGCAGCCATGGTTATATCAGACCCAATATCCAACAAGAAGCGAAAGGGAGGATACTCGGTGGATCTGTTGGCTGGTGTCTGCATCGATCCAGGCAAGGCCTCGCTTCCTTCCAGAAGTATGTGGTTCCATGAACGGGGTCAATAGAAACTACCTATAAGTATGTGGTTCCATGAACGGGGTCAATAGAAACTACCTATAAGTATTCCAGAGGCTGAGGCAGGAGGACGGAGAGTTATAAGTCATCCTGGGCTACATAGTGAGACGTTTCTGGGAAAAAAAAAAAAGGCAAGGAAAGGAAAAAGGACAGAAAATAAAAACAACACGGCCCTCTATTGGTGTTGGCCTGAGTTCTGTCTGGGTGCCAGACATTTGTTCACCCCGGGTGAGCACTACTGCCCTCTGGTGGCCACAAGGAGAGGCGCTGAAGTGGTACAACTAGCAAGTGGCCAGGACAAGGTAAGTAAGCAAACTTGCTGATCTCATCCTTTTTTTTTTTTCTTTTTCTTTTTTTATTTACCTATTTATTTATTTTATGTATGTGAGTACACTGTCGCTGTCTTCAGGCACACCAGATGAGGGCATCAGATCTCATTACAGATGGTTGTGAGCCACCCTGTGGTTGCTGGGAATTGAACTCAGGTCCTCTGGAAGAGCAGCCGGTGCTCTTAACCACTGAGCCATCTCTCCAGCCTGTGTGTCTTTTATCTGTGAACTGAGTGATAAAAGTGGGGTAGAAACTCCTGATTTGAGATGAAATAATATTACAACGGATACGGTTGCTGGGAATCAAACTCCGGTCTTCTGTAAGAATGGTTTGCACTTTAAACCACTGAGCCCTCTCTCCAGTTTTTTGTTTTTTTTCTTTTTTCTTTTTTTTTTTTTTTGGAGCTGGGGACCGAACCCAGGGCGTTGCACTTGCTAGGCAAGCGCTCTACCACTGAGCTAAATCCCCAACCCCCTCTCTCCAGTTTTTTCTTTTTTTTTTTTTTTCATCTTCTTTTTATTTGGAGACAGGGTCTCATGTAGCCCGAGCTGGCTTCAAGCTCTCTCTGTAGCAGAGGACGACCTGGATTTTATCGGCCTTCTTTCCCGGACTCTGCTGGAATCACAGGCATTAGTGACTGTGCCTCCACACATTATTTTTATGAGCTACTGGAATGGAATGGAATCCAGGGCTCGGAGCAAGCAAGACATGAAATCACACCCACGGCTTCTCGATCCTTCCGTCTTCTAAAAGACGAGCCACTGAGGGCCGGAGAGATGGCTCTGTGGTTAAGAGCATTTGGTGTTCTTGCAGAGGACATGGTTAGGTCCTCAGCACCCACATGGTAACTCTAATTTCAGGGGATTATGCCCTCTTATGGTTTCCATAGACACCAGGCACACATGAGGCAAAACTCTCATACGCATAAAATAAAAAAATCTTAAAAAAATAAAAACGGGGTTGGGGATTTGGCTCAGTGGTAGAGCGCTTGCCTAGGAAGCGCAAGGTCCTGGGTTCGGTCCCCAGCCCCGAAAAAAAAGAAAAAAAAAAAAAAGACAGAAAAAAAAAATAAAAACATCATAAACATGGTTGTTTTACAATTTATTTATATTTGTGTGTGTGTGTGTGTGTGTGTGTGTGTTTACATATGTACCAGACCATGTATAATGCATGGGTTCTGGGGATCAAACTCAGATCTCCAAGCTTTCAAAGAAATCACGCTTTTTTTTGTCTTGTTTCTTTGTTTTTGATCTAGGGTCTCACTAAGTAGCCATGGCTGGCCTGGAACTCTCTACCCAGACCAAGCTGACCTCCGATTCACAAGAGTTCGGCCTGCCTTTGTTTCTCAAGTTTGGCAGGAAGCAGTATCTTTTGCCACAGAGCCACCTCACGGACCCTAAGTCCTATTTTTTTTTCTTCTTCTTTCTTTTTTTTCGGAGCTGGGGACCGAACCCAGGGCCTTGTGCTCGCTAGGGAAGTGCTCTACCGCTGAGCTAAATCCCCAACCCCCTAGGTCCTATTTTTAAGATCTATGGTGGTGCCTAGCTGTGCAGAAGTACTCTGATATACATTCCTATATCAGACGTTTTTATGTACTCACCAAATATCTCTTTAGAAGATTCTGACCTAGTCCATGGATTCCCTGACTCTTTGAGAATTTGGCTTTTGAAGTATCTAATCCATTCACACTGTTCTTTGGAAGTTGACGTGTGCAGACGAAAGTTCTGCTTTTGTCCTGTGGGTAGGTGTGCCCACTCCTGCCGGCTCTACCTAGTGGGTACTGGCTGCTGCTTTCCAGTTATGTAAGTTGTGCGCTATTCAACGCTAGGGGGCGCCATGGCACCAAGTATGGTACTCAAGTTTGGGGTTGGCCTCTTAATGTCTCTTTCTGGCAGGAAATATCTAGTTCTCCCTTAAAAAATTTAAGAATTGGGTTGGGGATTTAGCTCAGTGGTAGAGCGCTTGCCTACCAAGCGCAAGGCCCTGGGTTCGGTCCCCAGCTCCGGAAAAAAAAAAAATTTAAGAATTGAGATTCCAAGATTAGGGTCAACATGTGGCTTGAACTGAGGCTATACAGAGATCATGGAGCCCTGGGAAACTGTGTTTGACTCTTGGGCACTTTTCAGTTCCTTGACCAGAAACTCCTGGGACAATTGGGGTCAGGGAATTACCAAGTTGGTAGATGAGAAAAAAAGAGGAAGTAGGGTCCCTGTAAGTCTCAGCAGATAGCGTTAGCATTCTTTGTAAGCTGCGACCCACAGTAACCTGGCAACAGCTGGGTCTGCCTGACTCACTATAAATAGGGCTGCTTGCCCCCTCCGCTCTCTCTTGCGCTTACCCTCTTACCCTCTCTGTCCCTTATCTCCCCATTCCCCTTCTGGCTCTCTCCACATGTTCCTGGCCAGCCTCCCCTCTCCCTCCCCTCCCCTCTCCCTCCCCCCTCCCCTCCCCCCCCCTCCCTCCCTCTCTCTCCCTCCCCCTCCTACCTCATCTCCCCCTCTCATGTCCTAAATAAACTCTATTCTATATTATATCTGTCATATGGCTGGTACTTCAGGGGGATGCCTCAGCATAGTCTGGCAGAGGCACCTCTACAAACACATCCTGGTTCTTTCTTTCTTTTCTATAAAACACAACAGACATTGTGAAGGATAAACAAGAAGACAAAGGGAGCCACATGGGGAGCTCATTTTGAGATGGTTGTATGGACTGGACCTAGGAACAAGACAAAGAGCACGTCGGAGAAACGATTTCACTCACATTATTATTTCTTGTCCTGGGAGCATGGCAACCCCGTCCTCAGGAACTCCCGCTGTGTAGACAGATTGACACGCATACTCTCTTATTAGAAAGTTTAGTTTTTAAGTTATGTACCTGTGCATGGGTATGTGCACCTGTGTGCAGGTGCCTGTGGAGGACAGAGAGGGTGTTGGGTCCCCTGGAGTTGGAGTTACAGGTGGCTCTGGGCTGCGGGGCAGTAGGGACAGGCTTTGGGGCAGGCAGGTGACAGGAGCAGCCAGATGTCAGTCTGGTGCCCTCAGGAATACTGCGTGGGGGCTGGTTCTTTTCTCCTGAGAGATTGAAGACGCAGGCGGGTCACATTAGACCAAGAAGGTGTTGAGAGGGCTGGAGAGATGGCTCAGCCTTTTAGAGCACTGACTGTTCTTCCAGAGGTCCTGAGTTCAATTCCCAGCGACCACATGGTGGCTCACAACCATCTGTAATGGGATCTGGCCTGTCTGAAGACAGCTACAATGTGCTCAATACATAAAATAAATGAATAAATCTTTAAAGAAGAAGAAGAAGGAGGAGGAGGAAGCGGAGGAGGAGTAGGAGGAGGAGGAGGAGGAGCAGCAGCAGCAGCAGCAGCAGCAGCAGCAGCAGCAGCTGGGAGTGGCGTACAAGAGCATAGCATAGGAAGAAAAGAAACAGTGCTCCAGCCAGCTCTCAGGGGTATAGTACATTCGAGATTAGAGTTCTGGGCTAGCACACAGAGAACATCCCAGAACCCTGGTGTGGCCGTCCATGTCTGCAGTCACATTCAGGAGGACCTGGGCCAGGAGTCTGAGGTTACCCATGGCTACCCATTAAGTTTGGGTCTATATTAAACCCTGTCTGAAGATAAGCAGACACAGAAGAAAGGGAGCCTGCTCTCAAGTCTGGTGGCTTGAGTTTGATCCTTGGAACCCAAGTGGGAAGGAGAAAGCCAACTCCTGAAAGTTACCCTCTGCCCTCATGAGTTCAGCATCCTCCATGTGTACACACATGAGTACACACACACACACACACACACACACACACACACACACATTCATGCACACTGCACATTTCTAAAAATGGAGATTTTAAAAGGGGGCTGGACAGATAGATGGCTCAGTGGGCAAAGAACATTTGTTCTTGCAGATGACCCTGGTTCAATTTCCAGCACCTACATGGTGGCTCACCATCATCTGTGACTTTAGTTCCAGGGGATCTGATGCCCTTTTCTGGCCTCCGAGAGCACCCAGTTTTCATTATCACAAAAAACCCAGCAGAATAAAGGTGATTATGGCTGGGGGATGTGGAGTGAAGAGTGGGGGAAGCAGGCGGGCGGGTGACTAGTTTTAAACAGGGTGGTCAGGATAAGCCTTGTGGTAAGGTTTGAAACATTTGAGCTAAACCTTAAAAAACAAACCCCAAAATCAAATAAACAAATACCGAGGGAGGCAGACAGGGAGAAGCAAATTTAGAGGACTCAGCGTGGAGTCTGAAGCAACTGCTGAGGTCGGTTAGCATCTGATCTGGGGACAGGGCGCCAGGTTGGGCAGTGAAAATGTCAAGAAGAAACCCCTGAAAGAGCCTAGTGAAGGGTTGGGGATTTAGCTCAGTGATAGGGCGCTTGCCTAGCAAGCACAAGGTCCTGAGTTCGGTCCTCAGCACCTCAAACAAACAAACAAACAAACAAAAAATTGAGATGGATAAAGAAGATAAGGCTTTCAAGCAGACGCCAAAAAGAAGACCTGGAGTCCAAGGCAATGTCGAGGGCCCCTGGCCCACAGCTGGAATTTTGAAATTGGGCAAAAGCAAAGCGAAACCAAAAACCCACGAAACAACAACAAAACCTGAGCTATCCTGTGTACCTGAGATAAGGGTGAACCTCTCCCATTGCTATTTAAACATATTCTGGGTTATGGCACGATTACTTTTAAAAACCAGAGGGGCAGTTGATTCAGTGGCACATAGCTGACTGATGGCGGAGATCTTATATGGTGGCCTGGTGACACAGGCCTTGCCTTTAATCTCAGCACCCGTGACGACTGCTTTGAAGAACCTAGAGTAAGAAGAAGCAAACAAGTGAACCTGGAACCTGCCTGCGCACGGTGGGCGGAGCACCGAGCTAGGGGCGGGGCTGGATGATGCTGGGCAGGCTGCGGGCTCGTGTACAAGGCTCAGAAACTGGTCTGCCTTGGGGGCGGGGCTAGGAAGGGAAGAGAATCGGGGCGGGGCCTGGGAGTCGAGAGCGGACCCCCTCTCACCCGAGAACTCTCCCCAACTGTGAGTCTTGGAGGCAGGGCAGAGTGGGGCCAACGCGAGGTTGGGGCGTGACTAGGGAATTAGGGGCGTGGCTGGGGTGTGGCCGGAGAGTGAGGGGTGGGAGCGTGGCCAGGGAGTTAGGTGAGGCAATGGGTCTTGGCCAGGGAGTTACTAGCGAGTAGAGGGCGTGGCCAGGAAGGTAGACAAGCGGGCCGGGGGCGTGGCCGAAGAGGAAGGCTGGCGGACGGGGGCGTGGCGGAGAAGTTAGGGGCGTGGCGGGGCAGAGAGTGAAGAGGCCTGGACTGGGAAGCTGCGGGTAGTGAGGCAGGCCCTGCAGCGAGCAGCTATCCCACCGCGGTTAAGTGCAGCGTCCCCCGCGCTCTAGGCAGCCCCGGCGTCTCCGCCTTGCGCCCGCCATGCCCGAACAGCTCAGTGTCGCGGAGTTCCTGGCCGTCACCGCTGAAGACCTCAGTTCCCCAGCCGGGGCAGCTGCCTTCGCCGCCAAGATGCCCCGGTGCCGCGGGGCGGCGCTGGCACGGGAGGAGGTGAGGGGCCGAGGTGGGAGGGGACCTCACGTCAACTTGGGGCCTGGCTTTGACCTTTGCAGGAATGCTTGGAGCCGGGATGGCTCTTCGCTTCGCTCCAGAAACCCGCCCCTCCTAGTTCTGTGGGAACCGAGTTCATCTCAAACATCTGTGTCCTCACAGTGGAGCCGGGTTGAGAGGACCAGATGGACTTTGTAGGGGATCTCGGGGTCACCTCGATACAGATTCCACATGTCGGGGCACATCTCCCAAATACTTTGGGCGACCTGCCCATCAAATGTGTATTTGCACAGCGGTTTACAGTTCTGTGTTTTCGTTTTTAGAACCCCACAAATATGCAATCCCCCAGGTCACTCCCTTTCTGAGAAGCAGGCTCAGTCCTGAGCTTACCTCTCCCAGACTGCGAGAGAGAGAGAGAAGGTCTCCTCCTCCTGGCCGCTGGTTCTGAGACTTGGCTCGCCTTGTGGAATGATTGTGAATGGGAAGGCGCCAGGAGCCGGGGTTCACCTTGGCTGTCGCGGGGCAAGTTTATAGGCTCCTCTCCTCTCCCCTCCCCTCTCTTTGTGTTTCCAGGCAAAGTGTCCCAGGCTCTTTCTTTTGCCCTTGTAGGCTGCCCCACCCCATTCCCAAGCTCCCTGGAGTTCATTCCTCTTCTCTGAACTCGCTGCAGGTTTTCATCCACTAGGAATATTCTAGAGCAGACAGCCTGTAGTCGGGGGCCAGAGGAGGATAATATGAGCCCAGCTCTCTTCTAGAGGATGCCCAGGGTTGAGGTGGCATTTTTGGACCTCAGTGGTCAGTCTGGCCTCTTACCCTTCAAAATAAGTGTGTACCTACTGTGTGGCAGACACAAAGCTACACAGAAATAGTCTGAGCTGAGGTCTTAGGAAATCTCCCTTCCTCTTCTCCCTGACTGGCTGGCTCTCTGTCTGGACTTTTTCCTCCTTGGTAAGGAAGGCAGAGAATTATACAAAGACTGTCAACTTCAAGTGATGCATAGGTTCAGAGCCACCATATCCTCAGAAACCTTCAGCATCTTTGGGGATTTTACCCATCATCCTTTTCTGCAGGTTGGCCATTAGAGTGTTGAATCAGAGCATAGGGGACCGCTCTGGCTGTAAGTGCCCGTGCATCTGACTTTACCCAACTGTGTAAACTCATATTTGCCTCAGGTTAGACCAGACAAAATCCAGCTTTCTTTTCTTTTCTTTTTTCATCTTTTCTTTTCTTTTCCTTCCCTTCAGAACTGTGAGCTTGCAAGCTTTCACTTTTGCAACAGAAAGGCACGAGATCCCCAAGCCCAGCATTTCCCTTCAACATTCCAGTGTCCCAAAATTTAAGAGTCTGACTAATGACTTATGACTTAGGTTTTGCTGGAGTTTTCTGGTTGGTTTTGTGGTCACGTCTCTCTGTTATTGTGCTGGGCTTACATGTAGTTTGATCCTGGGATTTTTTTTTTTTTCTCTCCCTCCAGTACTGGGCACGACTAACCTAACATCGAGCTTGAAGCTGTAGTTGCTTCCTGAACCAAGGCTCCTAGTTCTAACCAGTTTCCTGGAAGTAACTAGGGACCCTGTCCTAGGACCCACAAGCCTTTTTTTTGGTGGACCTATTGGGAAGGACCCTGGACAGGTCATAGGAACCAAGAATGTCCAGGCTGAAGGACCCCAGTAAAAGAGGAATCAGCTAGAATTTCTCTCATTTAAGATGGAGAAACCGGTGCACAGAGAGGGCAAGACACTTGCCTGAGCTCCCACAGCAAGGGAGTGGTGGGGCAGCTGGCTTTTCTCTCTCAGCGCCTCAGCCTCTGGTCCTGCTCTCTTCCTCGCAAACATCACCCCGCCCCCACCCTGTGGCCTCTTCCTAGCACTTCTCCAAACCTCAACGATTTCCTCATTGTGGATCTGTGTGCAACATGAGGGAATATTAAACACTCCTTGCACCACACAGCCCCTTCCTGTCCCGGACCCCTGTGGAGCCATCACCCCATTGACTCACAGGGAAAGCAAGGCAGCACCCACGTGGGACACAGCAGGCTTGGCTGGCCACTGTGCTTTGTGCAGTTCTCTGTGCCCTTTCTGTGCCGGCCACCGAGGGCATAAGGCTCCTGCTCTGAGAATGCCAGGGGTTGTCCTGAGCATCCAGTGAAAGACACAGTCAGTGCTGTCTGAGGCCCAAGGAACAGGCTATGGAGGGAGCCAGGGAGGACCAGTGCAACATGGGAACTTCCTGGAGGAAGTTCTATTTCCAGGTAGGAGACCAGGTGACCCCAATTTAGTGGAGAATACAGTGAGTGAATTCAGGGGCCCGGTTGGAAGAAAGCATGTTGGGAAGCCAGGAGGCCATTTTGACCCGTGCTCTGCAGGAGGCAGTCCTCGTGGCCACGTGCGTAGTTCCAGTACTTATCCTCTGAGCTGACAGTGGGGGAAGGGTCATGGTCAGTGGAATGTTTACCTAAAATCCATATCATGTCTTACGCTGCATAGTTGAAATTCCGATGGCATCAGAATTACCTTTTTTTTTGGTGGTGTGTGTGTGTGTGTGTGTGTGTGTGTGTGTGTGAGATGAATTTCAGGATAGCTTGGGCTAGACCCTGTCTCAAAATACACACACACACACACACACACACACACACACACACACACACACACACACACCATCTCTCTGACTACTGAATGCTGGGATTGCAGGTCTGTACCACCACACGTGTACCCAGAGGTTTTGGTTTTCTTAAAGGATTTCTTTTCTTTCTTTGTTTTATTCTCTTTCATTTCCTTTTCCTTTTCTTTTTTGACACAGGGCCTTGCTATGTAGCTCCGGGCTGGCCTCAAATTCTGCCTCAGCCTCCTGCATGTTAGAATTGGGGATGTGTACCACCACCAATATTCTTTTTTTTTTTTTTAAGATTTATTTATTTATTATATATGAGTACACTGTTGCTGTCTTCAGACACACCAGAAAAGGGCATCAGATCCCATTACAGATGGTTGTGAGCCACCATGTGGTTGCTGGGAATTGAACTCAGGACCTCTGGAAGAGCAGACAGTGCTCTTAACCACTGAGCCATCTCTCCAGCCCAAGTTTTAATGTTCTTAAGGTGGGGATACAGTTCAGCTCAGCATCTTAGGTCCAGTCTCAGGTGCCGTAAAAATAAGAGGAAAATGGCAGTGTACACAATGTTAACATCGTCACAGTTTGCCTCATGATGTGACTCTTTGTTTTACTGAGAAGTATTATGTAGACTGGGCAGGGTGGCTCTTTAATCCCAGGGCTTGGGAGGCAGAGGCAGGCAGATCTCTGTGAGTTTGAAGCCAGCCTGGCCTATCTAAGCGACTTCCAGGACGGTCAGGGTTGCTTAATAATAGAGAGATCCTGTCTCAAAAAACAAAACAAAAATTTGCAGGACCCTGGAGACCGCAGACAATCCTGGCAGTTTCCGAGGGAAGGAAGCTTGTTTTAGAGAAATAGAGACCTCTTGGAACTGGACCCCAAGTGGCCCGGGAGCTGCAGCTTGTGGGGTGTCAGGAGTTTGGGCAGCCTCCTCATCTGCCTGTTTTACTGTCTTATCTGATTAGTGTTTCTGCTGCCCTCTCATTGGACAGGGCTCAGAGTGTAGCTTCAGTCCCCACGGTTATGTGACCTCACTGGTCCGGTGTCTAAAGGTAACCCAGCCAGTCTCTCGTGTCCCATTTCCAAATTCCTGACAGCCCGGCCCAGCTTCTGGACTGATTACAGAAGCCGGATCTCCACCCCCGGTTTTATCAACAGAGGTCACTGGAGGTATAGACTCAGGCATGATAAACATGGCCGTGGTTTTAACCCTGGGGGAGAAGGTCTCTTCTTAGAGAAGGAAGACAGGGTCCTGAATCTCTGCCCCCACCCCCACTGCACCCCCTGTGAGCGTCCACAGAGCTTCTCTCCATTTGGTGTAGTCTGGTCTCAGGAGAGGCTCATGAGGCCCTCTGCCACTGTCGCCCCCTTCAGAACAGTTGCATGTTACCTCAGCTGAGACTATTAGAAAGCTGGGCAGAGAGTTTGAAGACGGAGCGGCAGGCTGAGGGATGCTTAGCATCTTGGAGGGTCCCCCCTGACACAAGTTAGGCATTTGGACTTTTTCCTGGACATTGGGGATCAAAAACCTAACCGTATTGTCCAAGGCCTGGATGAGGCAGCCTTACTAAGGGTCTCATAATGGCACTGCATTCCAAGCAGTAGCTGCCGGGAATACTCATCTCTTAGCAAGAGAGATGCAGTCCCTGCCCTGGGGACCATCTCTTCTGGAGATGTCAGCTCCGGGAACGAGCAAAGTCAACAGCGACTGCCTATGGTAGCAGGTGGCAGGAAATTCATCCCCTTGTCCAGGCCATCCTTAAGGCTGCGCCCTGGGTCATCTCTCTTCCTGCTACTGCCCTTCTCTCCAGCCTGTCTAGCCCATGGCTTCAGTCGCCTCCTGCCTCACAGTGACTCACCCAGCGCAGACTCCCATGTCCAGCGGTTTGCGGTGGTTTTGCTTGGACCACACTCATGGCTCCTTTGGCTGGCCTCCAGGTTCTTTCGTACCAGCTGGGAGGCTCATGCACTCTTCTTCACTGAGGGCCATGAGGTTTACCTGCTGTGTACCCAGTCTGCCCACCTCTCCTTAACTGTCCCCTGGTCCAACCTGTGAGCTCTTCAGCTGGCCTGGCTGCTCTGTGTTTTTACTGTAATTTTGTAAATTACACTGGTCCCACAGATAAAATTTATCTTTATTTCCAGGTAGTGGTGGTACATGTCTTTAATCTCAGCCCTTGAGAGGCAGAGGCAGGTGGATTTCTGTGAGTTCAAGGCCAGCTTGGTGTTCAGAGCAAGTTCTGGGGCAGCTGAGTCTACACAGAGAAAACCCTGTCTCAAAAAACCAATTTTACACACCACACACACACACACACACACACACACACACACACACAAATAAAATATATATGTAGCTATTTCGTTAACATCTGGTTTTTTTTTTTTTTTTTTTTTTTTTTTTTTTTTTTTTTTTCGAGCTGGGGACCGAACCCAGGGGCCTTTGCTTTCCTAGGCAAGCGCTCTACCACTGAGCTAAATCCCCAACCCCTAACATCTGGTTTCTTGATAAAATAGATTCTTCTCTTCCATGAGACTAGACTCTAAGCTTGGTGTTGTATTCCCAGTTTTAATTACTGTTTTCAGTGTGGCTAGCAATTAAATTTAGGATGTCACACATACCAAACATGCCCTCTGCAGTGAGCTATCCTCCCAGCCCCCTGTTGTAGCACTACAGTAGGTACCTAGAAAGGATTGGTTGAGTAACAAATAAATAAATAAATAAAAAACCGTAAAAACCAAAAGGAGAACAGTGGCCTGGGGTCGTTCCAGTTGGAGGGAACAGCTTCAGCAAAGGTCCTCCAGCAGTAAAGAGTCTCAAGCATAAAGAACCTCAAGGCAGTGTTCGTGGCACTGAAAAGAGGTGGAAGACAGAGAAGCCTAGCATGTGGTAAATGGAAAAACTTACCAGCTACGTAGAACAGGCTAGCCTCAAAAATTAGGATCTTACTGTCTCTGCCCTCGAGTGCTAAGATTACATGAGAACTTATCTCAAAAAAGGGAAATAAACTGGGCAAGGTGGCATACACCATCAATCCCAGTTTAGGAAGCAGAGGCAGGAGGAGCTCTGAGTTCAAAGCCAGTCTGGTCTGCAGAGCAATTTCCAGGACAGCCAGGGCTACAAACTGGGTACAGTGGCACGCACTTTTAACCCCAGCACTTGGGAGACAGAGGTGGGCAGATTTCTGAGTTAGAGGCTAGCCTGGTCTACAGAGCAGGTTCCAGGATAGCCAAAGCAAAATTAATTGAATAAGGTGGAGAGTGACCGAGGAAAACACCCAGTGTCACCTTCTGGCCTTCACACGCACACGCAGCCCGGGTCTAATCCGTGGGATGGTAGGTGTGTCCTTAGGTACCTTACTGTAAGTTCAGAAGCACCCACGTGGGCTGTTCTAAACAGAATAGGAATTTACTTCATGGGAAACTCAGTAGTTCCCAGAAGCTCCCAGGGCTGGAGAACTGGACTGAGTGGCAGGCAGATGTCGGCCAGAATGACATCACATGGCCAGGTTGGCAGGATGCTGTCCCATAATGCCGCAGCTTAAGGTGTCACTGTTCCTAGGACACTGTCACTGTGTCGCTTATCAGCACTACAATGGGTTTTCCGTGCTCTGGTCTTCTGGTTCAGCCCCTCAGTGAGAATCCCTTATTAACCGAGCCCAAGTGCGGGGGGCCTAGAAAAGCAAGAACTCCGTCTCTCTGGCTTTTAGGAGACATGACCCGCTAAGCCTTGCGTCTTGATGTCAGATGTCCTTGGCGTGGGTTTAGCAGTGTGTAAGGTTTCTGGGAGTCTATAACCCAGTCCTCCCAAAAGTCCCTGAATCTGTGCCTCTCATCCATCCTGGCTGTGGGGATAGAGAAGATCACTTCTGGGAGAGGAATGCAGGGGCCCCGGCCCCTGTTCCGGGGAACTGAAGTCTGTCTGGAGAGACAGTGGAAGAAGCCAATGGAAGAGACCGGGAAGGTGCTTCCCAGAGAGAGGGATGGATGTGTGAACTGCAGGACCTCCGAGCTGTGAGGATGGAGAAGGGAGGGGTGGCCGGCTGCCCCCGTAGCAAAGTAAGCAGACAGCAATTGATGGCTTTCGTACTGTGGACGCCTGTGGTGAGTGCAGGAATGGGAGGTCTCCTCTGTGCTGGACAGAAGAGATGGGGACACACTATAGTCCATGACTTTGAAGAGAGGCGAATGTGATCCTTCCCCTCCCAGCTGCCTCTGTCCGGGGTGAGGGTCAGTCCCAGCCTGGTCTCAACGTCTGTCCTCCAACACATGCCTCAGCCTCGAGCACTGATTTTTCTTGGCCGGTGTCCAGCTCCTTCTGGTCCGTGGAGTGCAAGGTAGATCTGGGAACAGAAACTGAAACTTGGGAAGGAAGAAACGGCCTCAAAGGCGGTTTGATCGTCTTGTGTGATGTGTCTGAGGGTGGTGAGTGGCTGGGGCATATGGTGTTCTATGTCTTTGAACATGTGTGCTGCTAAAAGGGTGTATGGGCGTGTGGGTGGCCAGAGGTTGACCTCAGACGTCCATGTGTGACTGTTCTTGACCTTTGTGTTTCGACACAGGGTCTCTCATTGCTGCCTGGCCAGTGACCACAGTATCCGTTTGCCTGGCTGAGTTCAGTAGCAGCGGTCGATAACTGAGGTCCGACTGGCCTGGCTTTGAATTCCTCCAGGCTGTGTGACCCCAGACAAAGGGATATCCCTGTTTCTAACCCACAGCGCTGCTTACAGAAGTGCCGTGAGCCTGGCTGATTATGAGTGTCAGAGATCTGAATCCAGGTCCCCATGGTTGGTCAACAAGTTCCTTGCTGACTGGGATATGTCCCCAACTCTTGACAGCAGGGTCTCTCACAGTTCAGGCTGGCCTTGAACTTGCTATGTAGATGAGGATGACTTTGAATTCTTTTTTTTTTTTTTTTTTTTTTTTTTTCGAGCTGGGGACCAAACCCAGGGCCTTGCGCTTGCTAGGGCAAGCGCTCTACTGTTGTGGTTTGCCTTGCCAAGATGTGGTGTGGATAACATGGTTGGTGAACAGAGTTGGTGGACTGGGTGATCAGCATATTGTTGGTTTTATAAATTGCAGAATGGTAATAATGATGCTTAGTTCACCTATGTATAGGAAAAAGTTTTTAACTGGACAAAAAAGGGGAAATGTTGTGGTTTGCCTTGGGGTTTTCTCTGAATTTGTTAAATAAAGGCAAGAGTGAGATTTGGGCAGAGGTAGGAGTTGGGAGGAGAGGGGATTAGATTCAGAGGTTAGGTTGACAGTTGACAGTTGGAGACAGTTGAGCGAGTGGAACCTGAGCAGGAGGGGGTGAGGATTGACAGTTGAGGGAGGAGGGGTTAGAGAAGGAAGCCAGGAGGAAGAAGAGAGGGAGTTGGAGAAACGATGGGGAACTGAGAGGAGTTAGAGGTACCAGGGGGGAGAAGAAGCTGGAGACTTGGTAAATAAAAGGTGCAGGGATGAGTAATTTGGGAACTGGGATTAGGACAGTGTAATGTGGATCTGCCAAATCTAGACGCTGGATTGCTTTAATGCTAAATGAGTGTGTTTTTTTTTTAAGAAAGAGTCTCAATTTAAGTAAGTGTGGCTGGGCTGAGTTTATGCCAAGATATCCAGCAGATATCTGGGGCACTGAGGTGTGGAACCCTAGCAGGGTAAAAACACCAGTTGTATGCTCTTTGTGTAAGAGTCTCAGTATAAGAAAGTGTGTGGCTGGGTTGTGTTTCTGCCAAGATATCCAGAAGATATCTGGGGAAGCGAGGTGTGGAACCCTAGCAGGGAAAAAAACCCTGAGGGAAAACATTCCACCCCCGGTTTTCGTTTATACATTTTTACTTTTACTTTATTTTTATTTATTTACGACAACACTCTACCACTGAGCTAAATCCCCAACCCCTGACTTTGAATTCTTGATCTTCCCACCTTTCAACTTCTGGGTGTTGGGACTGCAAGCATGTTCTGCTCAGTATCTGCCATGTTAGCAGTTGAACCCAGGGCTTACATGCATGCTAGACCAGCACTCTACCCACTGAGCCTCAGCCCCCAGTCACTTAGTCCTCAGGATGATTAATCCCCTTAGAGGGAGGCCTGTGTTTTCCAGGAGAGCGCACAGGGTTCTTTTGGCTCCAGGGCAGGCCCCAGGACTGTCATGCTTTCCAGTCACCAGAAGCACTTTGAAGGACTGAGCTGGCTGATCTGGTGGCAGTCGCTGAAGGTCCCTCTATGCTGGTTCTAGACCTTACCCAAAGAACCTCAGATACCCTGGGCCTTGACCCTGTGGAATCGGAGTCAGAGTCTCCCAGGGGGAAAAGGCCCGAGCGGGAGCCGCTTGTAAATTCTCCAGGTGACTGAGCAGTCAGTGTGAAAACAGATCAGTGAGCTTTGAATGCCCACTAGAGGTTAGTGACCCATTAAACCGTGTTTACAGAACACCGTGTGTACAAAGGTCACAGAGGTGACCAGACAAGGTCCCCATCAGCTAGGAGAAGGACTCTGTCTGCGAAAACTTGAACAACCTGTGATGTCCACAGTATCCATTTGCCTGGCCGAGTTCAGAAGCAAGCGATTGGTGTGTGTGTGTGGTGTGGTGGCCTGGCTTTGAGTTCCCATTGGTTGTGGGACGGCAGACAGAGCTTAACCTTTCAGACTCCATTTCCCCACGTGTAAGTGAGAGAGGATAACTCTTAGGGGTTTGTTTGAGAGGGTTACATGTAATATGTGATATGTCCATTACAGACCTGGCATGTCACAGATAATATGTGTGCATGCATGTGTGCATGTTAGTGCTTGTGTGCCTCTGTGTGTGCGTGTGGGAGAGAGAGAGAGAGAGAGAGAGAGAGAGAGAGAGAGAGAATGAGTGTATGAGTGTATGTGAGTGTATGTGAGTATATGTGTATGTGTGTGCATGTGTATGTGTGTGCATGTGTATGTGAGTGTATGTGTGTGCATGTGTGTGCATGTGTGTGAGTGTGTGTGTATGTGTGTATGACTGTGTACGTGTGTGCGTGTGTGTGCATGTGTGTGTGTGCATGTGTACATGTGTGCATGCATGTACATGTATATGTGTGTGTGTGTGTGCATGTGTATGTGTGTGCATGTGTATGTGTGTGTGTCTATGTGTGCATGTGTGTGTGTATGGTGTGTATATGAATGTGTGGGCATGTGTATGTGTGCATGTGTGTGTGTGTATGGTGTGTATGTGTATGTGTGTGCATGTGTATGTGTGTGCATGTGCGTGTGTGTGCGTGTGTCTGCGTGCGCGGGGTAAAGGGGTCAGAGGCACCAAGACGACCCCTGCAGCGAGAGGACAGTGCTCAGAGCGTACAGTCAAGAATGATCTGAGCAGTTCTGGTGCCAGGTCGGGAAGGGCTGTGCTCCGGAAGTCAGAGAGCGAGGTGCGGAACCTGTCTGTCTATTATCTTTCCTTTAGGATTTTTAAGACAGGGTCTTCATTTGCAGCCCGAGCTTGCCTTGGACTGGCAGGGATCCCCTGCTTCGGCCCTCAGGTGCCGGGATTCTAGGTCTGCAAAGGCAGGTCTGGCTTGGAGCCTGGTTTTGAAGGAGGCAGGATCTTCCCTCTGCTCTGCCCTTCGCTCTCCCATCCACCTGTTTTGGAATCAAACATTTGTTAATACCCTCCCAGAGGCCCCGTGCTGGCTGCATATGACAGTCAACTGTGGTGTAGTCTTATTTTTTTTTTTTCTTTTTTTCGGAGCTGGGGACCAAACCCAGGGCCTTGTGCTTGCTAGGCAAGCGCTCTACCACTGAGCTAAATCCCCAGCCCCGGTGTAGTCTTATTTACTTACTGTGTGTAGTCTTATTTAAAGTGGTGGTCAAAATTTTTTAAACATTTATTTATGTTACATATACACTGTCACTCTCTTCAGACACACCAGAAGAGGGCCTCACAGCCCATTACAGATGGTTGTGAGCCACCATGTGGTTGCTGGGAATTTAACTCAGGACCTCTGGAAGAGCAGCCAGTGCTCTTAACCACTGAGCCATCTCTCCAGCCCAGTAGTGATCAAATTTACATTAGGTCACATTCACCATTTTAAACTTTGTCTTCTCCTTCTGTCAGTCTCCCTTCTCTTCCTTTCCCTCCGTCTTTCTTTCTCTTTCACTCTTTCCTGCTGAGACACGATCTCAGGGGATTGCACCTTCTTTGTACAGGTACCACTGAGCTGCATCTCCACTTTGGTGGTTCACACCTTTGATCCCAGCACTCAGGAGGCAGAGGCAGGAGGATCTCTGAGAGTTTAAGGCCAGCCTTGTCTATAGAGTGAGTTCCAGGATTGCCAGGACCCTGTCTCAAAAAAACAGAAAAAAAAAAAAAAAGAAAGAAAGAAAGTATTTAGGGGCTAGAGAGAGATGCCTTGTGGTTAAGAGACTGTTTTATTCTTCCAGGGGACCTGAATTTGGTTCCCAGCACCTATATCAAGAATCTGTCATCTGCTGACGTCTGCTCTCTCTCTCTCTCTCTCTCTCTCTCACACACACACACAAACAGAGATACACACATACACATAATTTTAAAAACATTCATTCATTCATTGTTTATTATGTATGGTACTGTGGTTGAATGCGTCGTACTTCACTTGCTAGGCAAAGGCTCCCCTTCGACTGTATTCCCACTTTAAAGCATATAAAACACAAACACGGCTTTCGTACGTTCATAGTTATCCTATCACCACCACTATTTAATTCTCAAACACATTGCTCCAGTAAAGAGCCCTGAACTGCGTCGTGGGAACCCCTGCCCCAGCTATCTTGTGTTTCTGAATTTGCCCATTCTGGACATTTTTTGTAGTTGGGCTCCTACAGTAGATAATCTTCTGTCCCCTGCTTCTTAGGGCTAGCATTGCATTTTTAAAGCCCAGCCCCCTTGTCTGGCTTAGCAGACAGAGCAGGCAGTGTGGGAAGTGTTTTCCACAGACTGACTTGTGAGGTTCCCGCATGAGGAGCCTTCCAGGGCATGGAGGGGTGGAGTAGCCTGGCAGGAGGGACTGCCAGGTAGCATACAGGATGTCCTGGCCATATCTGGGCTGCACTTCACCTCCCAAGTTTGGCAATTGTTTGAAATGTAAATACGGCTGAGTGTTGTGTATTTATTTTTGCTAAATCTGGCTTCTCTACCGGCAGGAAGTGGCAAAGCTAGGATTTGCACCGGGGAAGCTGGCCCAGAGCTGATCCTGCTCACTCTCCTTGGTGATACCTGGCTCTTCCTGCTGTCCCCAGAATTTCTGAGTTAGTAGGCCTCAGTGTTCTTCTTTGATTGACTGATTGGTTGGTTGGTTGGTTTGGTTTGTAGCACTCTAGGTGGTTTTCCTGGGCAACCTGGGGATATCGTAAAGGCGTCTACTGGGCCATAGTTGTTTTTAGACTTAAATGTTGAAGAGGTTCAGGGCTCTGAGACAGATGCTGTTATTACCGCACTTGACACCAGGGGAAATGGAGGCTTAGAGAGGTTAAGTCTCTTGCCTCACACCACACAGCTAAGAGCAATACATCATACTATGACAATCGGTGTCCTTAAGTCCTGCCACTTTTTTCCGTTCCCATGGAGCCTTGATAATTCATTAATTCATCCGATCTCTCATTCCTCCAATCATAGGTATTAATATACGTTCCTGGGGTGGGTGATGCAGATACAAAAGTAATGAGGGGGCTAGAAAGATGACTCAAAAGGTAAGAGCTTAGTGTAGAAACACAAGGACCCGAGTTCAAATCCCAGCACACATGTAAAAAACTTTGTTTGGTTATGCTGGCGCCTGCAACCCCAATACTGTGGACTCATTGTCCAGACTTGCTGGCTGCCAGCCTAGCTCAGTGAGAGACCCTGTCTTAAGGGCAGAGACACAGCAGGACATCCAGAGCTTCCCTGGCTCCCAGCTCAGCACACTCACAGGAAGTACTCCCTCCCCTCTGTCTCCAGTGTCACCTCCAAGGTCACATGTGTGACACACAGGGCAGTGAGGGCTCAGATAAAGACCTGTAGGTTGGCACTGGGTAGCAAAAAGACGGGGCAGGACAGTTCTGCAGTGGTGGGAGTTGGGGTGACCGCCGTGCTGAGTCAGGAAAGATGGGTGTTTACTGCAGGAAGGAGGAAGAGTCCCTCCAGGCGCAGAGCAGCTGAGGTGACTGGATATGGCTTGCCATGGTTAGGAAATTGCTAAGAGCTCCATAGCCGGTGCCAGAGGGGCTCCTGACAGAGAGCAGGGGTGGGAGTTGTCCTGGTTACCAGTGGAGGCCAGAGGGCGCCAGGCTCCGATCTCTTACTTTTCTATCCAGCAGGTCAGGCCTCCCTCTGCTGGGTAGAATCCAGGGCTGGCAGCCAGGGGTCTGGCTGGGAATCTTCGGGAATCTTCAGCCATCGGTCCAGCGAAGTTCTTGTTCTCTTAGTTCATCATTGCCGAGAAGTCTCCTGAGGAAAATCCCAGCCAGGAAACTTGGGGTTTGCTGAGGCCTCCATGTCGGGGGAGGGCGTGGTTCCTTTCCCGCATCCCCCTCTTCCTTTCTAGCTTCTAACTACCCGACAAGGGGTAGTGGAGGGACTGAGTTGGCCGGGCTGGCCTGCTGCCCAGACTAGGAACCATCCACTGAGGCCCTACCTGGGGCACGGCAGGCTCAGGCTCCTGCTCTGCAGGAAGGAAAGCAGCCAGAGTCCTGAAATAACAAATGGCTGTGGAGGCAGCAGGAGGCTCCCCTGTCCCCGCCCAGCTTCTTAATTCCAGAAGAGGGGTTCTGAAACAGGAGGCCCAGGGATGGGGGAAACCGGGCAAAGTCACTCTACTTGGCCAGTCCTGGCCCCCACGGGGCTGTTCGAAGGCAGGGGTTTGAACTTTCCTCCAGTACCTTCCAACTGCTCAGCAGAACAGAGAAGCCTGGGGTACAGGGACGCTGGGTGACAACAGCCAGTGGACTTGTGCTCCCGAAGCCGGTCAGGCTGGAACCGCCTTGCAGGGCACCGTGAACTGAGCCCTGAGTCCCAAGCATCCCTGAATGGGCTTAAGATCTCAAGTCTATCGGAGCCAAACTGTACAGATGAGGAAACTGAGGCACAGAAGAAGGAGCTTTATCAGGGTACACAGAGGGGGCAGGCCCGAACCTCAGTACCTCACCCCTCCAGCCTCCCGCCCAGTACACTTGGCCATGCAGCAGTGAACGTGTGTGTTGGAAAGCGGGTCCTTCCGTGGTCCTGTGTTGCCTCCGAAGACATCCCCGTTAGAGGAGCTAAAGAGACGATTGGGAAATCTGGTGTGGGGGGTGCAGCGACACTTGTTTATGACCCCAGACATGAAAGGCTGAGGCAGGAGGATTGCTATGAGTGTGAAGCCAGTCTGGGTTATAGAGTAAGACTCTGTCTCAAATGAGAAAGACAGACGAGGGAAGGAGAGAAGCAGGGGCGGGGGGAAGAGAGGAGAAGGGTAGAGAAAGGGCCCAACACGGTCTTTCCTGAGCGTTCATGAAGCCTTGGGTTCACTCTGGTGGTAAAAGCTGGAGAATCAGAAGTTCAAGGTCATCGTCAGGGTACATAAGATCCTGCCCCTCCCTCCAAAAAAGGAAGGAAGAAGAGCAAGGAAAAGGAAGGATGAAGGGAACTCCTACTGCTTGGGTTTGCTTCTTGGATTCCTGGGGCAGGGGAGGAAGAAAGGGCTTCCTCCAAGGCCTCGAGCCCATTGCTCTGCCGCCGTAGCCTCCCTCCCTCCCCGCTCTGTGACATGGAGAGGCTAATGATTACCTTACAGCAAATGGCTGATGGGAAGAGCAAGGTACCTCAGAGAGCAGCTGTCCCAAACCCAGCACAGCAACCTTAAGTGGGGCAGTAGGTGAGGTGCAGGTCCTGAGCCAGCCTGAGTCTGCGTCCTTCCTGTTGGGTAATCTGCTCCCCAGAACTGGCTGTACTCCTGTCTCTCTGTCCTGCCCCAGGGACAAAGATGGATCTCCCGTCTCCTACCTGGGCATTGGCTGCAGCTGTCCTCAGAAGCCGAACTCTCTGTCCCGAGACCTTGTCAGTCAAATCACTGCCCTTGTTCACACCCTCTAGGACAGTGGTTCTCTACCTTCCTAAATGCTGCAACCCTGTAATACAGCTCCTCGTGTGGTGGTGACCCCCGACCATAAGCTGATTGTTCTACTTCATTACTGTAACTTTACTACTGTTGTATGCATCTGATAGGGGACCCTTATGAAAGTGTCACTTGTTGCGTGCAACCCACAGTGTTGTGTTAGAATGGCGGCTCGTCGGACAGATTATACCAGGCCACTTTCCACGGGAGAGGTTTATTTGAGCGGGGAGGACAAAGTGGGTGATGAAGAAGAAGAAGGAAAAAAAGAGAGAGAAGGTCAGAGTGCCCTGTCTTTTATTTGGACCGTGCAGTAACCGTACGAAAGTGAGGGCCTGCAGGTGAGCGTATGGCAGTTGCCATGGCAATAGATGTTCATGTCCATGTCGCCTATGGGTGACGTCATCACTGGTTTCGGAGGCTCGCTTCTGATGCCAACACACAGATTAAGAGTCACCATTTTGGGGTTGGGGATTTAGCTCAGTGGTAGAGCGCTTGCCTAGCAAGTGCAAGGCCCTGGGTTCAGTCCCCAGCTCCGAAAAAAAGTCACCATTTTAGATTCTCCATGATTTGTGTGGTAAAACCCAGGAGTTGGGTTCAAGCTTGTCCCCTGGAATCTCTCTGCCTGGCTAAGGGTGTGGATTCTCGCCCTTTGCGCACATACCATGACTTCCGGGTGGCTGTAGTTTCCTCATCTATAAAACCTGCATTGGTGGAAGAACTCTGTCGGAGATGCGGGGTGAGCCTGGTCCTGGGAATAGACCCTTAACGTGCAGTGCAGTGACGGGCAAGTGTGTCCACGCACTGCCCTTCGGCGCCCCCTCCCAGCCAGTCTTCAAGGTGTAGCAGAGGCTTACTCTGAGCCTGGCTGCCCACACTTCCTCCCTGGCCTGTGAGTGCAGATGCTGGGGACCCCAGGCTGCTGCTCAGATGCACCTGACAGAGGTGCCGACCCCTCCAACAGTCACCTCTCCTTGCTTTGCTCGGCCTGCGGCTCCGCATTTCTGGATCTTGAAGATGCATCACTTCCTCTGGGTGGGTCCAGGGCTGCTCTGTGTGCTGGCCCTGGTCTTTCCAAGCCTCCTCAGTCCTTAGCACGGTATCTCACTTCTGTATTCACCTAAGCTCTGAGCACCAGGGACAGGGACAATCTGACACCCTCCATCCCCAGCACGCTTTGCCAAGGGCCCAGAGGGACTCATTGTGATTGAGGTGCCCCAGGATCAGTTTTCCAGGGACCCCCTCCATCAACTGTCAATCCTTGGTAGGGGAGCAAAGCGGAGGTTGTCCCTGGCTCTCCCTTACCCTCTCTGTGCCAGCTGCCCGGGCAGGGTCTTGTTAGCTTCTGAGCATCTCTTGGGATCTCGTGGATGAGAAATAAAATGGAGACGATGGATGAAAAGCTAGGCATAGGCAGAGCAGCTCACAAGTACAGAAGCCACGGTTGCAGCTCTGTGCAGTTCCAGCTTCCATGGGAAGGGAGTGGCTTCAGCTGCTCTTCTCATCCTGTGATGGGAGCTGGCAGCCCAGAGGGACTAGGGACTTGCTGGGAGTCACCATGCTTGAGACCAGTCAGGCTGGGGGAGAAGCAGTCTCTTCTCTACCTTGCATTCTCTGACTGACCTGACTGACCGCCACCTCTGTCAGGTGCTGCCTCTCCTTGTCCCCCCTGGGACCCGCCCACCAGGCCTGGGCCCCAGAGCCTCCCAGACTCCATTCTCTCTTACTGAAAGCTGAAAGGGGCCAGCTCGCTGGACAAGTGAAGTCGCTGAGCAAGTTTCAGGTTGCTGGAGCAGCCCTCAGCCCTGCTCATTGTGAGAGCCCCTTTGTCTCCTTTAATTTATTTGCTTTGTAGAAATTTTCGAGCCTACTCTTAGCTTACTCACCCGGTTTCAACAAGCGTCTTATTCTTTTATCCTCCAGCCCCCAATTTTTCCTTTTTAACGAGACATTTAAAACATTGGCAGGAACGTCAAGGCGGCAGACTCCATTCTTGCTATGCGTTGTCGGTTCATACCACCAACCTGCCTCTCTCTCCCTCCCTCCTCCCTCCTCCTCCTCCCTCCCTCCCTCCTCCCTCCCTTTAAGACCCGGTCTCACTAGTAGACCAGGCTGGCCTTGAACTCACAGATCCACCTGCCTCTGTCTTCCAAGTGCTGGGATTAAAGGCATGCACCTCTATACCCAGCTTCCATTAAGATCTAAATCCTCAACACCAATAAAAATCTTTAAAAAAAAGGGGGGGGGGGTTTGGGGATTTAGCTCAGTGGTAGAGCGCTTGCCTAGCAAGCGCAAGGCCCTGGGTTCGGTCCCCAGCTCCAAAAAAAAAAAGAAAAAAGAAAAAAGTCTAAAAAAAAAAGTACCAACTGCTCTTCCAGGGGATCCAGCACACACATGGCAGCTCACAACTGTCCGTAACTCCAATTCCAAAGGATCTGTTGCCTTCTCTGGTCCCCTTGGGCACCACATACAAGTGGTGCACAGACATAGGCACACATAATATAAATTAAGAACTATCAGGGCTCAGATAAAGTTTATATAATGTTGATTGAGATATATCTTAAAGACTCTTAAGATTTCCCTTCCGGGGGCTAAGGACGTAGTTCCAGGATGAAGCTCTGCTTTGGCAGAGACCTTGGGTCTGGTCTCCTGCACTGCAACAAAAGGAAAAAGCTTAAAATGTCCCGTTTTCTCAAGTCTGTGCAGTGGCGACCCTCCCAGCTCTCGGGAGGCAGAGGCAAGAGGATCTCTGAGTCTGAGGCCAACCTGGTCTACACAGAGTTCCAGGACAGTTTGAAAAACTGTCTCAAAAACAAACAAAAACCGTTCTCTAACCACCCCCCCACCCCCAAATCTGGAACTTTCTGTAGTTTCTGTATTATTTTTTTTCTTTTTTTTTTCTTTTTTTTTCTTTTTTTCTTTTTTTCGGAGCTGGGAACCGAACCCAGGGCCTTGCGCTTGCTAGGCAAGCGCTCTACCACTGAGCTAAATCCCCAACCCCATTTCTGTATTATTTGCTGAATGTGTTCAGTGTAATTTGGTTTGGGCATTCAAATAACTAATCTAATGAGCACGTTTCATAGCTAGAACATGTAATTTAACATCAGTGAACATCAGTCAAAGATCAAAGGAGCCAGCGTTCACCACCTCGCAGAATGCAAAGACTCCATGGGTCCTCGCAGCCAGCAATTGTTGCCGCTGCTGGGTTAGAAGGCTGGCAAAGGTTGGAAGGGAGGAACCCAGGCGAGCTTTGAAGGAGACCAGAGATTGGATCGTTGAATGCTGGAGCCACACGCAGTCTTAAAGGGCGACTGAGTGTGTTTGTGAGACTCTTCATTTCTTTCCAGGTCTTTCCTGGGAGAAAGTGAGAAGATTTTATTTTGATAAGCGTAACTGCAGAAATGCAGGTCACAGGTCTCGGACCTCCAGGGTTTAGGTTACAGGGAATGAACCAGGGAGTTAGGATCTAACAATCTGAGTTATGTGAGCTTAGGCAACTTTGTGAGTCTCCATGACTTGTCTTCCAGATGGAAATCAAATACCCAGCCTGTCTCTGCGGCTTCATTCCCAAGCAGAATGCTGACGTGCCTATTTAGTGTAGTTTTACTATTCTTAAGAATACTAAGGAGGTTGGGGATTTAGCTCAGTGGTAGAGCGCTTGCCTAGCAAGCACAAGGCCCTGGGTTCGGTCCCCAGCTCCGAAGAAAAAAGAAAGAAAAAAAAAAAAAAAAGAAAAAAAAAGAAAAGAAAAGAATAGTAAGGGCTGGAGAGATGGCTCAGCGGTTAAGAGCACTGACTGCTCTTCCAGAGGTCCTGAGTTCAATTCCCAGCAACCACATGGTGGCTCACAACCATCTGTAATGGGATCTGATGCCCTCAATATTAAATCTTAAAAAAAAAAAAAAAAAAAGTAAAGCTGGGTGTGGTGGGCCGCGCCTTTAATCCCAGCGCTCAGGAAGCAGAAGCAGGTGGATCTGTGCCTTTAAGGGCAGCCTGGTCAGTGGAGAGTTTGCCATGTAGAGCAGGGAGGTCCTCAAATTCCAAGAGATCCACCTGCCCCTGCTGCCTGCTGGGGTTACAGGTGTGCACCGCTCACGGCTAGTTTGTTTTGTCTTGCTTTCTTCTTATTTTAAGATTTTACACTTATCTATTCCGTGGGTGCACACATACGCAGGTGTGCACACGCGCATGTCCTGGGAATTGTATGGAGGTCAGAGGACAACTTGACAGAAACGTTCTCTCCTTCCACCCTGCAGGCCCCTGGCTTTGAACTCAGCTCACTGGTCTTGGTAGCAAACACATTTACACACTGAGCCATCACCCTGTCTAGGTTCTGGTTCAGATCTTTCCCTTAGTTATGGGAGGCGGCGGTGGGGGTGGGCGTAGGGTTGGGGGTGGGGTGAGATGCCTCTGGACTTTGGTTTTTCAGTCTGAGTGTTACAGGTAATGGGTTCTATGTTCTGTGGCTTGGTCTCTCCAGAGGCGCCCTCATGGTCTGAAGCAAAGAGTAAGTGGTCTGTCCAGCTCCCGATTCAGCTGTAGGCTATAAGCAGGCGTTTACAGGTCGAGGGTTCCTGAGAGCTCTCTCAGCAGAATGACACACCCAGAGCCAGTGGGAAAACTGCTGTGATAGCTACAATGGTCACTGAGATTTAAAAATGGCGTCTGGGCCTGGTATTATCATCCCCCCAATGGAGTGACATTCAATCTACAGCTCCCGGGGCTTTCTGCCGCTTTGCTGGGTTGCCATGGTAACCACAGCTGGCACTGCAGAGGCACAGGGGTGAAGAATGGGTACCATTGATACATCCCAACCCAAGAAGAGGTGCAGGCAGAAGACCTTTCTAGGCAGGGCATCTGGGCATGGCCTGGTGCTGCCATCTGTGGTCTTTTGCACAGGCAGAAAGCACAGGCTGAGAGCCAGAGTGGTGGAGTGTGTGTGTGTGTGTGTGTGTGTGTGTGTGTGTGTGTGTGTGTGTGTGTGTGTGTGTCGGGTGGGTGAGGGGCACAAAGGACAATGCCAGTAGTTGGAACTCAGCCCTTTTCTAGGGTTGGGCAGGCTGGGCTGCCTGAAGGACTCCACTGGTCTTCCAAGTTCAAACATCTCTTTTGTGCTGGGTTTCATGTGTCTTTACCCAGTGCCTGTGTAGGTTTTTGCCTAAAGGCATTGGCTCTTAGTGTTCAGAGGAATCTAGATGGCCACCAGTCCTTAAATTTCATGTATTTATCTGTCTGGTTCAGTGTATTTGCGAGTGCGTGTGTGTGCATCTTTTAGAGTGCACACATCAAGGCACATGTGTAGAAGTCAGAGGTCAGCTTCAGGGAATCAGTTTTCCCCTTCCCCTTGGGGATCCAGGGATCTCTAACTCCGGTCCTCAAGCCCATGCACAAGCACTTTTACCTGCTGAGCCATTTTGCCAGCCTTTGCCTGTCTGTTCTGATCTAGAGTCCAGGGCCTCTGTCTTTGTAGCACTGAAGTCCTTAGGTTAAGTGGTAGAGAGCTCACACCCTTGGGAGGAAACTCTTCCTCATTTGGGAACATCCTGTTTGGGCTGAAGTCTCTGTCTCCCTGACTTCCACCTCTTTGTTCTAGAATCCTCTCCAGGATCGTCCAGACCACTTCTGTTCTCCTTTCTGCAGAACAGGCTCCAGAGTGTAAGGAATTGGGAATCGAGGACTGCTGCCAACTTCAATTTCTTAAGTCAGGTTCCCTCTTTCCTTCCTGGTTCCCTGCCTACTTTCTAGGAGACAGTGAGAGACCTTGTGGAGATGTTGGAGCTGGGGTTGAGGTGGACATGATTTGGGGCCACGAATCAAAACACGAATCAGACTCTGGGTCTGCTCGATGTGGGCAGAATATCGACCCTGGATGTAGCCCATCCTGGGCTAAGTTCTGACTTGGCCCCTGTTTATGACTGAATAATCTAGACATTTTCCTTCCCCTTCAAGTGTAAAATGGTCATGGTGATTCCCTGCTTCCTGTGTGTGTGGCTGGGATCTCAAAGTCTGCGGGGCACAGAGCATGCGCAGTGTGACAGATGCTAGAGCCCCGACCCTCCGCTCCTGATCCGCCGCTGTTGTTAAAGGGTTCCTGGGAACTCCTCTACCTTTCCCCAAACACCTTCCCTTCCCAGGCTGTGCTCAGAAGTTCCCCCTTAATACTTTTTCTATTTTTTTTTTAAATTGATTTTTCAAGACAGGGTTTCTCTATGTAGCCCTCCCTGACCCTGGAACTCCCTCTGTAGACCAGTCTGACCTCAATCAAACTCAGATCTGCCTGTCTCTGCCTCTTGAGTGCCGGGATTAAAGGTGTGCTCCACTATGCCTGGCCCAAGATTTTGTTTTATTTTAATTTATGGATATGTGGATGTGTATGCATCGGCCATCTTGTGTAGACACCCGTGGAAGCCAGAGGAGAGAGAGCGTTAGGTCCCCTGGGGCTGGACTGACAGCTGATCGTGAGCCTTCCAAGGTGGATGGTGACTGAGAGTTGAACTTGGGTCCTGTGTAAGAACACTGTGTGCTCTTTCTTTTTTTTTTTTATTTAAAAGATTTTTATTTGTGCACACACAAATACCAATGTGTATATGGAGGAATGAGGACAGCTTTTTTTTCTTTTTTCTTTTTTCTTTTTTTTTTTTTCCGGAGCTGGGGACCGAACCCAGGGCTTTGCGCTTGCTAGGCAAGTGCTCTACCACTGAGCTAAATCCCCAGCCCCTGTGTGCTCTTTCTTAACTACCGAACCATCTCTCCAGGCCCCAGAAAGGACTATTTAGTGCATGCTGAGGAATGATGGGAGAATATTCAGTCTTTGTTTCCTGTAACAAAGCCATTATGTTTCTGAAAGTGCCCAACACTTTGTATGTACAGTAAAAAGTCCCTGCAGTTCCCAACATGCAGGAGTCTCAAGTGTGCACCAAGGTGTTCTGCCTGCATCTGTGTAAGGTGCTCATGTTGTATGTTCAGAGCCAAGGCCGCGAAGAAGTGGCAACATATAGCATGGGTGAACTCTGCTAGAAATACTTCAGATTTGGGGGCTGGAGAGATGGCTCAGTGGTTAAGAGCACTGACTGTTCTTCCAGAGGTCCTGAGTTCAATTCCCAGCAACCACATGGTGGCTCACAACCATCTGTAATGGGATCAGATGCCCTCTTCTGGTGTGTCTGAAGACAGCTACCGTGTACTCATGTACATTAAATAAATGAATAAATCTTAAAAAGAAAAGAAAAAAATACTATCTCAGATTTGCGATACGCTTGACCTTGAATTAATTTGGGGTCATCACATCTTCAGAAATATTTTACAGTTTCCGAGTCATTTGCCATCCACACATTCAGTTCCATGACCCATCAATTCAGAAGCCTCGGTTGGTTAGCCTGGCGACTCTCCTATGTCACGTGTCTCTGAGTCTCTTGGTTTATATAGCTCTGGTCGGCACTAGGTTGGTGGAAAATCTGTAGTCTTCCTAGAGTGGCTTCATTATTTTGTGACTTCTGTGTGGTCAGGCAAAAGAGGGTGGTCGATCAGTTTACAACTGGCAGAAGGAGCCCAGCAAGTTCTCTGTGTGTGCGTGTGTGTGTGTGTGTGTGTGTGTGTGTGTGTGTGTGTGTGTGTGTTTGGAGGGTCAATTCCTGAGGTCAAGACCTTCCTACCCAGCCCCTCTGAACCTTGAACACTTTGCCTCTAGGTCCTGGAAGGAGACCAGGCTATCTTACAGAGGATCAAGAAGGCTGTTCGTGCTATCCACAGCTCTGGTCTCGGTGAGTGAGCCTGCCTGGGGTCCAGGGCCCGGGGCCTAGCCAGACCTGCAGCTGACTCTGAGAGCCTTTCCTGTCTGTAGGCCATGTGGAGACCGAGGAACACTACCGAGAGGCTGTGGAGGCCTTGGGGAATAGTCACCTGTCCCAGAACAGCCACGAGTTGTCCACTGGCTTCCTAAATCTCGCTGTATTCACCCGAGAGGTGGCCGCCCTCTTCAAGAACCTGGTGAGGCCCCCAAGTCTGCCTTCCACAGTCACAGCAAAGCCAGCCTCTTGATTAGCTTCTAGGATATATTTATCTTTATCCCATGTGCGTGTTTGTCTGCATGCATGTATATGCACCATGGGTGTGTGTATCTGGTGCCCTCAGAGGCCAGAAAAGGGTGTTGGATCCCTGGGAACTGGAATTACACATGGTCTTTATCCACCATGTAAGTGCTGGGAACACTCAAATCCCTTACCCACAGCACCATCTCTCTAGCCAAAACCCAGCATCTTAAGAACTGACCAGGAAGAATCAGTTGTGACCCTTGATCTCTGACCCCTTGACCTGAAATTTCTGTACGGTGACCCATCTTCACCGTTTTGTTTTGAGAGTGGTCCTACTGCCTGCCTCAGCCTTCTGAGCGCTGGGATCACAGTCTGCTGTGTTCCCACTCCGCCCCCTTTCCTAGTGTTGTTTCAAGCCTCACTTCCCTCTGCCCTCCTCTGCTTCACCCAGGAGCAAAGGGGGTCCTGCAGCAAGGCAGGGAGAGCCCCATGCAGGACTGGAGCAGTCCAGGGATGGCACTGCATTCTTTACCCCAGTCCCCCTCCGCCCCTTCATCTCTCCCTCTCCCTGCCTCTTAGAGTCCTGTGGCTCCTCTTTGGCTCCTGGTACTTCCCCAGACCCTGATCTCCACGGGGCGGGGGTCTCTGCTTTTTGTAGGTTCAGAACCTGAACAACATCGTCTCCTTCCCGCTGGACAATCTGATGAAGGGGCATCTAAGGGATGGGCGACACGTGAGTGTCCACGTGGGACAGAGGGGTCTGCGGAGGGGACAGTGGATGCAGGACTGGCTGGGAGGAGAGGCCAAGTGAGGGGCTGTCTCTGCAGGAATATGGCCTTTGGATCAGCTGGAGGGCCTGGAATCTAGGCCATGAGTAGAGTTTGGCTCTGAGTCCTCACCTCTCCCAGCAGGCCAAAGGCAGACATGCTGAGACATGGAAGGTCCACAGGCCAGGATCCTCAGTGTTCTGTTGCTGCTCTGGCAGCTCTGAGTCCATGCAGAGAGGTCCTGTGAAAGGAGGTGGCAGAGTCACCTCCCTGAGCAGTCTGCCCCACAAAGCATGGGGAGGAACTGTCCTCGTCCGAGTGACACCATCCTGGGAACCTCCCAAACCAGACAGATGACTTTTTTTTTTTTCTCAGAAGAAGTTAAGGCTGTCTAGAAGGGTGTGGAGAGTTGAGCTGGCTAAGGCTCAAGCATCCGGCCCAGGCAAGCCAGGCCAGGGGTCAGCTGAGTCTTACTGGTTTGCCGGATGGCCTTAAGGAGACTTCTCAACCATTCTGTGAATTCATAGAATTCCTGGTGGTGTCAAATCAGGCAGAAGAGATTGGTAGGATAAAATCGGGGTAGTGTTTGACCTTCATCTTCCAGCCTTCATCCTCCACAGCCCATGACAAGACTCTCAGCAGAGCCCAGAGGCTGGCTGCACCCCCGGCTAGAACCCACCACACCTGACTGGTTCTTGGCAACTCTGGGGAGAAGTGGGGATGGGCTGAACCTCAGGAAAGAAGTTGGTTCAGCGCGCTAGTGTCAGTTGGAGAACAACATAGCTTAAGAGTAGGGCCCCTCCCAAAAAAGAGTGGGGTCCCCCTGAAGGCAGCAGAGTATCCTATTTATCCCAGGGTCCATGCTTCCCTTTGGGCAACTCATTCTTTTCTCAACTCCAGGATTCCAAGAAGCATCTGGAGAAGGCATGGAAGGACTATGAAACCAAAGTGTAAGTGACCTGGGGAGGGTGACCTTCAGGAGAGCATGTTTGCATTGGAGAAGGAGGGAGACTTTGGGTTGTGTCACTCAGGGTGTCTGGCTCTTTGGAGCCTATAGGCAATCCTGGCTGGGTTCTGGGTACCGTGCTGCAAGACAGAGGACCACAGGGTGCTGCCCCCAGTGACCTGGTCTTGTGACGCCCATGTGGACAAGATATTGCATCCTTAAGATAACTCAGCCCTGAGGTGTATCCAGAGCTTCAAAGGGACAGAGTTGTTAGCTCAGGGGCATGCAGCTGGGCAGCAGATGGGAGCGGCAAACATTGGGTTGGACATAGAAGAGGAGGGGAGAAGTACCTAGGCTTCCCCGTGCTGTCCCAGGGACAGAGGAGTTTGTGGCCCCCAGCGGCCAGCCTTTCCTAAGCAGACTCCTTAGGCTCCTTCAGGTTCCGGTTTCAGACTCTGTATTCTTCCTTTGAAAAAGTGTTTTTTCTTACATTGTGCTAAAGCAGAAATGTAATCTAGAAAATCCGGTGAAGTTAAAAAAAAAGAGAGAGAGAGAGAAAGAGTTTGCTCAGCATGGTGTTACACACCTATAATCTTCGATACGCAGGAGGCTGAGGCAAAAGTTGCTTGGTTCCCTGGAGTTTCAGGCCAGTCTGGACAGTAGTGAGATCCTGTCCCATCACCTACACACGGAAAAAGAAGAAAAAAGTTTAATCATCTTTAGGAGAATATGAGGGTCACTTTGTGGGGAATGTGTTTGTTAAAAAAGGTCGGGGGCATGGGCCTGGAGAGACAGCTCAGTTGTGCTCACTTTGCAAGCATGAGGTCCTAAGTTCAAGTCCCAGAAGCCACTTAAAAAACAAACAAAAAACAACCAAAAAACAGGGCAGAGGTGCCGTGGCGATGCTCTCCTATAATTTCTGCAGTGTGCAATAAGCGGGGTCAGGAAGAACAGCTTCAGGGCCAGCCTCTGCTATATGGCTAGTTTGAAGCCAGCCTGGGATATGTGAGACTCTGTCTCAGAAAACTAAAAAGCAAGGTGAAGTAGGGAGAAACTGCCAAAGTATAGGAGAAAAAAAAATCTTTAATCCCCAGGAAGGAGACAATATTGAAATGAAATGTGTTAACAAGACTGAGACCAGAATAACCATATTGTTGTGTGATCTGCCATTTTTTTAAAAGATTTATTCATTTATTATATATAAGTACACAGTAGCTGTCTTCAGACAGACCAGAAGAGGGCATCAGATCTCATTACTGATGGTTGTGAGCCACCATGTGGTTGCTGGGAATTGAACTCAGGACCTCTGGAAGAGTAGTCGGGTGCTCTTAACCACTGAGCTATCTCTCCAGCTCGTGATCTGCTATTTTTATTAATAAAATATCATGCAGGGGTTGGGGATTTAGCTCAGCGGTAGAACGCTTGCCTAGCAAGTGCAAGGCCCTGGGTTTGGTCCCCAGCTCCGAAAAAAAGAAAAAAAAAGTATCATGCAGAGCTAGGCGTGGTTATGTATACCTATAAAGTCGAACTTGGGAAGGTGAGGCAGGAGGATTGCAAGTTTGAAGTCAGCCTGGTACACAGAGAGACCTTGCTCAAAATGGGCTGGGCCTGGTGGCTCGTGACTAATCCTAGTGAATCTCTCTGAGTTTGAGGCCAGCCTGGTCTACATAGTGAGTTCCAGGTTAGCCAGGGCTGGTCCATAGTGAGACCCTGTCTCAAAAGCAAGTAAACAAAGAGGGGACATAGCTCAGTGTGCAGAGAGAGTGCTTGCCTATTGCACTCAGAGCTCTGGGTCCATTCCCCAGCAGAGTATAACTGGGTATGGCACAAACCTGTCATTGCAGTACCCAGGAAGAGAAGACAGGAGGGTGAGAAGTTCAAGGTTACCCACCCCTACTCATAGAGTTCGAGGCTAGTCAAGGATGCATGAGACCCTGTCTCAGAAAATAAAGAAGCCAACATTGAGAGCCATCTTTCTGCACTAGTGTAATGTCCTCAGACGACAGCAGCAGTGAGCTGGGGCAGGTGTGCCAGCATGCACATTCCGCTCTGTCACGGGGGAAGCATCCTGGGAACTCAGTGTTCGCTTAGTGCATAACGACCTCTGTGGGCCGGGTTCCAAAAGGCAGGTGCTGAAGCTTTTATTGCCCTTCCGTCTCCTAGAGCCACGAACACCAGTCCAGGTCCAGACTGAAAGGTCACACCTCCACCTTATAGCCGAGAGCTCAGAGCCTCATCCTGTCTGGGATGTCGTGTGGCCATCTGCTCATGTTAGAGATCCAAAAATGGGCAGCAGAGAGACAGGCCAGCCTTCTGAATGAGTCGCTGAGGGAATCATGTGGCCCTCTTTTCCCCTTCATCCTGTAGGGCCACGTCTACCAAGCGGACAGAGCAACCTTCCCTTACAGACCTTCCCAAGCAGCTCTGCCTGGGAAGTTTCCTGAGTTTTCTTCTAGAGAACTCTTTGTAAGATTTCGAGGGCGTGGTGGCACCTGCCTTCCATCCCACCACCAGGAGGCAGAGGCAGGTGGATTTGATTCCCAGCAACCACATGGTGGCTCACTACCATCTGTAATGAGATCTGATGCCCTCCTCTGGCGTGTCTGAAGACCGCTGCAGTGTACTTATATAATTCTTAAAAACAAAAAACAAAAAACAAACAAAAACTCCAGAAAAATTCAACAAGTATTCATTTTCCATCTCTGTGCCAGAACTGGGGAAGGCCTGAGAGGTGGAAGCCCAGAGCTCTGCGTGATCTGACACAAGCAGTTCCTCTGACCACGTGTAATATTTATTTATTTATTTTTTGAGCTGGGGACCGAACCCAGGGCCTTGTGTTATTTTTATTTTTTAAACATTTTATTTTATGTGTCCATTGTGTGCATGCAGTATCTGTGGAGACCGTCAGGTTCCCCTGAACTAGAGTTACACATGGTGTGAGCCTCCATGTCGAGGCTAGGAATTGAACCTGGGTCCTCTAGGAAGAGCAGTCAGTGTTCTTAACCACTGAGCCATCTCTCCAGCCCTGGCTTGTGGTCTTGAGCAACTTACTTGTCCTGGGTTTCAGCTCTATCACCCTGACTGTAAATTCTAACAAAGACAGTGTGGCTGTCTCTAGATGGTGGGGACTAAGGTCAGTGCTAGCATCAAAGAGATCTGGGTTCAGATCCCACCTCGGCCACTTAAGAGCTGTGTAACTAGGTCAGGCCTCAGGCTTCTCATCTGTACAGTGGAGTAATGAGTCTTGCCTCGTGAGCTCATCACTTAAGTGTGAGAAGCCCTGTTAACAAAATTAGCGGGTAAGTCAGCTTGAGGATGTGGCTCAGTCGGTAGTGTGATTGCTTGACACACACAGAGCCCTGGGCTTGCTCCCCAGAACTGTGTAAAAACTGTGTAAAACCTGGTGTGATGCACACCTATGATGTCGGCCCTTGGGAGGTGGATGCTGGAAGGTCACAAGGTCAAGATGATCTGATGCATAGTGAGACCAGTCTGGGCTACTTAAGACCCAGACTCCGAGAAAGAGTAAATCAGGAAGAATCAGTTAATGCTTATGAAGAGCTTCCTTGGTGGGGAACTCTTTATACTGTTACCAGGTCCACTCGCCTGGCAGCAGAAGGTCATCTCCAATTCATAGGTGATAGACAGACAGACAGACAGACAGACAGACAGATCCAGCATCAGGGTCCCCACCTTATTGGATCCTCCTGGTTTGTACAACAAGAAGAGACATCCCTTCTAGCTAATAAGAATGAGTCATCCATCTGACTCTTAATACCTATGGCATACAATCTTCTACCTTAAAGACCCAGAAGCTTCATTGGTGGGAACCAGGCCCCGAGTGGTCCTGCCTCCTCCACCTAAGGTATCCTAGGGTCTAGCCCTCGTGCCCAGCCCTAGCTTACCCCAAGCTAATGTCTCCGGCTTCCTTCCAGTCACTGCACAGACATCGCTCTCTAAGCTGCTAGGACAAGGCCAGGTCTCTTGTTTCACTTTCCTGTCTCCGCCTTGATGTGATTTGTGCCTTTTCCCCCATGACCCCCTGGACTCCCCAGACCTCCCCACCTCTCTCGTTGTCAGCCACAGCACATACATGGCACAGGGAAGGGATCTGTCCCCACACACATGGATCCACGGTAAGGATGGTGGGTGGCATAAGTGCTGGTGAAGCATCTTCAAATGTCTCTTTCCTTGTGATCCAGGGCCAAGCTGGAGAAGGAGAGGGATCGAGCCAGGTTCCCAGGAGGAAGCCACGGGGCGATGTCCCAGGACACACAGCGAGAACGACGCGTCTTCCAGCTGCACATGTGTGAGGTGAGGTGCAGAACCCGCAGTGAGGACGTGCTGGGTTGTGTTTCCGGTTTGCCTCTTCCGAACGCTCAGGGCAGCAGTCACGGGCCCTAGGGCTGGCCAGCTGGCCTGTAGGATGTAACCAAGGTTCAGTCATGGGTAAAAGGATTAGCCCTGAGGCAGGGAACAAAACCAGGGTCAGTTCACGTCACACTTTTTTGTCTTGTCCTTTGCCAGTACCTTGTCAAAGCTGGAGAGAGCCAGGTGAAGCAAGGCCCAGACTTCCTGCAGAGCCTCATCAAGTTCTTCCACGCCCAGCACAAGTCAGTCTCTCCTCCGCCTCCACCCTTAATGCTTTGGGGAACAGGACAAAGCACCCCTCTGGGGTTTGGGGCCCTCCAGGTCTCTCTATGTCTGGACCTCATTGCAACAGTGTTTTACACAGACGCCACTTTATAAAGCACTCACCATGGTTCGGGCACTAAAGGTTGGGTATGGCGATCTCACCGATCCCCTAGCACCCCCTGGGCAAATGCAGCGTTTATCCATATTTTACAGATGGGAAAACTGAGGCCCACTTATCAAGCTCTTGAAACTAGTCAGTGAGAGCTGAACCTCACCTCTGCACACCCGCCCTGTTCTCACCCTCAGGCCACAAGCCAGGGGTGCCCTGTGGGACCCATCTCCTTCCCTCCCTGATCCCTTGTTTGGCCTCTGGCTTTTCTTAGCTTCTTCCAAGATGGCTGGAAGGCAGCTCAGAGTCTGTCCCCGTTCATCGACAAGCTGGCAGCCTCAGTCCATGGGGTAAGTCCAGCCTGTCCCTTAGTTGTGGAGTCAACACCCCCACCCCTGCCTTTCTGGGAAGCTGTAAGTGTGCAGAGCTGGCTGGGTCAGGCTCTCCCTGCACCATCTCCTCTGCCCATAGCTTAGGCAGGCTCAGGAGGAGGAACTGCACAAGCTCACCCAGCTCCGAGACTCCCTCCGTGGGATGCTGCATCTGGAGAGCAGAGAGGTCAGCCTCTGACCCATCCACCACACCCTGGCATATGGAGGGAGGCAGGGAGGGAGAAGAGCCCCCGAGCGTCCCCCGAGGAGCAGTGCAGCACGGGGCTCTTCCCTCCCAGACACCCTGAAGTCTCCTTTGCATGTCTGAGGGGCAGGAGCACCCAAACCGGAAGAACTCAGGGGGCGGCTACAGCATCCACCAGCACCAAGGCAACAAGCAGTTTGGGACTGAGAAGGTGGGCTTCCTGTACAAGAAGAGTGATGGGTGAGTGACTCAGAGAGCTTGGGCAACCCGCCCAAAGACACACAGCTAGGAATGAAGGTTGTTCTTACGGTTCTGCGGACCATTTTGTACAGTCTGATAGAATACAATTATCCAAGGATAACGGGGCATGTGACTCTTTGCTAAAGGTCACTAAAGGCTATTCTTCAAGACTTGCAGCAACGAGGCCATGCCTGGCACATGCCTTTAGTGCCAGCATTTGGGAGGCTGAGGCAGGGGCTTGCCATGAGTTTGATGTCAGCAGCAGTTGAGACTTAACCAAACAGTAAATAGACCTTCATCCTGGACTCAATACAGTATACTCAATACGCCTAGACGTGAGAACATTGACTGTGCCTCGCTTCCTGGTGTTAACTTTTTTATTTTAAAAAGGGCCCAGTGACATCGCTTAGAGGGTAAGGGTGCTTGTGACATGCTTGACCATCTGAGCTCAATCCCTGGAGCCCACGTGGTAGAAATAGAGAACTGACTGTCTTAGTAACTTTTCTATTGCTGGGAAGAGACACCATGACCAAGGCAACTTATGGAAGAAAGGGTTTAAAGGAGGTTTACTGTCCCAGAGGGTGAGTCCAGTGACTATCATGGCGGATACCATGGCAGGCAGGCTTTGGTAGCTCAGAGCTCACCCACAAGCACAAAGCAGAAAAAGAGCTACGGGGGAATTGCGCAGGCTTTTGAAACCTCAAAGCTTCTCCCCCAGGGATACATCGATCTCCTCCAAAAGGCCACACCTCCTAATCCTCCCCAAACAGTTCTGCCGCTGGGGACCAAGCGTTCAAACCTAAGCCTGTCCCAGCCTCTCAGGTCGCCCTCCCCCCCCATTCGTGTGCTGCGGCGTGCTCACACACAACGCTTGTGAGGTTGTGAGTTGTGTCTCTTCTATCAGACTAGACGCCCTCAGGGTACCAGCATCATCTTGACCCTTAGAGTGGGGATTCCAAAGCATGAGGCTTTGCCCCATCCTCCTGGGAGCTTCTTGAGGGCAGAGAGTGACGAGGCACAGTAGATGGGAAGGGGAGGGGAGGTGTTGTGTATTCTTGTTCTCGGATGCAGGGGGATTAGATGTCAGCCACTGGACATTGTTTTTCTGTCCTTCTTTAGGATTCGAAGAGTCTGGCAGAAGAGGAAGTGTGGAGTGAAGTATGGCTGCCTGACCATCTCACACAGCATGGTGAGAGCTCTCCCGTGTTCTGAGCAGACAGGTGCCAAGCCCTCCCTCTGGAACAGGCCTCTAATCTTAGATAACGGAGGATTAGGGATCTCTGGTAGGAGGAAGGATGGTATCCAGAGGCTCAACTTAGGATACCATCCCCTCCCTGGGAGGAAAGGGTCTTTCATAATTATTTAATAGATAAGGAAACAGAAGACTCAGAGGCCCAGAAGGGTAACATGGCGTCCTCTCCCCTCAAATCTCCACAGGTCAACAGGCCCCCAGTGAAGCTGGCCTTGCTGACGTGCCAAGTGAGGCCGAACCCTGAGGATAAAAGGTGCTTCGACCTGGTGACCCGTGAGTAGTCCACGGCAGCCCCACATTGCTCCTGAGGGGCCACAGCCCCGGCTCTAAATTCAGTCCCTGTGTAGCCCTACAGACCAGGGGCTTGGTACTTCATAGGGTTTCACCTCTCAGCCCACCGAACATGAAACACACCCACCTCCTGTATACATTAAGTGTGGTGGTTGTGTAGAACACATTCGAATGGTTCTGGCTTATCTGGCTGTTGAAACTGGTTTGTTTGTTTGTTTGTTTGTTTGTTTGTTTATTATTTTTGTGTATGTGAATCTGGGGCTTTAACACCAAGCCTCAGGAAAGTAATTGCTGGCCTCTTTAGGCCAGGAACAGCTAACACTGCCTTGTATGCATACAGCTCTGGGCCCAGTGCTGAGAACCGTATAACACTAGGCGTGCTGATGCACATCTGTGATCCCGGGATGGGAATCAGAAGTGCAAGGCCATCCTCAGCTACCGGTGGACTTTAGGCTAGCCTGGGTTACATGAGACCTTGTCTCAAAAAAATTTTTTTTTAAAGGCTCTTGTCCTCAGGGAACCCTCTTAATGAATTGTTTTTATTTTATGTGTATTGGTTTTTGCCTGCATATGTGGGTGTGTGTGTGTGTGTGTGTGTGTGTGTGTGTGTGTGTGTGTGTGTTGGAACTGGGGTTCCAGAAAACCTTGTGGGTACTGGGATTTGAACTCAGGACCTCTGGAAGAGCAGCCAGTGCTCCTAACCGCTGAGCTATCATTCCAGACAGGGAACCCTCTTGGAAGGAAGGATTGAGAAGGGGATTCAGGGCTCTTGGGGCAGGGGGTGGGAGTGGGGGTTGGATGTCCAGAGGAGGGAGGAGTGCATAGAGCCCCTCAGAGGACTTGAGCTGCTATAGGGAATTAAGGGCTGTTTGAGGAGAGCATTTGTGTTTAGCCTTGAGAGACACAGAGACTGTAGCATTTAAGAGAGGGAGGGTCTGGGGAGGGGGCTAGCAGGGCAAAAGTCATGGAAGTGGAACAGATTCCCCACCCAGTCTTACAAGGGACTTCACACAGGAGCAGCAAGAGGTAAGGCCTGGGACTGCCTCTTAAAGGTCTGGACCCTGTTCCCCGATAGTAGGGACCCTAGAGTGATTGGAATGGAAGCAGGGTGCAGTATGGTTTAGAGCCATAGACACGGCAGCCTGGGAGCTGGTCGGGCTAGGTGAAGGGAGACAGGAAGGAAACAGGGAAACCAGAGTGTGGTAGTTGCTGGAGGTGAGGGCCGTGCTGTGCTTGAGCTGGGGCCCCGTGCAGTGCACTGAGCCTGGATTATGCAGAGAGCCTTATCCCGGTCCTACTTTGGAGATGACGAATGAAGGTGGTGGTGACACTTAGGAGGGCCTGGTCTCTGGGGCACACAGACGTTTGTCTTGGGGAGGGCCTGCAATATCTGTAGGCTTGATGCCCTCTTCTCTCCCCCACAGACAACCGTACGTACCACTTCCATGCAGAGGACGAACTGGAGTGTGAGGCGTGAGTGCCCGTGCTGGGCCATCAGTGGGGTGGGGGAAGGGCAGCGCATGGGGCAGGGAACTTGGTCCACACCCAGTCTCCTGTCGGCAACCCACCCATTCCATCTGCACAGATGGGTGTCTGTGCTACAGAATAGCAAGGACGAAGCACTGAGCAGCGCCTTTCACGGGGAGCCCAGTGGCGGCCAGTGGTCTTGGGGCACCAGACTGGATACGGAGCCCCACGACTTAACCAACATGCTCGTCGCGGAGGTGAAGAGCAGGCCGGGGAATGACCATTGCTGCGACTGTGGGGCTGCAGGTCAGCGGTGGGGAAGCTTTGGTGGGAGGCCTGGAGCAGGGACTCTGAGATGTAGACTCCAACTGCGCTCCTCTGCAGACCCCACGTGGCTCAGCACCAACCTGGGCGTGCTCACCTGCATCCAGTGCTCCGGTGTCCACCGGGAGCTGGGCGTGCGCTACTCCCGCATCCAGTCGCTCACTTTGGACCTCCTGGGCCCCTCGGAGCTGCTGGTGAGAGCGGATTAGGGGTCAGAGAGAGTGTTAGGGGAGTGGGGTGGGGCTTAGGGAACTGTAGGGAGGGACTAAACTTTGAAGGCTGAACGTTGCCAGGAGCTACACCCTAACGTGATTTTATCCGCTGACTCCCACTTCTGCCTCCAGTTGGCTTTGAACATCGGAAACTCCCACTTCAATGAAGTCATGGAAGCCCACCTGCCCTCCCACGGCAGCCCTAAACCTTCTGCTGAGAGTGACATGTAAGGATACTTTCAGAAGGTGGGGTTTGCTAGCCCCCCAGTTTCCAGGGTCTGAGAGGGATCTGGGGTCAGAAGGCTGGGGAGAAGGGAGCTCTCTGACCCAGATGTTTTAGGGCAGCAGACTCACCTGGAGGGTTGTTCCATTACTATGTGGAAAATGTTCTGAGGTCCCGTGATTGTCTATTGTCTGGGTAGGAGCAGCCGCAGGAACTACATTGTAGCCAAGTATGTGGAACACAAGTTTGCAAGGCGTTCTACACCTGAGCCCCAGAAACTACGGACAGCCATTTGCAGCAGGGACCTCCTGTCCGTCCTGGAGGCCTTTGCCAATGGGCAGGACTTCGGACAGCTGCTGCCAGGGCCTGATGGGCAGGTGAGAGCCCCTCCGGGGACCACTGAGGAGCCCTATTTCCTCGTCTATAAAATGGGTTAGCAGTAGCCTTGGAGATGGGGAAGGTCAGGTCTGATCAAGTAGTAGTGAAAGCTAGTGTATTTTGGTGATAAGGTCTTGAGGGAGGGAGGATTTCATCAGCAGGATTCCTGCTACTGATTGGACATTTAAAACTGGGCGTGTACCACTGGAGGGAGGCCTCAGCGGTTAAAAGCACTGGCTGCTCTTCCAGAGGACTGACATTCAATTCCCAGTGTTCACACGGAGGCATACAGACTGTAACTCCAGTTCTGGGGGATCCAATGCCTTCTTCTGCCTTCTGTGGACCCTGTATACATGTGGCACGCAGACATGGACAAAACCATGCATGTGAAGTTGGGAGGAGGGGAATGAAGACAGTCTTTTAAAAACAAAACAGCTGGATGTCACAGGCTGGGGCGGGTGTAGTTCAGTGCCTGAGCATGGTGAGCCTGCCTGGGAGGCCCTACAATGTCTCCTAGCACTGAAGAAGAGTGCCTGGTCTCTGAACTATACAACTGAAATCTTCATGGGCCACCCAGTGGGTAGTGGGGGCTTAGCGCTTGAGTGAGCTCTTGGGTGAAAGTGGGCTAGAAAACAGGAGCCCAGAGAGACCTCAGTGAGGAAGTGGGAGAAAAGGGGAGCCCCAGGCAGATTAAGATTTGGGAACCAGGGGGTTGGGGATTTAGTTCAGTGGTAGAGTGCTTGCCTAGCAAGTGCAAGGCCATGGGTTCGGTCCCGAGCTCCGAAAAAAAGAAAAAAAGAAAAAAAAAAAAAGATTTGGGAACCAGGGCTGGAGAGATGGCTCAGAGGTTAAGAGCACTGACTGCTCTTCCAGAGGTCATGAGTTCAATTCCCAGCAACCACATGGTGGCTCACAACCATCTGTAATGAGATCTGGTGCCCTCTTCTGGCCTGCAGTCACATATGCAGGCAGAATGCTGTACATAAAATAAATAAATAAATCTTAAAAAAAAAAAAAAAAAAAAAAAAAGATTTGGGAACCACTGAAGGAAGCCACGAAGGACAGCCTGGGCCTTCCCTAATGTGAGGGTCTGTCCAGACATCTCATCTCTTGGGGTTTCTAATGACATCACAGTCAGAGATGTTGGGGCAACAAGGGTTCAAGAGGGCAGGTGATGGAGGAAACTTAGGCATGTGTGTGTGTGTGTGTTTGTGTGTGTGTGTCCAGGCACCTGGAGAGCTTGCCTTGCACTTGGCCATCAGAGTCGCCAGCCAGGCTTCCCTACCCATAGTGGACTTCCTCATCCAGAATGGGTGAGATGCTGCCTGCTGCCTTCAGCGGCCTCCCTGATTCCCACTCCCTTCCTGTCTACCCTCTCGCTTTCCCTGCGACTTTGACCACCCCACCCCACCCTTGCCGCCTGCCTGTTTCCCTCCCGGAACCTCCCTGCAACTCCTTCCTCCTAGTGGCCACCTAGATGCCAAGGCTGCGGACGGAAACACGGCCCTGCACTGCGCTGCCCTCCACGGCCAGCTGGACTGTCTCAAGCTGCTACTGAAAGGGAGAGCACCCATGGGAGCAGGTGCGGCTTGAGGCCTCCCCCAGACTCCTCCCTGGCCACCGAGTGTGGGGCGTCGGCCTTCACAGACCACAGCATTGGCAGCGAGCACACCCTTTGCAGGCATACTCTGCCCTGGCTTGCTTCTGCCCTCTCAGGGGTGGGGGTTGTCATTCATTTCTAGAGTCTCAGCTTCCTCACCTATAAAATGGGAGTTTCACAGAGCTAGTGATCCTCCCAAGAGGAGTGGATGGAGCAAAGTAAATCCTCGCTGAATCTGGGTTCTAGTGATGTCATCGTTACCTGCTCGCTATACAGCATGTGTCTGGTCCCATGATAAGGGATCAGTACTATTGATCAGTGAACCTCACAGCCTGGACAGATAGTTTCGAGTGCCACATCCCTTTAATAGATGGAACCATTAAGACCCAGCAGGGACCAAGCAGACCACCTAAGACTACACAGGAAGTCAGAGAACCAGTTTTCATACTCAGACAGTCTGATTCCAAGGCCCGCTAAACTTCAACATCCCCTTGATTCTGACCATGGTCCCTGGATTTTCCCTTCACAGTAAATAATGCTGGAGAGACAGCCCTGGACGTAGCCAGGAACAAACAGCACAAGGACTGTGAGGAGCTGGTGAGTCTGAGTGGCGAGGTTGCCCTCCAGCCCTCCAGCCCTCCCTCAGCCTGGCGGCCCCCTCTGATGGGCAAGCCTTTGTCTTTGGCAGCTGGAGCAGGCACAAGCAGGGACGCTAGCATTCCCTCTCCCTATGGACTACCACTGGGGCCATTCCATGGATCACGGCTTTGACAGTGAGGAAGAGGAGGAAGAAAAGGTAGGCTTAGCCTCTCCCCCTCCTTACTGCACCAGACAAGAGCCGTATGGGGCCTGCCGTGGGAAGAGGAAGGCTGAGCTGTGGAAACCAAGGTGGCCTTGTCCCCACAGCACTGCCCCGTGAAGCCCCCAGGGCAGGCCTGCTGGAGCAGTGGGAGGCTGGACATCAGCAACAGGACCTATGAGGCCGTTGCCAACCCCGGACCAACCTCCTCTCAGAGCCAAAGCGAGGACAGTCCCCCACCCTTGCCCATCAAAAACTCTTCTCGGACCGTACTCCTCGGGCGAGCCGGAGATTCCAGTAGAGGTACAGTTGGCTGCCCAGTGTTGCGATCAAGTCACTTATTGAGAGGCTGCTGTGTGGGGCACTGAGCTGTGTGTGCATGACAGAGCGAAGGGAAGCCCATTGTACCACCAAAGTTCCCCTAGGGCTGCCATCCTCTCCTTGAGGAAATGGAGATGTTGAGTGACTTCAAGCTTCTGTTTTGAGATTACAACCCAGGTTGGTCTTGCTTAGATCCTTTAGTGCTGCGCTTAGACAAAAAACCACGCACTTCTAGAGCGTGCCTGGCAAGCAGTCGGTCATAACACAAGGCTCTGCACACTAAAGACTGCTACCCTGGGTTTGGTTCTCGCAGACTGCTCTCTCCAGCTCTGAGCAGAGCCTGGCTGTGCTCCTGGACTATGTGTTGGTTGGATAGGTGGAGCTTGTTTTGGGGGCCCTGGAGATGGGGGCGTGGCAGATCCTATTGGAGCTGGCAGTGGGTTCGGAGGACTCCCTGAAGGGGATGGGCAGGAAGGCTCAGACTGAAGAGAGGGTGAATAGAAACAGTGGGAGCTACGTTGTGACTACTGGGGGCGACCACGTGACTGCTAAAGGGCAGTGCTGGAGTACAGGGGCTGGGACGTTGGGAAAGCACCATGACGGATCCTAGAACAAAGGCAGCTGTGACAGTGAGCAAAGAGGAAAGCGATTCTACTTTTTCTTTTATTTATGTACTTTTTTCTTCTTTAATGTACTTTTTTCTTCTTTAATGTGAGTGCTCTGTCTGCATATACACCTGCAGGCCAGAAGAGGGCAGCAGATCCCTTTATAGATGGTCACAAACCACCATGTGGTTGCTGAGAATTGAACTCAGGACCTCTGGAAGAGCAACTAGTGCTGTTAACTCCTGAGCCATCTCTCACCGGCCTGCCATTTCTATCTTTGTACTACATGGGGAGTGGGGCAACTAAAAAAAAAAAAAAAATTGTCACTTTGTGGTTCTAGATCGTTCTGACATTCCCAGCCTGAGATCAGAGTCTCCTGAGGCCTCAGAGAACCGGAGCAGCCCAGCATCTTCCTCCTCCAGCCTCACCAGTTCTGTGGAACCTGGGGGGCTGAGCCAAGCCCTGCCTAGCCCTGAAGAAAGCCTCCAGGAACCACCAGGCACCTCCCGCCCCGGCCTGGCGTCTGGAACCACCCCCGCTGAGGTGTATCTCCCCGTCAGGTTCAGGTTGGTAAAGGCTTGGCTGCACCATGTCCCCTGACTCTAAGCACTCGTTGGCTTCCCCACTTGAGCCTGTCTGAAGCTGGGTCAGAGTCTCATTCTAGGAGCCAAGCGGTGGGCTGGACTGAGTGTTGGGTGGCTTACCTTTTCCTCTTCCAAATACCTGCTTTCAAGTCTGGCCAGGAGAGCAGAGGAGAAGGCTGGGGCTTGGGTGCTGAGGTTGGTGGGAGGAGAAAGGGCTTAGTCCTCCCTGCATGGATCCTTAAGGGCTCAGTGAAATCTTCACTTGTCCCCAAGTGTAACCCAGGACCCCTCTGCCTCCTTTCTCTGCAAACCCTTTTTGTCTAGACTTGAGTTTGAGGAGAACTGGACTTGGGAACATCCTCAGAGCCCTCTGGGGAGAGGTCAGTTCCAGACCTCCAGGGCCTGTGCAGACCCAGCCTAGGGGCCTGGTGGACTCTGATTCCCTTCACCATCACCCCCAGCCTTGCTTGTCTACCTGGGCCCCTCTGAGGGGCTGCGGGCAGCAGGGTAACAATTGGCCACCTTTGCCTTCCAGCTCGGAGAGCACTCGATCCTACAGACGGGGAGGCCGGAATCTGGAAGACAGTCCCGCTGCCCGGCTGCCTCTGTGTAGAAGGAACATTCCGGTAGGAGCACCGGTGTATGCTTTGAAGTAGAGCTGGTCAGGAACAGGCAGAGAGGGGAGGGAGAGCTCTTTCTGTGGCAACACTATGGCTGAGGTGGCCACTGTTAAGCTGGGTGCCCTCTTCCTGCTTAGCCCAGGCCTGTGACACTCGGTCCCCTGAGAAGACACCAAAGACACTTTAACCTCTTTCTTTCCCCAGGTTGGCCTCATGGAAGGAGATGGTTCAAAGATCGGGGTTCTCCCGGCAAGCTCCCTGCAACTCTCACATGACTAGCTCCTCGCTGATTCCTCTGCACGGCCCACACTGGACCCCAACATTCAGTGCTGGGACTTGAGACCACAGATCTGGGAGCTCACCTTCCTTTTGGGAACCATGACCCTGCCAAGGACACTGGCCCTTCTGTGTTGGAGCTGATGTCCTGGGCCAGGCAGCTCTGGAGTTAGGTCTGACAGTGTCTGGGTTGGGTTAAGTTACACAATCCTCAGTATCCACCATACAGGATTGTGTTCCCCCTACCAGGGTGGGGTCCACTCACCATCATTCACACCCAGGCACTGTCTTGTAGCCACGTATCAATCTGGTGATTCTCTTTAGTGAAGTCCAACTTCACGTCTAGACCTTTGCTAGGTACTACAGATGCCACAAGAGTGAGACACACGTCCTGCAGGTGTGGGCTCCTCATTGGAAAGCTGGGCCCAAGAACTACCGTGGAACGAGCAGAGCCAGATGCAGAGGGAAGGCTCTGGGCTCAGGGCCGGGACAGACATCAGCTGGTGCCCTGTCTGGTCACTGCAGTTGTTACAACCCAGTTCTAGGTGGTCAAGGCCTGTGGTGGACAGGCTAAACTACTCCGAATGGCTCCCTTAGAGACCAGCCTTACCCTCCCTGGGGTCCCCAGCCTGGAAGTAGATGACGACTCACCTGCCTTCCTTGATTCAACAGAAAGGAAAGGGATGGTCTGGGTTGACTGATCCCATTTCTCCCACTTTTCTCTTGATGAAATCAGAAGGCTGGGGGGAAGTGAGGGACCAGAAAAGGAGAAAGGTGTTGGGAAGATAAGAAAGTCTGCTTTCTAGGGCCAGAAATCCCACCATTGCTCAGTCTCAATTACAAAGCCAGACCACCAGCACCCCAGATAGCTCCGTTTTATACCCACTTGGTGGTGGGTCCTTTGGGGTGGGCCAAGCCAAACGGGAGGCCAGAGGGCACCCAGTGAATGGCCAGCAGCGTGGCTAGGAGTTGAACTGTTCGCCCTGGAGGCTGGTGCGTTCCTTGTCTGAAGCAGCAGGATTATTTCTGAGCCACAGGTGAGCTTCCGTTCATCTCAGACTGTTTTACTTATCTCTAATAAAGGCTTCTTGGGGGAGGGATGAATCCCCTGGGACACTCTTGGGACTTGGGACTCTTTCCCTGGTCCCAGCGATGGCCATGTTGGTAAAGAATGGTGGGTCCCCAGGAGACGTTTGGTAAGGCGAGGCGTTCCTACTGGAGAGGGCATCCCCGAGGTCAGGGTGCCCGTGAGCATCCTCCGTTACAGCGTCTCTTCGTGTTGTTGTAAGGGACCGATGGAGGCTGAGTGCTTTCTACAGTAAATGGCTTTATTTGGCTTAGGGTTCTGGTGATTGGAAAGTCCATACAGTGTGTCATGAACACCCTGTAAAAGGCCCAGGCTGTCTCAGCATCACAGAGAGGAAGAGAGCAAGGGCTTATGTGCAGTGATCTTAATTTGCTTTATAGCAACTCGCTTTTGTCAGAATTCACTCCCTTAAAGCACACATAATTGCCTTCCACTAGGCACCACCCCTTAAAGGCTCAGTCAACCCTCAACATTGCCACACCAGGAACCAAGAAAACACTCAAAACATACGCACATGGCAAGGGTCACTCTCACCACAATGAATTAGCCAATCCAAAATGTTGTCAGGAGCAAGGTTCAGAACGCCTGGTGTGCAGGAAAGCACACTGGACTGGAGCCTGAGGACTGGATGCTTGGCTCTCCCAGGGTCCTGACCACATCCCCTCTGAGTTTGTGAGATGAGCCTGGAAGCATAGCAGGTGGAGAAATGTAACAGGAGGTCAGCCAGCAGCGAAGGACTGGAGGAGAAGGCTGCTGGGAAAGGGCTTGCCACACAAGCTTTAGGACGTGAGTTCAGATCTTCAGGGCTCAAGCAAAAAACTGGGCATGCAGTCTACTCCCACACTCCTGGCTCTGTGGAAGCGGACCCTGGAGGGACCCCGGAAGCTTGCTGACCAGCTCCAGGTTCCGTGAGAGACCCTGTCTCAAAATAAGGAGGCTAGCAATTGAGAAAAACGCCCACCAATCTCTGGCTGCCGAGTACATTCTCACACACATACACAAAAGCATAAAGGCTGCTGAGACAGCGGCACACATCTGTAATTCCAGCACTCTGGGGGCTGAGGCAGGGGCATAGTGAGTTAGGAAATATCTTCATGCTTTCCGTTTGAGAGTAAAGAATGGGGGGTTGGGGATTTAGCTCAGTGGTAGAGCGCTTGCCTAGCATGCGCAAGGCCCTGAGTTTGGTCCCCAGCTCCGAAAAAAAGAAAAAAAAAAAAAAAAAAAAGAATGGGGTTGGAGAGATGGCTCAATGGTTAAAACACTGACTGCTCTTCCAGAGGACCTGAGTTCAATTCCCAGCAACCATGTGGTGGCTCACGACCATCTGTAATGAGATCTGATGTCCTCTTCTGGCTTGTCTGAAGACAGCGACAGTGTAGTCACATACATAAATAAATCTTAAAAAGAGTAAAGAATGAGGTGTTTACCACCAATGGTGGGACCCTCTGGGGGTATCAGTTCCCTGTCTGCCCCCAGAGCTCACAGGGAGATATAACAGCTGTGTGTCCTTGTGTGCCTGTGACCTCTCCCTTGGACAGGTGGGCAGAGGGGATACAATGGGTTCCACAGTACTGGCTACATTCCAGGAGAGTATCAGTGAGGCACCCCACTTCCTGAGATTCAGTCTTCTATTTGCATAAGGTCGGATGGGTTTTCTTAGAGCCCTTCAAGCTTCTTTTGGCCAAGAGGCCTCCCAGGAGCCCCACTGAAGAAAAACCTGGCTTCCGCAACGGTGCGAAGACCCCGCCCTTCCCCTGCTGGCCACATATCCCTACTCTATAGCCACAGACTTTTCAGTTCCTCCTGAGTGCTCCAGGAGAGCTGCCTCCTCCCTTCTGGATGCTAGAAATACCTGGAGCAAAGTAGGTGCTCAGTAAATAGAACAAAAGATTACACAGACCTCTTTCTCCTACCAAACTTCCACTCTGCCTTCTGCAGCAATAAATTTCACTCCTTGGGAGGGGGACGAGCCCCTAGCTGGGCCTTACACTTGCTCTCTCTCCCTCCTTTCCCCACCCCAGCTGCGATGAATACAGTCCTCTTTAATGGTTATTTTACCCGGCCTGCTGCCTCTGAGATCTTTTTTGCTAGTTGATTAGATACAGTTTGTTGAATGAGGGGGGAAAAAAAATCCTTGACCAGCAGGTATCCGCAACAGGCTCCAAACTTGATTCTCCGAGGTTATCTCAGAAAGTTTGGAGATTTCACAGTTCCTCAACCCTCACACACCGTGAGCTCTCTTCTGTCCTCCTCCAGATCAGAGACCCTCCCAGAAAGGCCATTTTCTGTCAGGAGGGGGAACTAGGTCTGCAGAGAATTCTTGGAAGATTTTTCTACCCAAGAGCAGATGTGTGCACAGCCGAGAGTGGGAGGCACAGTTATTCCCTCCACCGAAAAGTTACTCTTTCAAGCCCACCCCCTGCGCACCGCCCTAAGAATCACCCAAAGCTTAGCCTTTCAGAGTGTGCTCCCGACACCCCTTTGAGAGCTAGTGAGAAAAAATGAAGACTGGTGGGCAAACCGCTCTGAGTTTACCTCCCGAGTCAGTGCACACCACAGGCCTTGGGCGCACCAAAGAGCCTACCTAAGTTAGGGCAGAGCCGACTTCAGAATCTGCACCAAAATGTGATGAATTCACCAAGTTTTCCCGGCTTGGGCATAGCCAAAGAAGTAAAATCCTACCTCTGAGAGCGCAGTGATGTTAAAACCCCCAGCTCTGAACTTCCCACAGCTGCGCTGATACCCCCGGAGAACCCTCATGCTCAAATTTCCCTGGAGCATGGGGCACCCCTAGGAGAGTTGGAGGAAAAGAGCCTCTTCCCCCAAATTGGTCCTTTCCTCCAGAGGCGCGACCCGCCAGGCTCAGACAATCTTTACCCGGACAGTCCTTGAAGTCTATATTTAGTGCCCTCCACCCCTCCCCCAGCGCTGGGAGGGGCGCGCCCCGCCCACTCCGGACTCGAGTGTCCCGTGTGTTTGCGGCCCGTGCCGCTCGCGCTTTGGCGCCCGCTGCTGCGCTGAGCCCCTAACCCCACCAAGCGTCGTGGACCAACATGGGCTTGGAAGAAGAGCTGCTGAGGATCGCCAAAAAACTGGAGAAGATGGTGGCCCGGAAGAAGACGGTGAGGCTGCAAAGTTTGCAACGCAGCCCCCGGGCCACGGAGGCGCGACTCGGCCAGCCACGGGCTTGGTGGGCGTGCCGGCCCTGTGCCCAAAGGGAGCGCGCGAACACGGGACACAGGACGGGGAAGGGCGGGCTGCCAGGCAGGGGGAGTCTCCCAGATACTTGCTGGGCACTTAGGGTGGGTGTGTGCGTGGCCAGGAGGGGATCGTACAGGGTTCCCCAGGCGCGCCGCTGCTGCAAGTCAGTGTGGATGGGTTGGGTGCGCTCCTGGGCAGCTTGCGCCGAGCAGAGAAAGCGCAAGGAGAGACATAAACCTGGGGAGGACATTTAGGGGTCCGGGGTCTCGGGGCGTGCGCAAGGCCCGGGGAGCTGCAGGCGCAGCGAGAACTGGAGGGACACATTTTGGGTGACTTCGAAAAAGATCGGAGAACCTCGGGCTGAGAAGGGGGGTGCCGAGCCGCGTTTGCACACCCCAAGGATTGAGCCTACGAGACTCGAGCGAAGGGCCGTAGCTGGGGTGCCAGGAGTTCTGTTTGCAACTTTTTCCTTGGCCGCGGGTTGGGGCCCTGGCGGGCGGAGGTGAACAGGTGCGGGGCGGGGGAAGGAAAAGATGGGGCCTGGGCTGGCCCAGCGGGGGAGGTGCACGAAGGAGGTGGCGGGAGGGGGGGGGGTCCGCAGCTCTGGTCGCGCGAGGGTCCCTGAGCCCTCAGTTCCATTAGCGCCGAGCTAGAGCCAGATGCAAAGTTAATGTTTGATCTATCTAGCGATCTTTGCCTCAGGCTAGTGCCTGGGCGCCTGGGCCAATTCTGGAGGGCGTGGACAGAAAGGGAGAAGACCAGGGACTGGGTGAATGAGGCCCTCCTTGCTGACTTGCCGCGGGGTCCTTTTCTTCTCCTACGCAGTTTCTAGCAAGTTGTTGCACCAGGACCTGCATGGCCAGGGCATTCCAGGAAAGTTGGAAAATGCAGAGTCCCAAAGAGAGGTGTCAGACCCAGGAAGAGGGACTGGCTTTGAGCAGCCAAGGAGTGTCCGGCATCCTGCAATAGTTACCTGGTGACAATGAGAAAGGGTGGTGTTTGGTACAATCTGGACAGCCCGAGGTTTCCTAGTCTGTGAGATGATGGATTGCATGGGAGAAGAGCACGGGGGTGGAGGGTAGGAGGAGGAGAGGCGGGAGGGAGGCGGGAGGGAGGCGGGAGGGAGGGACCCGAATGCTCCCAGCCCCTATTGTGCTGCACTAGGCTTCCCCCATGTCGCAGCAAAACCTAACCTCAAATCCCCAGACAGTCCCCCCGCTAAGAACCCTAAAACTGCATGGTATTTCAGATAGACAGATTGTCTAAGCCTAGCCCCTTGCTCACCCCAGACTTGAGCCAGTAAAGAAAAGAAGCCTGGGCTTTTGGGTGAGAAGGATTAGGGGTAGGAGGAAACTCAGGAGGCTCCAGGGAAGATGCCCAGGTTGAAAAGATTAAGGGAACTGCTATGGCTTCTCTCTCGGTCCTTTTACATTCCTAGGCTAGTTATGCTACTCTCCTTTGGGCCTCAGTTTTTCTCTTCTGTGAAATGGGAAGAGGAAATGGTGCCTCTTGGGGATGGGGATCCCAAGTAGAGCCTGGACTGTTTCTGGGAAAGCTGCATGGCTGGCCACAGGGTCCTTACAGGGCACAGCTGTGTAGAGCCACAGTTGTCACTGGAGTCTGCGCCTGGACTCTAGCAGGGTTTGGGTAGGCACAGAGCTCTGGCCTTCTGCCTGAGAAAGGCGGGCCTGCACTGAGAGTGAAAGTGGGCCCGCCCAGTGGTGGTTAGTCCAAGAAGGCATACTTCCTGCAATAAGACAGATCCTCCACGTAGCAGTGCATGGCTGGGGTTTGTTTATTCAATGACTTAGGGCTGTGTCGGATACTGTGTAGTATACTGGCTACACAGCTTGTAGGAGACAAGCACACAGCGGCTATCTGTACACTAATGACACATCAAAAGAGCCACACACTGCGCCCTAGCGAGCAACTTCTGTTTGACTGCATGTGGGACGTGGCTCCTTACACTAATGGGGCAGGCATGGCACATATACTGTATGTGCTCTGACAGTTTGAGTTAAAGCAAAAAGAAACCCCAAAGTCGACGGAATGGCTTCCCTGGGAAATGCAAGGACAGCGGCTCACTTATACCTTCCGATGTCACACACAGAGACAAAGAGACGCAGAGGGTCTCAGACTGCATCCCCACTACTGCATGCCACCACCAGAGACTGTTAGCCACACAGGGAGAGAGGCCATCTAGCAAGATTGGCACACAATTTTATGAGCCCATCTACAACACAGGTTCCTACGTGTTACATTCCAGTAGGACCCGGTTATTCAGAAGCATACTGCACTGGTGAACTGCAAATGATCTCATGCCGACCATGGAATTTTGCAAACTGTTAAACATAGACATGTTTTACATTTATTTTTATTTTATGTTCATTGGTGTTTTGCCTGTGTGAGGGTGTCAGAAGCCTTGGAACTAGAGTTATAAACAGTTGTGGGTGCTGGGAATTGAACCCGGGTCCTCTGAAAGAGCAGCCAGTGCTCTTTTTTTTTTTTTGAGCTGGGGACCAACCCAGGGCCTTAGTTTGCTAGGCAAGCACTCTACCACTGAGCTAAATCCCAACCCATGCAGACAGTGCTCTTAACCACTGAGCCATCTCTCCAGCCCAAACATAGACATTAAAAAAAACATTAAGGGGTTGGGGATTTAGCTCAGTGGTGAGCGCTACCTGAAGCGCAAGGCCCTGGGTTCGGGTCCCCCAGCTCAAAAAAAGAACCCCCCAAAAAAACCAAAAAAAAAAAAACATTAATATGCTTATAATTTAAAGTAACTCCTTGAGCAGGGTCTCCCCTGCCAGTTCTGTCCCCCACACTATTAGGGATCAGGGATTGGCCCAAAACAAAGAGAAACCTTAAGTTAGCAAGATGGCTCAGCGGGTAAAGATGCTTGGTACCAAGCCTGTTGAACCGAATTCGAATTCAAAACCTGTGGTGAACTGGGTTCATGGTGGAACACACCTTTAATTCCAGCACCTGGGAGGCAGAGGCAGGTGGATCTCTCTCTCTCTCTCTCTCTCTCTCTCTCTCTCTCTCTCTCTCTCTCTCTCTCTCTCTTTCTCTGTCTCTGAGTTCAAGACTAACCTGGTTTACAGAGTGAGTTCCAGGAAAGCCAAGATGAGTGGTGAAGGGAGACACCAGACTCCCATGGGCTGTCGTCCTCCTACCTCCACATGTGGACTTCGACGTGTGCATGTATGCACACATACATATACAACACGTAAAAGAAAACCCAGTTTGGGAACAGCATGTGGGTAGCTTGAGAGTCATCACTGAGGCTGTATTTATTCCACAGAGACTAGCAAATGCTATGAATCAGGGTTCCCTCCTTGAGAACTGGCCATCAGTCTGTGCCAGCATGTGACTCTACTTACCCTGCTGGTATCCAGGAGAGTGTACATACTGGCAGATCTATGGTCTTGAAACACTATGTGAAGCTCCAAGCCCAGTGTTTGTTCCGGACTGGCCCTTTACAAACTCTCTCGGTTTTCTCATCTGTAAAATGGGTTGATAATTCTGTAAAAGTGGAATTATAAACAGGTCCCACTTCCCCAGGGCCTTCTGAGAAGTATCTATTTATAGGAGTACACTGTGGCTATCTTCAGACACACCAGAAGAGGGCATCAGATCCCATTACAGGTGGTTGTGAGCCACCATGTGGTTGCTAGGAATTGAACTCAGGATGTCTGGAAGAGCAGTCAGTGCTCTTAACCACTAAGCCATCTCTCCAACCCTATCTGTTTTTGAGACAGGGTCTTATATACAGTATGTCTGCCTCAAACTATAACTGAGAATGACCTTGAACTCCTGTTCTTCTTGCCTCTACCTCTGAAGAGCTTTGATTCCAGTTGTGAACTACCACCCTGGTTTATATGGTGTTGGGGATGCTGTCTAAACTATGTGCATGATAAGCAAACAATTTTTTTATAGTATAGAATAATTTATTCAGGGCATGGGGAGGGTAGTAGAGGCAGAGAAAGGCAGAGAGAGAGAGAGGAGTAAAGGAGTAGAGGTCGGCCATGAGAGAGAAGGGGTAAGGGAATGACCGGGAAACAGAAGAGCAAGAGAGGAGAAAGAGACAAGAGAGCAAGAATACAATTTTCTGACTGAACCACCTTCCTGTCTCCTTGTGAGAGGTCGGTGCAGATCAAGGCCTTAGAAGCGCCCCCAGCACACGGGGAAAGCCTTTGGTTAACATCGAACATGGTGTCGTATGCCTACAAGTTCACATACAGCCCTGTGTGTGGGCCATTCTGGGAACACAGCAAACCTCAGTGCGGAGGGAGGCTAAGGACTGACGAAGGGCGGCTCATAGGATGTGGTCCAGGGCCTGGCAAGGGGAGGCGGGTAGCTGGAACCAGGCAAGGGGCATACAGGACATAGTTCCTTCCTCAGGGAATTAATCTCAAGATAGCCCGGGGCTGGCTTCTAGACACCAAACTTGGTCTTAGCCACGAAGCTGAGAGGCAGTAGAGCTCTCTGGAATCTGTGTAGCAGGTACCAGGAAGGAGAAGGCTGAAATGGGAGGGAGGTGTGTTTAGGACCTGGCAGGCAAACTTTCAACTCCAAGCTTCCTTCTTTCTCTTCCTTTGTTCTATAAACACGTTTTTTTCTTTTTTATTATTATTCTTTGTGTAGGGAATTTTGCCTGAATGTGTGTTATGTCTGGGTACCATATGCCTGGTTCCTGAGGAGACCAAAAGTGGGTGTCGAATCCCTTGGAAAGGGAGTTACAGATGGCTATGAGCCACCAAGCAGGTGCTGGGAACTGAGTTCTCTCTCAAAGCAGCAAGCGCTCTAACCACTGAGCGACCTCTCCAGCCCCGTGTTTCGCTCATTCTGCATTTACTCAGAGAGCAAACTGACTCTCACCCAGGACTCTAAGGTCTTAGAGAGGAAGGCAGTTCTCGTTACCTCCAGAGGAATGAGAGTATTTGTCCATACAGAGACTCAAAGGTGAGTCCTAGCACTCTAGCAGCAGAGGCAGAAGGATCACAAGTTCAAGGCCAGCCTGAGCTACAGAGACCTTGTTTCCAAACCAATGCAAAAGACTTGAAAGTAGGGGTTGGGGATTTGGCTCAGTGGTAGAGCGCTTGCCTAGGAAGCGCAAGGTCCTGGGTTCGGTCCCCAGCCCCGGAAAAAAAGAAAGGAAAAAAAAAAAAAAAAAAAAAAAAAAGACTTGAAAGTAAATGTGGGTAGGAGCTGTCTTTGAAGTGGTCCCACCTTGAAATGGCCCAAAAGTGCCATCCACTGGATTCTTACTACTTGCTAGGAACCCTTTTAAGTGTTTTATACCGATTGAGAAGTGGAAAGGCACGGCAGAGAACTACTGGAACAAAAAGTGATCTGAGGCAGTCTGGATAGATCTCAGAAGCAGTGATCTGGGAAAACAAAGAAGACACTTATACCACACTTTTTATATAAAATGTTCTAAATGACCAAGCACAGTGGCAAAGGTCTTTAGTCTCTGCATTTGCATGGCTGAGGCAGGAAGATCACAAGTTCAAGGCCAGCTTGAGACCCTGTTAAAAATTGAGAATGCAAAGTCTAGAGCTGGGGTGGGGGGTGGCAGCTCACATCTTTAATCTCAGGCATTTGGGAGGCAGAGCCAGGTGGATCTCTGTGGGTTCAAGGAGAGCCTGGTCTACAGAGCAAATTCCAAAACAGCCAGGGCTACACAGAGAGACACTGTCTCAACAAACAAACAAACAAACAAACACCCACAAAGTCAAGGGTGAGGAGATAAGTCAGTCAGTAATGTGCTTGGAAGATAAGCATGAGGCACAGACTTCAAGTCCCGGGGCCATGTAGAAGGCCAGACATGGTGGCAAATGCTTGTGCAAATTTTTTTTTTTTTCTTTTTTTTTTCGGAGCTGGGGACCGAACCCAGGACCTTGCGCTCGCTAGGCAAGTGCTCTACTGCTGAGCTAAATCCCCAACCCCTGCTTTTTGTGCAAATTCTTTTTTTTTTTTTCTTTTTTTTTCGTGGCAAATGCTTGTAACCATGGCAATCGGGAGTCAGAGATGGGCAGAACCCTAAGGCCCACCATCTAGCCAGCTCAGCCTAATTGTTGAGCACCTGGTCCCAGTCCCGTTGATAGAGACTGTCTCAAGAGACCAAGGTGACTGGCTGGAGGGATGGCTCAGCGGTTAGAGCACGGACTGTTCTTCCAGAGGTCCTGAGTTCAAATCCCAGCAACCACATGGTGGCTCATAACCATCTGTGATGGGATCCGATGCCCTCTTCTGGCCTGGAGGCATACATGCAGGGAGAACATTATATAATAAATCTCTCTCTTATTTTTTTAAGATTTATTTATTTATGTGAGTACACTGTAGCTGTCTTCAGACACACCAGAAGAGGGCCTCAGATCCCATTACAGATGGTTGTGAGCCACCAGGCGGTTGCTGGGATTTGAACTCAGGACCTCTGGAAGAGGAGTCAGTGCTCTCAACCACTGAGCTATCTCTCCAGCCCAATAAATCTCTTTTTAAAAATTCCCAAAAACAAGGTGGATGGTACCTGAGAAAATACAGCCAAGGTTGACCTCTGGTCTCCATCATAAACACATGCATGTCATGCACAAACACTTAACATCAAGGGAAAGCGGAAGTAGATGGATCTCTGTGAGTTTTAGACCAGTCTGGTGTACAAAACAAGTCCAGGACAAACAGCCATGGCTCTGGTGACCTAAGTTTGATCTCTGGGACCCATGTGGTAGGAGAGAACCAGGTCCAGTAAGTACCTCCTCACGTCCACATATACACCTTGGAAGTCTCATGATCTGGAAAATAGTCTTAATATTTTAAAATATTCTTATAACACCAACTCAGGAGGCGGGGTGGGGGATGGGGGTCCGGGTGCATACCTTTAATTTCAGCACTCCATAGGCAGAGGCAGGCAGATTTGAGTTTGAGGCCAGCCTGGTCCACAGAGTGAGTTCCAGGACAGCCAGGGATACACAGAGAAATCTTGTCTCAAAAACAAACAAACAAACAAACAAACAAACAGGTAGAGCTAGAGAGGTGGCTCAGTGGTTAGAGCTGGAGAGGTGGCTCAGTGGTTAGAGCTGAGGGGTAGCTCAGACATTAAGAGTGCATACTGCACTTCAAGGGATCAGAGTTCAGTTTCTCGCACCCACATTGAGCAGCTCGCAAATCTTGGGATCCAGGCATCACCTCACAAACCACACAAACATGGATCTCAGCCAGACAGGGATAGTTTATTGAGCATACGCCCCAGGACTGGTCTACCAGGGCCATGGTCCAAATTTGGGAACTGAACCATGACCCTGCGTTAAGATCCTACAGGGTTTTTAAGCCTCAAATCCACAAACATCTGTGCCAAGTTATTTCACCGATCAGGATGTAGGGATAGAGGTCTCCTTAGGAACCTGTCTTTGTTGTACACTTACCGTTGTTTGTGGCGGGGAACGTGCCTTGTCTAACATTCATTGTCCTCACTCGTCTACCAGGATGGGACTTGTCTAATATTCATGTCCTAACTTGCCAACCAGGATGTCAGTTACCCACGTATATGTCTCTTCCTGCCGAGTAGGATGTCAGTTCCCAGGGAGGTCTTGGGAACTTAAACTTTATTGGACCACAACTCAAAATGGAAGTCTTACTCCAAGTAGTTTCTTACACTGGTGGAGGTGTCTGTCTTATGTTGGGGTCCATCCCAGGGGCAGCTTATAAAGGCAAATACCATCAAAACTTATACATAGGTACGGAAATCACTGTTGGGTGGTTGGTTCCGGTCCAAACTTATTGTGGGTAATAATAAAAAGCAGTTCTGCTGGCTTCTATCATGATTGGTTCCCAAGGGCACAGAATTTAACAGACTATGCAATCAATCTTGGCATTAGGAAGCTTCTTAGCAGAAACATATGAGAAAGTTTCCTTATTAGGGCGGGCTAGCCAGGTAACTGTTACCTAGGCCTTAACATTCCAGTTAGGCCTTAATGGTTCACCTAGGTCCTAACAACAGCCTGTGATTCCAGCTGTAGGGGACATGACATTCTGCATTCACAAGCACATACATAGAGACATATATGTAAACCATACATATAATTTAAAGCATACCTGGCTGGAGAACTGACTCTGTGATTAAGAGCACTGGCTGCTCTTCTAGAAAGACCCCGGTTCAGTTCCCAGAACCCACTTGATGGCTCCCAACCATCTGTAACTTCAGGTCCAGGGGAGTTCAGTGCCCTGTTCTGACCTCCACAGGTTCCAGGCACGCATGGGGTGCACATACATGCATGTAGACAAACCTTGTACACTTAAAACAAATTAAAATGCTTAAATTATCCATATACACACACGTAATTAGCTGTGTACATTTGAAGACTGGACGCCAGTGCCCAGCACCCAGCACCCATCATCTGACTGTACTCTTAGCCAGTGCTAGAGGCTGAGACAAAAGTTCTCCAGAGCAAACTGATTGGCTCAAACTGCCCAGATTCACCAGCTCTGGGATCAATGAAAAGACCTTGCTCAATATATAAGGTGGAGAGTGCTGGAGAAGGACAGATGTCAACCTCTGGCCACCACACACATGTGAACACATACTACACCACGGTGATATATATATGGTGACATTGTGTGTCAGTAATAACTCAATAGCGCTGGAAAGAACCAGGTGCAGTAGCCAAGCACTTGGGACATTGAGGTAGGAGGGTCTGAGAGTTCTGAGCTAGCCTAGGCAACATAGTGAAATCCTCCCACATTGAACAAAACAAGCAAAAAGCCCTTAGTCCTTACCCTTGGGCGATCACAGCAGGAAAGGGACAGATGTGCAGAGAGACAAGAGGAGGCATGGAGGCTTCACGGCCAGCAGTAAGCTCAGACCGGTCAGCAGTAAGCTCAGACCGCCCCATTCTGAGGCAGACGCATGCTGGGCAGGGACGGGCTGGGCACAAACTGAAGCAGGGAGAAAGGCTGGTGTTCAGTGAGGGGAGGTGGTGGGAGGTGCAGCTAGCCAACTGGTCTGGGGCCAGAGCCTTTCCCTTCTCTCTAGTTCTGTGTGCCCACACCTGTTCTTGGACCACACATCTGTCTGTCTGCCCGGGAGCCTACAGCCATCAGAGAGAGGCCCAGGGCAACATCTGTGTCTCAGTGTTTTTCTTGTGACTTCCCGCAGGAAGGGGCCCTGGACCTTCTGAAGAAACTGAACAGTTGCCAGATGTCCATCCAGCTGCTACAGGTGGGAGGAGGGGCTCCAGAGGCAGCTGCTACAGGTGGGAGGAGGGGCTCCAGAGGCAGCTGCTACAGGTGGGAGGAGGGGCTCCAGGGGCAGCTGCTACAGGTGGGAAGAGGGGCGCCAGGGGCTCCAGAGGTGAGAGGAGGGTCTCCATCCAGCTGCTACAGGTGGGAGGAGGGGCTCCAGGGGCAGTTGCTCTGTGGGAGGGAAAGACCCCATGGAGGTTTCTGAGGGGCGGTGAGGTGCTGACATGGAGTTGAGGGTACTGGGAACGTCTCTTGAGGGTAGGTTCTTTCCCAGGCTCAGGGGTCAGGGTCCTTGCATTTAGGGAGAAGATTCTTTCTTTGAGTCTTTATCCAAAGCCCAAGTGGCTTTGACCCAAGTGGCTCATGATCCAGGGAGAGGGAGGAGTCCCCCTGCTTTCAAATCCTTGGATTTCCCACAAACCCCCAAACTTTACCAGAGACTTCCGTCCCAAAGGGACAAGCGCAGATCTAAGAGGTGGCAGCCAGAGGTAGGTCTAAGTCTCGACTTTTTCTCAAAGCATCTAGTAGACCGAGAATGGTACAGGGTCCTAGCGACAGCCATCACTCACCTCATCCCGGCTTTCCATCAATGGTGCCTATCAGTGAAGGCTTGAGTCTCAGGCAGGGGAGTAGTGGTCAGAGTGTAGTTCTAGGATAGACGACCAAGGTAACGTAACGTTGTCTGCTGGGGGGTCAGAGCAAGGACCCTGGAGAGGTCTAGACGGGGAGTGGGGGCGGGGGGAGCGATGGCTGAGCCCGGCTGCTGCCTTCAGTAAGAGTGGCTGGTTCTGGGTCAGCTCCCCTCCTCCTTTCCTCACAGACCACCAGGATCGGAGTCGCCGTCAATGGAGTTCGCAAGCACTGCTCAGACAAGGAGGTGGTGTCCTTGGCCAAAGTCCTCATTAAAAACTGGAAGCGGCTGCTGGGTGAGAGGGGGCAAGAACGAGTGGAGATGGGGCTTCCTCCCCACATATGGGAGAGGCCGTGCCTGGCTGGTTGTGGGTTCTCATCTTATGTCACTGAGTTATTTACTAAACGGCATGTGACCTCAGGATCATGGCGTTCACGGTGCTGTGTGCGCAGATGTAAGATCTATATGTAACATATAACTCTTAGTGTATGTGTCAACACGCTTCTGTTTGGGTGCATGTATGTGAACACTGCCTGACTCTGCATGGATGGGTGTACTGCTAGTTCCATGTGAGGTATACATGTTCTCTCTATATATATCTCTGTGTGCACGCACATGTGTGTGCATATGTCCACATCATGCATCTGCATGCATGCATTTCTGTGTATGTGCATGTGTGCACCCATGTACATGTGTGTGCACATATATGTTTGTGCATGTGTGCACATGCATCCCCATGTGTGCATGCATGTGTGTGATGGGCCTGCATGCAGCCGTCCCCCAGTCCTGGTCCTTTCTCTTCCCCAGACACCAAAGTCACACAGGTCTGTGCTGTGAAGGTGCTGAGTGGGGACACAATGCCACAATTTCATTTTCAGACTCCCCCAGAACCACCAAAGGAGAGAGAGAGGCAAGAGAAAAAGCAAAGAAGAAGGAGAAAGGACTCGGCTCTTCAGGCTGGAAACCAGAAGCAGGTCTTTCCCCACCGAGGAAGAAAGAAGGAGGAGAGCCCAAAACCAGGTGCTTCTTTCTAGGGCTGGAGAGGAGGGGACCCACACTTGTCACAGAGCACTTTAGAGAATGTCTTGAAGACAGCCCTCAAGGTAGATGTCAGCGTCTCCTCTGGTGCTCACCCTGCAGTCTTTTGGCTCAATCTGACCTACTCGCGTGACCCCAGCTTCCCCTAGAACGGTGAAGGGATGGGAAACGTGCCAGCCACGGAGCTCTGGCATGACTCAGCTTTGAGACACTCACAGGAGCCAGGCACAGCAGCGCACACAGCTATAGACACCGCACTCAAGAGGAGGACAGGGAGATCATGGATTTTTGGCCAGCCTGGGCTACATAGCAAGATCGCTGCCTCCAAAACCAGGAGGGGTTCTCCCAGGAGGCTCTGCAGCTGTTCTCTGGTCCCTCAGATATAAAGAAAGATGGTCAAAATGGGAGAGGACCCCTGCTCAGAAGGATCCCCATCTCCCCGGCATTGCACCAGTCCCATAAGCAAAGCCTTGATGTGTAACAGGAGTAGCCACCACCGATGAGAGCCACGTCTTGAAAGCTGTGGCTCTCACTAATCACCTGTAGACTTCTCTCAGCCTTTCCTGTCCAGACACACTTTATGAACCAAGCCATGGCTCGGGCAGGGATGTTGCCTGGTAACGCAGCTCACATCCCACCTTTGTCAGGTCTGCAGGGAGGGTCGGGCCTAGACTTTGTCCATTGGGAAGAGAAGTGATTGATCCGTACTGACTCGGCAAGCCACCAGGAAGCAGAGCATCCTGGGAGTGAGGACTTTCCAGATCCCACAGTTACTATGTGGGGGTGGGGCTGGATCCGTGCCTCTGCAGAGAGGAACAGAACATGGTGGTCTCAACCCCGTGCCCACTCCCTTTGTCCACCCTAGCCAAGTACTCCCCAGGGTATGTGTGTCTTGGATAGGACACAAATGCCACGTTTATCATGGTAAAGATTTCATGGATGTCTAGATGAAGCCATGGTAGAAGGTGAGGCAGGAGGACAGCTTGAGAGAACTTGGAGTTCCGCCCTGAGTGACATAGTGAGCCCCCATTTCAAAAGAGGGATTTTATGTTTGGCCACCTGGTAATCAGGTTTGTAGTAGATACTGTCACACTGCAGACACACACCTTCAGAATCTTTTTAAATGCCTCTGTCAAACTTTAAACGTTTGTGTGTGTGTGTGTGTGTGTGTGTGTGTGTGTGTGTCTGTGTGTGTGTGTGTGTGTGTCTGTGTGTGTGTGTGTGTGTGTGTGTGTCTGTGTGTGTGTCTGTGTTGTGTGCATGTGTGTGTGTGTGTGTGTGTGCACGCCAGGGTGCATACACACGTGAGTATGTGGAGGTTAGGGGACAACTTGTAGGAATCAAGTCTGTCTCCTACCATGTGGGTTCAGGCTTGGCATCTCCCCTCCTCCCCTTTCCTTCTCCCCTCCCCTTTTCTGTCTCCCATCTCCCCTCTCCTCCCTGCCTCCCCTCCCCTCTCTTCCTGTCCCTTGTCACCTCTCTTCACAGTGCTGGGGATGGGTCCTAGGGCCTTACGCATGCTAGGCAAGCCCCCTACACCACTTGCCCAGCCCATTCCCCACGCCACACTGCTTTTTACGTAACTTTCATGGAGGGCTGTTGCATAATGGATGCCACAGGGCAGGAAGTTCTACAGTACTCTAGAAGATGTAAGTTGTGGAACTACAGCTTACGAATAGAAATTTTAGACAGGGGCTGGAGAGATGGCTCAGCGGTTAAGAGCACTGACTGCTCTTCCAGAGGTCCTGAGTTCAATTCCCAACAACCACATGGTGGCTCACAACCATCTGTATGGGATCTGATGCCCTCTTCTGGTGTGTCTGAGGACAGCTACAGTTTATTTATATAGAATAAATAAATCTTAGAAAAAAAAAAAAAAAGAAATTTCAGACAGGACCAGGCAGTAGAGACCAGGAGTAGTTGCTCAGTGCATTTTGGAAATTGAAGATTTTTTTTTTTAACCTCTGACCTCGTCACACTAATAGCATGGTGGCTGTAGGATCGGGTGGATTTTCTTCCTTTGCATCCATTCTTTCCTTCTGGACACTGGCTTCTTATAAGACTTTGGGCAAGGCCCACACCTCATCTTGGTCCTTACTGTTCTCATTTGCCAACTCAACTCAACTCTCCTAGCCTGTGTGCGCTTCCCCCAACCTCCTAAGTAGCCTGCAGGGGAGGCCGAACGCCATCTCAGTGTCTCCAGCTCCAGATTCATGTACCAACATGAGAGGCAGGCCAGAGCCCGCCTTGACAGCAGGGCCTGCTGAGGGTTCTCAGTAGAGTAATTAGGCGTTCAGGGTAGCATCAAGGCGGGATTCCTGCAGACCTCTCTGCTTCCTCCCTTGTATTGTTCTGTCAGGTAGGGGTGGGCGAGAAGGACTAGTGGGTACCTTGGGGCCTCTCTTTCCCTGGCAGCTGCAACCCCAGCAGGCTTCCTCATCCCCTGCCCCGCAAGCCTTGCTCCAGGGTTTCCTCTCCCAGCAAAGCAGTATGGCTGCCGGCCCACAAGGCGGCATCATCTCTGGTTTTGTGTTTTTCAGGAGAGACTCCGTGGACTCCAGGTCATCCACCACCTCCTCTCCAAAAAGGCCTTCGCTGGAAAGGTAACGCAAAGGGCCTTCTTCCTCAGGCGTGGGTGCGGGGCTCTCTGTTGTGCCGGATAAACCTGAGGTAGGAGAAGAAACCTACAGTACCTTACCTTCAAATTCTAGGACCTGCAGGCATGACTGCCGTCCAGTCACTGTCACTCCAACACCGAGTGCCATGCCCAAGGTCAAGTTGAACTCAGTAAGGACAGCCAGGGCTGTACAGAGAAACCCTGTCTTGATAAACAAACAAACCAAAGCCAGATCTGGGAGACAGGGGAATTGCTATAAACTCAAGGCTAGTCTCGGCTGTATAGTAAGGTCAGGGAGCTGGTTATGCCAGTGTTAGGGTCATACCTAGCCAAGAGCCCTTCCTGTACGAAAGGCCTGACAGAGTCAGCAGGAGCAGACGGGGGTGGGGGGATGGGGAGGCGATGCATGGGTGAATCCTATCCCTCACAGATCTCTCCTTTAGAAACTGGAGCCACTGGCTTGGGAACAACTTCACCAGAGTTATCAGGCTTGTCCTGTTGCCTGCATCATCAGATTGTAGGGCTCAGAGCCGAAGAAGAGAACAGTTAGGCGGTGTCGGGATAATCTGTGGCTCACGTCACTTTGACGGAGGTGGAAAAGGATCACATTGAGAAATCTGTTCTGGGGTGGGATTTATGGATGTTTGTATGGGACCTGTGAGGCAATGCAGGGCACCAACAGTGGTCGCCACAGTCCTTGTGGCTGGAGCTGTCAGGGTGGAAGACTGCATGGAGAAGCAATGCTAAGAATTCAGGCTGGGATGAGACTGTTTGCCTCGCAGGCATGGAGTCCTGGAGTTCATTCCCCACCATTGCGTAAACCGGGTGTGCCTGTGATCCTGAGAACTCGCGAGATGCAGGCAGGAGGGTCAGAAATTGAAGGTCATCATCTCGTCGTTAAGTATGTAGAGAGCTCACAGCAGACTGGATGGGGGCGAGCCCACATCTCGACTGAAACAGTTGTGGTCTCCTGAGCTGGCTGTGGTAACCCGAGAGGCAGAGGCAGTTGGATCACCAGTCTGAAGACTAGTGCAGAGTGTGGCTAGCTAGACAGCCTGCCTACCTGAGGGGGTAACGCTACCCAGCCCTAACCAATGGTTGCCTTGTGAAAATGCACACCCAGTGCATCCTTCTGGGCTTGTTGTTCTTTGTGAGGTAGGGTCTCACTACGTATTTAAAGTTAAGGGGGGTATGCACCAGGAGCTCATGGTTAAGGCCCTGGCTGACCCTAAGCTCCTGGGCTCAAGCAGTCTCACTGCCTTAGCTTTCTGAGTAACTGTACAGATGTGTCAGCATGCTTGACTGCCATCCTCCAGGGGGGTTCCAGGTCTTTATTTATTATTTGTATGTGTGAGAATGTATATGTGTAAGCATGTATTTTTGTGTGTGTGTGTCTGTATGTGTGCATGAGTGTGCATGTGTGTACATCATGTATATGACGAGGTCACAGGGCAACTCCATGGAGCTGGTTCTCTCTCTCTATCCTTACATGGATTCTAAGGTTCAAACTTAGGGCACCAGGCTCATGTGATGATCCCTCTGACCCCAGTCTTTCAGTATTTTTTTTTTTTGGTTCTTTTTGGGCTGGGGACCATAACACAGGGCCTGCAGGCCAAAGGCAACTTACAGGAGTAAGTCCCCAACCCCAGTCTTTCAGGGATGGAAAACTATCCTCACATTGATCTGATTGGTTATATGCCTTGGCCAACCCACAATGGGCCAGTTTGATGTGTTTTGTGGTGGTGGGTGTTTATCTTCATTTAAGTGTCCAGGGCATGGAGCTGGGGTGCACCATACATGGGCAGGAAGTCACCCAGAAAGGCACTGCATGCCCGGGACCTGCCAGTTTTACAGGTGTTTTGTTGGTTTTTTTTTTTTCCCGGAGCATGAGGACCGAACCCATACACGGGCCTTGGGGCCAGGGCCAGGCAAGGGCACTACCACTGAGCTAAACCTGGACCCCTACAGGTGTTTTGTAAGCCATGCTGGGAAGGTCACTGAGAAGAGCAGTTAGCGCTCTCAGTCGCTGAGCCTTTCTCTCCCAGTGTTCCAGTGATTAGCGGACATCTATGTATTAATATTTCTTCCTATGACTTTTCCAGTTGTAACTATTGGCCACGTGTGCAGATCTTTCTTTTTAAAAAAAGTCATTCATTTATTTAATGTATGAGTACACAGTAGCTGTCTTCAGGCACAGCAGAAGAGGGCATCAGATCCCATTACAGATGGTTGTGAGCCACCATGTGGTTGCTGGGAATTGAACTCAGGACCTCTGGAAGAGCAGTCAGTGCTCTTAACCACTGAGCCATCTCTCTAGGCCGTAGATTTTTCTTTTTTTTTTTTTCTTTTTTCTCGGAGCTGGGGACCGAACCCAGGGCCTTTCGCTTACTAGGCAAGCGCTCTACCACTGAGCTAAATCCCCAACCCCCAGATTTTTCTAAGACACAACTGGACACACAATGTGACCCACCAGAGTGCAGCCTCTAAGACCAGGCAAAGATCAAAAGGTCTGTCTCAGGACAGAGGTCACTGAATCCATAGCTTGGATTCCTTGGAGTGGCTACACCATGGGATGGGAATACAGGAAGAATGTCCAAGAATGCCTTCTATAGGAAGGAGAGTCTGAGAGGAGTTGGCCTGCTCCCTCAGCAGATGGTGTTATTCTGGGAAAGCAGTGCAAAGGGGTGGCAATGGGAGTGAGCGGTGTTCTGAGAACTATAGCTGGAATGGTCATGTACAAGTAGAGACAGATGGACACAGACACACAGAGCCACAGACACACAGGCACACAGAGACAGAAGACACAGATACAGACAGATATATACACAGAAAAACAGACATACAGACAGACAGATATATACACAGAAAAACAGACAGACAGACAGACAGACAGACAGACAGACAGCGAGAGATACACACATGTGCGTGCGCAAACAAAATGCTTCATGATAAGTTGCATTCAGATCACTTGCCTATAATCCAGAGTTTGGTTTGACAGCAACTGTGAGTTGCAGTAACTGAACTGTCCACGAGGTGGCGCAAAAGAACAGCAAGCAGGGCCCCATGTGCCTCTGCCAGGCACCAGGAAGGATTTCTAAGAGCAGGCACTAGTGCTGAGACCTGAGGCTAAGGCTGACACATTTGGGAGCAGAGGGACGGCGCACATAACATGCACCTAATCCCGAGCCTCGCTAACATGCCCTTTCTGGAGTTTGGCAGTCCCTAACGGTAGGAGTGTGACTGGATGAAACATAACCCAGTCACAAAATCCAGGCCACCAGGCAGCCTGCTCCTAGCCAAGCTGGAAGGCACGGAGCCAGGGTCCAGAGGGGAAAGTGCTCCAATCAGCTGCGGCTTGCGGGTAAGAGGACTCTTTTTCCAGACACAGTGAAATGTGTTGGAAGAACTGGAAAGACAGACAGCCCTTTCCGGTCTGACTCAGCTTCTTTGGACGTTGGATGGATGACCTTAGACGACTCAGTTTCACTCACTGAGACTCGCCGGATTGATCTTGTGGGGTGGAAGTGATTTTGACTTCCCAAGGTCATGGTGAGGATCGGATGGTGAAACGAAAAGCCGGGCATTGCTCTCAACTACACACTGCAAAGGTGGTGTGTGATCATGTGCAGGGATAAGTAGCCCGATACTTTTTACTGGAATCTTCTTAGGTTCTTTTGGTCGTTCCAACAGACCCGTAAGATGGGTGCTACGTTATTCCTATTCTACATGTGAAGTATCAGAGGGTAAAGAAACCACCCAAGGTCAAAGTGGGTATACCAGGCTTTGGGGTTTGCCTCGGAAGCCTAGATTTGTACACGTATGTATTCATTGTGTGTGTGTGTGTGTGTGTGTGTGTGTGTGTGTGTGTGTGTGTGAGAGAGAGATCGGGCACACACACAGAGGTCAGAGGAAACTTTGGGAAACTGCTCTTCTCTTTCCTCTATGTGGGTTCTAAGATTGAAATCACATCACCTCACAACTCTTCTCATCAGCTGAGCCATCAACGCCTGGATTCTTCAGGGACTAGGGGATGAATGAGACCAGCCCTTATTTTGTAGCCCAGGTTGGAACTCATGATCCTCCTGCCTCAGACTCCTGACCACTAGAATCACAGGCATGTGTGGCCACACCCAGCTCACACCCAGCTTTGGAGCTTAGCCCCAAACTCAGTGTAAGCATTCCAAATACGACAGCTGTCATTACTGCCAACTCTAAAACCCTGTGTTGTGGGCTTCCTTGGTGTGAGCCCTGAACCTCATGTGTGCCCGGCCACACACAGCAGGGAACGGGAGAGTGAGCCCGGGTGTAAGCAGAGGGAACTGGAATACTGCTTTTCAGGCCACCCCCCTCCAGGTGAGCTCCGTCTGCACTCCCTTGTTCTTCGGCCTTTTATGATCAATCAGCCTCTATCATGCATTCGGCAGCCATTTAGCAAGCTAAATAAGGGTCCTGTTAGGGGAGTAAATGAGCCACACGGTCTCTGTGTGGACTGTCATTTGAAGAGGGAAGCAGACAATGTTTATAAACATATGAGCGAGTTAATTATAGACTTGGCTAAGTGCTACGCAGTAGGAAAACAGGGCGGAGACCGCCTCCCTGAAGATGTGACCTTTGAGGGGAGGCACGAGGGACAGGTACCAGGAGCTCTGTTTTAAACTCTGGGAAATGCTAGCTCAGTCCTATTCTCAGACAAACTCCTTGGGTGTGGTGGTGCGTGCCTTTTATCCCAGCGCCAGGGAGGCAGAGGCAGGCAGATACATGAGTGCTAGGCCCGCCTGGTCTACAAAGTGAGTTCCAGGATACATAGTTGAGGCTACACAGAGATACCCTGTCTCAAAAAAAAACAAAACAACAACAACAACAACAACAACAACAACAACAAAACAAAAAAAACAAAAAAAACAAAAAAAACAACCTGCAGATTGAGAGAGAGCTCAGCAAACAGGGGTACAGCCTACAGCACTCAGGAGAAGTTGGGTGTGGTGGTGTATGCACATGCATATTAAAATCCCAGTCCCAGAGAGGTCAAAGCAGGAGCATCCCTGGGGATCCTGGGCTGGCCAGCCTAGCCTAACCACGGTGAACAAGGTTCTAGCAAGAGAGAGTATCTCTGACAATGAGCTGGCTGGCTCTGAGGTTGACTGCACGCACGCACGCACGCACGCACGCACGCACACGAATACCAACCACAAAAATCAACCAACCAGCTAGGGATGTAGTTAAGTCATTACCTGAATACACTCAAAGCCTAGGCTTAAACCCCAGCACTTCATAAACCAGGCAGGGATGCACATCTACAGTCTTAGCAGTTGGGAGGCAGAGGCAGGAGGACCAGAGATGTTCAACGCTATCCTTGGCCTGTTGGAGGACAGCTTTGACTGTGAGATCTTTTTTTCCCCATGTAGTCGCTGCAGTACATGGGGTCACTGTAGGTAAGGGATCAGAGGCAGGGAAGGTGCTGACACACAGCCCTGGGCTCTAGTCTTGGTGAATCGTTCCAGGTACAACTCAGTGATGGGATTTTCCAAGTTTGTTTCTTTGTATACACATCGGATGGTAAGGGTATTGACTGCCAGGGACTCCTATGACGATTAAACTAGGAAAATGTTCAAGAAGTGCTTGGCCCAACTCTGGTACTTGGTAGGAGCCAGGCCTCTTAATAGATCGTGAGTACTCAATAGACTGTGAACTCTAGGAGGGAGGGAGATAATCCCACTTGGCTACTTGTTTTTGCTGTAGTTTCTGGAGAGTAAGGATGGACAGATGGACAGACAGGCAGATAATATATAAATGTATGGAGTACCCTATAAATACTGGATGGATGATATAAACTTATATATACAGGGGCAACTAGGCCCAGTACAGAAAAGCTGACGTCTATCCATTGAGTGCTGCCTGTCCTGAACTGAGTAGAGCGCACTGTTTGCTGGGAGCCTGGGTACCGGCTCAGAGGCTTGGGCTTGAGTTCCTGTAGGCTCCACATAGAGGGCCAGAGTCACGCTTGGATATTTTAACTCATTTCTTTCTTCCTTTTTGTTTTTTAGATAGGGTGTTACTCTATAGCCATGGCTGGCCTGTGGCTTACTATGTAGACCAGGCTGTCCTTGAACTCACAGAGAGCCACCTGCCTTTGCCTCCCAAGAGCTGGGATTAAAAGGCAAAAGGCATGTTCCACCACACTGGGCCTCAAGCTTGTCTTCATAATGCATCCATTTCTGTTTTTGTTTTTTTTTTTTTTTTTTTTTCCAGAGCTGGGGACTGAACCCATTGTAAGGGCAGGCGCTCTACCACTGAGCTAAATCCCAACCCCTATGCATCCATTTCTAAGATGCACTTTTATTATATATAAGAATAGTATTGGGGGGGGTGAGGCTGGAGACATGGCTCAGTGGTTAAAGCATTGATGCTCTTCCAGATGGTCCTGAGTTCAATTCCCAGCAACCATGTGGTAGCTCACGGCCATGTGTAATGAGATCCAGTGCCCTCTTCTGGTGTGTGTGAAGGTAGCTACAGTGAACTCATTCATATATATACATATATATATACATATATATGTATATATATAATCATTCTTTTTTTTATTTTTTTTTATTCATTTTTACATATAAGTACACTGTCGCTGTCTTCAGACACACCAGAAGAGGGCATCGGATCCCATTACAGATGGTTGTGAGCCACCATATGGTTGCTGGGAATTGAACTCAGGACCTCTGGAAGAGCAGTCAGTGCTCTTAACCGCTGGGCCATCTCTCCAGCCCGAAAATAAATCATTCTTTAAGGCAAAATAATAGTATCTGCCTCCTGGAATTGTTCTGAGGATTAAATGAGATGATCTTATGATCGAGAATTACAAGTAGCACTTGCCTCAGAGAGTGGCTGTGAGAGCTGGAGGAGAGCACCCGCCCCCATGGAAACATCTAGAATGCTGCTCTCCGTTCGATGATGTCAACATGTCTGTTACCGCTTGCCATCCTCAGATCCAACAGCAGCAGATCTAAAGTGGAAACTCCCAAGACCCCCAGCAGCCCCTCAACTCCCACATTTGCCCCCGCTGCTGTCTGTCTCCTGGCCCCCTGCTATCTCACCGGGGACTCTGTCCGGGACAAGTGTGTGGAGATGCTGTCAGCGGCTCTGAAGGCGGAAGGTGAGGGCTTGGGCTGGGGATGAGGGAGGGGGAGGGAGAGATACCGTCTGTTTAGAGTCTCCAGTCGGGGACAGGAATCCCATTGTCAAGAAGTATCCACGGCAAAGTCAGGCGCAGGGCTAATGTCTGTGTCCCGACCTCTTTTAGATGATTTCAAGGACTATGGAGTCAACTGTGACAAGCTGGCCTCAGAAATAGAAGACCATATCCTCATAGCACGTGGGGCTGGGGGTGGCTAAACTGTCTAGTTGTCAGGTATGGGTGCAGCTCTGGGGACAGCTCCCTGCTCTGCCCTTGAACCAGAGCTGAGTGAAGTCGATGTTGCTCTTGGGTCTTGCCGGGTTGCCTGGGTTCCCCGGGTTCATCTGTTTGCAGGCGAGGAGGCGCCGGAACCTCAGGGAGGCTCTGTCACCCACCAAAGCTTCTGCAGCTAATCCTGCCCTGATCTGCAGGATCAGAGTGCAGCCTGCTTCACACATTACATCTCCTCCTCCCTCCCTCCCTCCTCCCCTCCCTCCCTCCTCCTCCCTCCCTCCCCTCCCTCCCCTTCCCTCCTTCCTTCCTCCCCTCCCTCCCTCCTTCCCTCCATCCGATGCTCCTGAACTGCACTTTCTGATGCCATTAGGCGGGCACCGTGCCAGGCAACCGACACTTCTTTTTTTTTTTTTTTTTTTTTTTTTTTCGGAGCTGGGCACCGAACTCAGGGCCTTGCGCTTGCTAGGCAAGTGCTCTACCACTGAGGCTAAATCCCCAACCCCAACCGACACTTCTTGACTGTCTTTTTTTTTTTTTTTTTTTCGAGCTGGGGACTGAACCCAGGGCCTTGCGCTTGCTAACTTCTTGACTGTCTTAATGCCCCAGCCACCCCTCTGGAGCCTGTTGGGTGTTCTCATGGTCTATTCAGGGAAACTAAAGCTAGGGATGGCAAGGTATCAGAGCTGGATCGAAGGCCTTGGTATATGGTTTTATGTATTAAAAAAGTGCATTTTAAAAAATAGAATCTCACTGTGTAGCCGTGGCTTGCCAGAACCCACTCTCTCTATGTAGACTAGGCTAGTCTCAAACTCACAGAGATCCTCTGCCTCAGGTGCTGGTGTCGAAGGCGCACGTCAACACTCCTGTCCGTTCTGTGTATTTATGCTTCCTGTGAACGCTACCTTCTGTGAACTCAACCTATTTCACCTCCTGATTCTTTTTCACCTTTGGGGGAGTGGGTATTGGTCTTCTGAGACAGGGTTTCTCTGTGTAGCCCTGGCTGTCCTGGAACTCACTCTGTGTAGACCAGGATGGCCTCGGACTCAGAGATCCTTTGCCTACCCCCTCTCCCAGTATTGGGACTAAAGCTGTACACCACCACCCCTCGCCTCCTGATTTTCATCGCCCTGTGGAGACCATGGAGGTGACTTCCTGTAGTGCCATTCTACTACGATAGAAGGCGTGGTTTGTGGGGAAAATAGTTGCTGGGTGGATGTGTTGCACTCTCTCTCTCTCACCCGAGACAGAGGTTTGCACGTCTAAGATGGAGAGTGGAAGGAGGGTGGTGATGGGGAAGCTCCAGGAGAAAGGATTCTCAGTGTCCCATGAGATGTTTGACTGGGTCTGCCTGGGGGGCCAGGCACCAAACATTAGGCAGCCAAGCAGCCTGTTTCCGTCTCCTGGCTGAAGTCCCCCTTAGTCCCCCAGCATATCCGCTGGAAGTCGGTGTTAACTCCTGTTCGCCGATTCGCCAGCCGTAACTCAACACATTTTGCGCTTCCCAGCCTTTCAGTAAATGCATTCTCACCATTTTCTGTCAATTCAGGAACCCAGAGTTTTGGGGTCTCAGGATGTCATCCCCATTTTCTCCAGAACAAACCGGTGGCTTCTGAGCCCAGTCTGAAGCAAAGCGGGTGACCCAGTGCCTAGTCCCCTTCTGTCTGTCTTCCTCATTTGCTTCCTTCCTGGTCTGCGATGAGAGGAACTGAAGCTACAGCGAGCTGCTTAGCTTTTTATCCTAGTGGCGGGGAGGAGAGGATGAACACGGGGTTTGTATGTTCTGTGTCCCTCAAAGGTCTGTGCTCTGTGGAGTGACCCTTACCTGACATGGTGTGGGGTGAGACTTAGGTGTGGCCTCTGACAGGTCCCCAGAGTCCCAGGACTGCTCCTCCTGATCTTCCCCTATGATATATGCAGAATGAATCAGAGAGAAGCCGCTGTCCACAAGCAGCCTCTCAGATTACAGGTTCATGCTACGGAAGTTCTGAAGAGCAGTTTCGAACTCATAGCTTAGGTCCGCACTTCTTTGTGGCTTATTCTTTTTTTTTTTTTAAATTACATATATATAATATTATATCTATAATAATATATATAATATATTTAATGTGTGTGTGTGTGTGTGTGTGTGTACACTGTCGCTGTCTTCAGGCACACCAGAAGAGGGCATCCAATCCCACTATAGATGGTTGCGAGCCACCATGTGGTTGCTGAGAATTGAACTCAGGACCTCTGGGAAGAGCAGTCAGTGCTCTTAACTACCACCACCACCACCACCACCACCACCCCCCTACATATTCTTTTGTTGTTGTTTTGTTTTTTTCAAGACAAGGCTTCTCCATGTAGCCCTGGCTATTTTGGAACTCACTCTCTGAGCTGGCCTTGAACTTGGAGACCCACTGCCTCTGCCTTCCAAGTGCTGGGACTAAAGGCATGCGCCATCACCGTCTGACTATTCTCACACTTGGATTGTACAGATAACATTAAAACAAAAACGGGACGAAAGCCAGGTCTCCACCTCCTTCCCACCGGTTCCCGAAAGCCGGCTGCTCTGCTCTGGGCATTGCCCTGGTCTCTCTTGGCTATGCCTTTTCCCAGCAATGACTTTGACTTTCTGCCTTTACTTGGCTCAGGAGACCAAGAAAACAAGGCTGATCTGCCCAGCCCTGCCCTTTATCCTGAGATGGGTAGGGGAAGGATCTGGGCTGCTGGGCTTGGACAGAAGTAACTATGGTCCATGGCCAGGGTGGCTTCCTGCCTGTGAGTGGACAGAGCATTGTTAGGAGGAGGAGACCTGATTTGCAGCCCTGCCCCTAGTAGGACTCTGTGCTCTCATCCGAGCAGGGACCTGACCCCTTTCTCTAAGCCTTGCTTCCTCGTCTACTTGTGGGAGAAGTAACTGGTCAGCCATTCCCAGAGTGGAGCCCTGGGATGAAGGGCCGTGCCTAAGAAGGAGGGAGACTGCTGAGCGGACTCCTGTGGGGAGGCTAGGGATGTAGCTTGGTTGGTAGAGCGCAGCGCTCAGGAAATGAATGTAAGAGAACCAGAAGTTTAAGGTCATCCTCAGCTACATAGAGAAGTCTTGGCTACCCTAGGCTACAAGAGACCCTGTCTCAAAAGCAACCAGAGGTGGTGGGGAGAACACAGGACTGCTCACTGGATTTGTCATTTAGTTCGTTTTGCTCTTTGGTTTCTTGAGGCAGGCTCTTTGTAACCTTGGCTGGTCTGGAACGCACTCTGTAGACCAGGCTGGCCTCGAACTCCATCTGCCTGCCTCTGCCTCCCCAGTGCTGAGATTGCCAATGGTTTGCTTTTGTACTTCTCGGGGCCTGAAACATGTGGCTCTTGACCCTTTCCTTTGACAGTTGGTCTCCTACTCTGGAGTCCTTTCAAGCTAGAGGTTACCCTCATTTTTCTCTTGTTAGCAGTCCTGAACATGGAAGGAACACTTGATATGTTTCATACCCCATACTAGTTCCTGATGTGTGATGGTACACGTAGGCCTCTAACAATCCCAGTTTATTTTGGTGGTGGTGGCGGTGGTGTGTGTGTATGTGTGTGTGTGTGTGTGTGTGTGTGTGTGTGTGTGTGTGTGTGTGTGTGAAGAAGGGAGAAGGGAACTGAAGCACAGAGGCATGTGACTCACCTGAACTCCAGTGAGAGACTCTGACAGACAGGCATGCCTATCCCAAGTCCCTGATACCTGGCTGCAGTCTGTCCTCTCCCTGGAGGCCCTTCCTGTCTCTGACACTGGGCTGACCCATGTTCAAAGCAGATGCCCACTGAGCAGAGATGTCCCCTGACCCCGATACAGACTCCCCTTCCCCATGCTCCTCCGAGGATGGCACAGTGGCCCTTGACCCAGACACATATCTATCAAGAACTCAAGAGCACAGACATGAAGTACCGGAACCGTGTGCGCAGCCGCATCAGCAATCTGAAGGACCCCAGGAACCCGGGCCTGAGGCGGAACGTGCTCAGCGGGGCCATCTCCCCAGAGCTCATTGCCAAGATGACAGCGGAGGTGAGGAGGATCTGAGGGCAGAGGGGCCGGCCGGGTGGGTGGGCGGGGGCTGACGTAAGGGCAGGGTAGTGTTAGATGGGGCTCTGAGAGCAATGGATGTGACTCTGGGAGAGTCTCTCTGTGAGAGACCCAGTTCCTCTCTCACAAGTGCAGTTATGTAACGGGCCATGAGACCCTCACTGGACAGACAGCCATTTATTTGACCTACTTGTTTCAAACACCACATCTTTTTTTTTTTTCTTTCTTTTTTTTTTTTTTTTTGGTTCTTTTTTTCGGAGCAGGGGATCGAACCCAGGGCCTTGCGCTTCCTAGGCAAGCGCTCTACCACTGAGCTAAATCCTCAACCCCTCAAACACCACATCTTGGGAAGATCTTTGACACATCCTCAGGTGTGGTCTGCTTCCAGGGCTACCAGGGGACTCCCTGTCAGTCCGAAAATAGAGGAATGAATACACCCAGAGAAGGGGAGAGGAAAGGCGTTGAGGTCCTAAAGACTATGGGGTTCAGGGCGTTTTGCTGGTCCAGAGTGGGGTTATTCTGTGCATGATGTATAGAATGAGAATCTGGGATGTGTGTTCGTGGTATGTGGTATGCGGAGTGTATGTGGTGTGTGTGACGAGTGCACAGATGGGACTTTAGTGTGTGGGTGTGACATATAGCTTTGTATGGTGTAGGGGAAGTGTGGAGTGTTCGTGTGTGTGATATGTAGTGTGCATATCACTTCAAGTGTGAGCTGACATGAGTATGTGATTAATCTGAATGTGTGGTTAGTGTGTGGTTAGTGTGTAATGTGTGGTTAGTGTGTGGTTAGTGTGTGGTTAGTGTGTGGTTAGTGTGTGGTTAGTGTGTGGTTAGTGTGTGGTTAGTGTGTGGTTAGTGTGGAGTTAGTGTGTGGTTAGTGTGGAGTTAGTGTGTGGTTAGTGTGTAATGTGCGGTTAGTGTGTGGTTAGTGTGGAGTGTGGAGTTGGTTTAGTGTATGATGTGTGGTTAGTGTGTGGTTAGTGTGTGGTTAGTGTGTGGTTAGTGTGTGGTTAGTGTGTGGTGTGTGGTTAGTGTGTGGTTACTGTGGAGTTAGTGTATGGTTAGTGTATGATGTGTGGTTAGTGTGGAGTTAGTGTGTGGTTAGTGTAGAGTTAGTGTGTGGTTAGTGTGTGGTTAGTGTATGGTTAGTGTGTGATGTGTGGTTAGTGTGTTAGAGTGATTAATGTACGTGTATGCTTAGTGTAGTCTGTAGCATGTGGTTAATATGTGTGTGGACTGCACTAGAGTGTCAGTATATAGTATAAAGTTACTATGTGGTTAATGTGTGTTGCTGTGTTTAGTGTGTGATTTGTGGTGTGTGGTCTGTGGTTAGTGTGTGGTTACTGTGGATATGGAGTGTTTAGTGTGCAGTCTATGGTGATGAGTGTGGTTAGTGTGTGGTGTGGAGTTAGTGTGTGGTTAGTGTGTGGTGTGGAGTTAGTGTGTGGTTAGTGTGTGGTGTGGAGTTAGTGTGTGGTTAGTGTATGATATGGATTTAGTGTGGGGTTAGCGTGTGGTTAGTGTGTGGTGTGGAGTTACTGTGGGGTTAGCATGTGGTTAGTGTACCGTGGGACATGTAATTACTGTGGGTGGTGTATAGTTAATGAATGTGAGTGTCTGAACGGCACATACATGCTGCGTGGAGCAGTACAGAATGCTGTTACAGTCCAGGGACTTGCAATTCTGAGGAAAGAGCTCACTACTCGCCCCAAGCACTCCAGAGAGCGGGATTAGGATAAACAGGGAACCCAGCTCCCAGGAACAAACCACGCATCAAAGCCACCACGCTGTTCACTCACTTTTGCTTATTTGTGGAGGGAGCACAGGGCATGTGTGGAGGTCAGAGGACAACTTATGGGGTCTTACACACACCAGACAGATGCTCTACCAACTTAGAAACGTCCCCAGCAAGGCCCTATCGGCTGTGAATGACAGCATAGCCCAGAGGTAGAAATTGTAACTTATCTTTGCAATGTCTTAGTCAGTCCAGGATGCTGCAGTAAAAACAAACAAACAAACAAACAAACAAACCCAAAAAACTGTACACCCAGCACTTGGGAGGTGGAAACAGGAGAATCAGGAGTTCAAGGTTAGCCTGGGCTGCACAGCAAACGCAAGCACAGTGTGTGATTCAAGAGACTCTGTCTCAAATAAATAAGAAGAGAAAAGTAATGATTAGCCGAAACTAGGCCCCCTTCAAATGAGCCTTGGCTACACCTGATCTACAAACCACTCATAACTTCTTCTGCCTACACACCCTGTGTCTGCCCAGTCTCTTTGGCAGAGGCTTGAAGAGGTTCAGTGAACAGGGGTCAGATAGATAAGGGAAGGGCTGGATGCAGTTGATGCCGTATCTCCAGAAGGGGCATGGACCACTGTGCTCCTGGGACGCTGTCTGAGGTGTCTATCCACGGCGAGTATTCAGACCTCTGAGCCTTGTTACTGCGGGGTCCAGCTGGGTGGCGCAGCCAGCAGGTCATGGTTCCCAGAGCTATGGTTCCCACCAACAGACAGGACTAGAGAACATCTATAGCTGGGGCAGGCGCTGGGTTAAAGTCCAGACTGGGACACGGGTGAGCAGTGGCCAAATCAGCTGCTGGGACAGTTTGATTCAGGCAAAGGCCTGGCGGGCAGCATGAGCACGGTGCTGAAAGAAAGTTTTCCCAGTACTAATTCCGGCTACGAGCACCCGCTGCTGTCCTACGCACACCCAGATGACCTTGACCCAGCTAGAACTCCCAGATTGGACCTTCCAGCTGGGATGGAGAGGAGACTCCTCCAAGACAGGCCTTTTCCCAGATCTGGTGGAACCAGGGGGGAGTCTAACTTCTCCTCCATCTCTATGTTCTTGACCCAGTATGGTACCTCCACACACACACACACACACACACACACACACACACACACACACACACACACACACACACACATGCCAACAGACTCATTTCTCTGCAGGAAATGGCCAGTGACGAGCTGAGGGAGCTGAGGAACGCATGACTCAAGAGGCCATCCGCGAACACCAGATGGCCAAGACAGGCGGTACCACCACTGACCTCTTGCGGTGTAGCAAGTGCAAGAAGAAGAATTGTACCTATAACCAGGTGGGCAGAGGTGGGGTGGGGTGGGGGAGGGGTCACAGCAGGAGGAGGGGAGGTGGGATGGAGGGGGACATAGTAGGGGCAGGAGGGGCCGGTTCACAGCAGATGGACAGGAGGTGGGTGAAGTGGGCGGGGCCACAGCAGGGGGAGGTAGGGTGGAGTGGGGCGGGGCCACAGCAGAGGGAGGGAAAAGACTCCCGGGAGGTATCTGAAAGGAACAGGAAGTACTACTCCCTTCAGGCCACAAGTGGAGGGCAAGCTTGGAAAAGCCACCAGCTTGTTGCTTCTGGGAAGCGTTCAGATTGTGGAATCAGCTTCTGGGTATCCATGGGGCAGAGCCCATGTGTTCTGTCTATCCTGAAGTGAGAGCGAACCCTAAACCCTAGCTGTGCTTGGTCCTCCTTACACACCGCTGGGCACAGACTTCAGGAGAGTCACAGAAGTTGGAAGGAAGCATAGCCATGTGAAACCTCGCTCCTCCTTAAAAACGCTGGGAAATCAGAGCCAAACCTTTCTTTTCATTTACCCTTACTTGGCTATTTTGAGGAAGGTCCTTGAATTTATTTCAAAGCTAAGGCTACCCTGGAATTTCTGATTTTCTTGCCACGGAGGTGGGATTTCATATGTGCACCACCATGATTGGCTTTTGGGTTCCAACCTTTCTGAGGTCAGTGTTGTCCAGTCAGCTTGTTCAGTGATGACTAAGGGGATTCCTGAAGTGACGATATCCAGGAGCCTAGCAGGGTGTGATAGGAATAAGGGACCTTCTCCTAAGCTCCAAGAATGGCCTATGGCTAGTTATGTCGTTGGAATACCAATATCTTGAGTTCTAGCTCATATTTAGTGATTTTAGAACTCTATTTCTCTGTCTGCTCAGCAAACAAGATTCATTAAGAGTAACCAGGCTGGTAGCCCCTGTCTGTGTTAGGGTACAAATCTCGGCTCACGTCCCGGCAAACCACACCAAACCAACATGGTTCCATGTGGAAAGGTTTAATAAGAGAAGAAGAGGAGAAGAGGAGAGGAGTAAAGGCCGGCCATGAGCATGTGGAGGGCAGGGAGGAGGGGAATGGGGAAAGAAGGGACAGAGGGGAGGAGGGGAAGAGGGAAAGATGAAGAGGCAAGAGAGCAAGAGAAGAGAGTAAGAGAAAGGAGGGGCAAGCAGCTCCTTTTATAGTAAGTCAGGCAAACCTGGCTGTTGCCAGGTAACTGTGGGGGTGGAGCTTAGACAGACTGCCAATGGTCACTGCCTCACTGAGAAGCATGAGGATTAGGATTACCCTGGGCTACATAGGGAAACCTGTCTGAAAGCCGGGAAAACGGGATTGAGAGGTGTCTCAGGGGTTAAAGAGAGCTTACTGCTCTAGCAGAGGCCAGACCCCAGCTCCCAGATAGGATGGTCCACAGATGCTGTAACTCCAGCTCCAGGGATTTGATGCCTCCCACTGGACACAGTGGGCACTTGTATACACACACACACACACACACACACACACACACACACACACACACACACACACACACACATCTTTTTAAAACAGAGTTGGGAGTATGGCTCTGGTAGTAGATCAGTAGGAGGCAAGGGGGTGGGATACATAAAACATTGGGTTTGGGGGGATGGAGAGATGGCTCAGTGGTTAGGGGCACTGGCTGATCTTCCAGAGGTCCTGAGTTCAAATCCCAGCAACCACGTGATGTTTCACAACCATCTGTAATGAGATCTGATGCCCTCTTCTGGTGTGTCTGAAGACATGACAGTGTACTCATATACATAAAATAAATAAATCCTTTAAAGGAAAAAAAAAACAAAACCCAGTGGATTTGATGCCCAGCACCAGAGACCAGAAGTGAGGATTCACATTAATCCTAGCACTGGAGAGGCAGAGGGAGTGGGCTAACAAGATGGCTCGTTAGGTAAAGGTGCTTGGTGCCAAACCTGATGACCCAGAAGTGAGGGAGAGAACCAGCTCCTGCACATCGTCTTGTCATCCACACATGCCATGACCTATGCAGCCACGTACATACATGCAGAATCAAATGTAATCAAAATTGTTTAAAGAGAGGAAGAAGGATCAGAAGTTCGAGGTTATTTTTGGATATTCCATCAGTTCAAGGACAACCTGAGATACTTCAGATTCTGTCACTGAGATGCGGAGGGAATATCAGGACCACTTTACCTTTAGCACCCTGTGGCTACAGGAGAGATACAGTTGTCTGTTTTGTTTTCTGGAAAGTTCTCTGGAAGATTCCAGTCCTGGACTTGGAATACATCTGTGCAAGCCCCAGTGCTCGCCCAGGCCCATGATAGGTATTCGCTTGGGATTGCCCTTCAGAAGTGAGCTCTCTCACTAGCAGAGTTGAGTCTCCCCAAGAAAGCCCATTGCTCTCTCTCCTTATCTCTGCTGTGTGGTGACAAGGCTGTGTGCTATGCTGTGCCCTCCTGATGGACAGCTAGAGTCATGCTCCAGCAGAGGGCTCCTCCCCAACAGATCCCAGTAGACATCACCAGGGTTAGCTTTAGAGACTCAGAAGACAGCTGGGAACTCCAGGGCCTTGTGGTGGGAAGCCCATGTTGCTGAACCTGAGTGACTGACGTGCTTGGGGGGTGGGCGTTGGGGATGGGAAAACACAGCGTAACCCACCCCAGTGATCTGTGAGCCTCCTTTCCTCTCTGGGTCTCAGCCTCTTGTAGGATGACTATAGACAAGGTGATTTCCCAGACACCTCCGACTTGGACAGATATGTCAGATACAGTGTGCTCAGGGGCTAAGTCTGGGAAGGCTTCCTGTAAGAGGTAAGGCTTTGAATGAGAGAAGAGAAACCAGTTCAGAGGGTCAACAAGAATGCACCTGCCAAAGTCAGTAGGATTCTGAGTGAGCTGACAGTGACCAGAGGAAAAGAGGTTATTGAAGTCGGGTGAATATCATGGCCAACCTGCTTCTAAAGATGGCGGGAGCCACAGCAGGCCCTGGAGCAGGGGCGGAATGACCTCGTGAATGATTCTTCTCTCCTGTTAGGTGCAGACACGCAGTGCTGATGAGCCCATGACCACCTTTGTCTTATGCAATGAATGTGGGAATCGCTGGAAGGTCTGTATCCTCGTATCTCTCTCCCCACCATCCACAGATGCTGCCCTACATAAGAAGTAGCCCACAGGCAGGAAGAGGGCCCATGCTAGCAGGCAGAAGGCTTACCAGCCTGCAGAGTCAGCCTGTAGACTGTGACAGAGGCAGGTAGTTGCCGAGGAGGGAGAGGAGGGAGTGTTAGGCAGGGCGGCAGCTGGGATGGGTGGCAGCTCAGTGTATAACAGGGTGAACAAGGCTGTGTATCCATTGACTGTGGATAGGCATGGCTCTCTGGGGACCACAGAGGGAGGAATTGCACTGAGAGTTTAGACCAGGCCTCTACTGAATGCTTTCACAGAAGCTATTGCTCTTGACCTGGCCACACAGGGATAACACGGGGAGACTGAGCTCTGTCACAGTAGAGAGGCCTTTTTGTTTTCTTAGGAAGCCCTGGAAAAGCCTTTTACTCCTCCGTGCTGTGAACCTGGCACCAGAACTCACAGCAGGAGCAACAGAATCCCGTCTGGGTCCTGCTTGCTGGGGAGATATAGCTCAGTCCTAGAGCATGTTCTGATATGTATAAAATCCTGGGTTTGATGCCTAGTGAAACACACACACACACACACACACACACACACACACACACACACACACACACTAAATTATAAACATGTAATTTAAGAAGAACATGAAAAAGATACAGGGTGAAATGGGTTTAAACATATTCCCACAGCCCAGCCCAGCCCAGCCCAGCCCAGCCCAGCCCAGCCCAGCCCAGCCCAGCCCAGCCCAGCCCAGCCCAGCCCAGCCCAGCCCAGCCCAGCAATGATGGCTGCTACGGAAAAGGACATCCTGTGTGCTGTGCTCTGCTGGAAAGGCAGGGTCCAAGGGAGGTTACCTCTTGTCTTCTGACAGCATCACTAATGTCCACTGCCATGTGGGAGAGCTAAAGTCCAAGAGGTCTGGGACAATCATGGTATTTTTGTTCTGAGATGAGGTTTCTCAGTGGAGCCCCAACTATCAACTCCTTACACAGACCAGGCTGACGTCAAACTCACAGAGATCCACCTGCCTCTGCCTCCAGTGTTAGGATAAAAGGCGTGCACCACCCCGCCTGGCTGAATCCACCTTCTTGTCCATAAGGCTCAAAGAGACCTCTTACGCCACTGTCTTTGGTTTTACAGTTCTGCTGACTGAACCACCCACCAGGAGAGGAAGACGGAGCAGGAAGCACAGACCCCATGACCTGGAACAAAATAAAAGTTCAAAAGATGGAAAATGCTGAGCCCTGGATGAGGCTAGGGATTAGAGGAGGTGGGGGAGGGGGTTCTTTGTGCCAATTATTAATCAGTCATGCAAAATGATTGGCTTATAGTGGGGGGAATCCTATCTGGGGCATGGTACCCAGAGTCTTTATCGACAGACCTACACAGGTCAGCCTCAGATTGGAGGAGCCTTGTCCTGGCAGTGGCCTGGCAGATTTTTGAGTTCCTTCTCCCCTACTGGAAAATAGCAGATTGGGGCTGGGGGTATATAGCTCAGTGGTAGGTGCAGGTCTCAATCCCTGGCATAGAGCAGAGGGGAAGAGGAGGAAGGAAGGAAGGAAGGAAGGAAGGAAGGAAGGAAGGAAGGAAGGAAGGAAGGAGGGAGGGGGGGAGGGGGGAGAAATATCAAGCCAGGTATGGTGCTGTTTGCTTGTGATTCCAGTGACTTGGGAGGCTAAAGAGGATCGCCTGAGTCTGAGGGTTCAAAGTCAGCTCCGCACTATAACGAGACCTGGTCTCTTTTTTTCTTTATTCGTTTCCATATTTTTTTATTCGTTGTATTATGAAATAGGCTCTCACATAACCCAGGCTACACTGAAACTCTGAGTAGCTGAGGATGTGTCGAATTTCTGATCTTCTTACTTCTGCTCTCCAATACTTGGGATTAGAGGCCTGTGTCACCGTGGCCAGCTGATGTAGTGCTGGGAAAGCCCTCTATGAACCCAGCTACACCCCCAGCTCAAAGCTCTTTCCTTTAAACAAAACAGAAAACGTTGGGACTGGAGAGATGGCTTGGGTGAAGAACACCCATCGCTCTTATAGAAGACCTGGCTTCAGTTGCCAGCACCCACCTAGTGCCTCACAACTATCCAGTTCAGGGAATCCGGGGCCCTCTTTCTGATCTCCAAGAACACCAGGCACACCTCTGGTATGTGTACGCTCACACAGGCAAAACACTGAGAGAAATAAAATAAATCTAGACGGAAAAGAGTCCATGTGTGGCTGTACACACATGGAATCCCAGTGCCGTGGAGGTAGACGTAGGATAGCTCTAAGTTTGAGGCCAGCTTGATCTGCACGGTGAATCTTAGCACTGCACACCCACAGGGTAGCTGTGCGGTTTGGCTTCTGCAGATAGAAATCTCCCAGATGCTGTACCCTGTCCGTCGCTCACTGAAAGGCCTTTGAGGACTCTGGATCATTCTAGGCAGGAATAGATCTAGCATGCAGATAGGATTACAGCGATGCCCATGACTTCTAACGTCCTTGAGGGTCCCGAGCCTTGGCGCCTGCCTAGACTCAGCGTGTTCCTCACAGCTCTCTGTAGACTGAGCTTCCAAGAAGTGTGTGGAACACATTAGCTTTGTTGAACTTCTCCCAGGTCCACATCAGCTTGCACTTTTTGTTTGTTTGTTTGGGGTGGTTGTTTGTTCTTTAAGATGGGGTTTCTTTGGGTAGCCTTGGCTGTCCTAGAACTCACTCTGTAGACCAGGCTAGCCTGGAACTCACAGAGATCCACCTGCCTCTGCCTTCCCAGTGCTGAGATTAAAGGCATGCACCACCATTACGCAGCCAGCTTGCTGTTCATGCTGAGGAAAACTTTAGGCAAAGCTAGAAGCCTCTGGAAACACCCTCGATGCAGCTATGGTGGTTTGGTCACTGATTGTCCCTGGCCTTCTGACAGCTCCAGACTGAGCCTCCTAGACTGTGTCCTAGCACAGACGCAGCACAGAAGGCTGTGACTCCTAGAAATTTGAATGTGTCACCCTGTACCAAACTATAAACATGTCAGCAGTGAGCTCCTGCTTCCTGGGGTGACTGCAGGGGCTCCAGAGTTTCTATCTGTCCTGTTCACCCATGGGATGACTGTGGGGAGCTACTGTCTTCTGGGGACCATCCTCTATTGCCACCTACATGGACCTCCCCCCCAAAAGATGGAGCCTATTAACAGTCTGGATACAGAAATCTGCCCCAGGGTGCTGCTGGCAAGGTTGCTCAGTGAGGAAGGGTACTATCTGTCAAACCTATATGATTTGCTTATAAAAAGATAAAGAGAGGGGGGATTATGTTCTATGGGGGTCTGGGGAAAGGGGATGCCTTAGTGGGCTCATTCTGAGGCATCCCTTCCCCTGAGGGACCAGCCACAGGACGGTATAGTATAGAATAGAGTTTATTCAGGGCATGGGGAGGGGAGTAAAGAGGATGGTAGGGCAGAGAGTAGGGAAGAGTAGAGAAGGAGAGGAGTAGAGTAGAGGCCAGCCATGAGCACGTGGAGAGAAGGGAGGAGAGGAATGGGGAGAGAGGGGACAGAGGGGCAAGAGGGTAAAAGCAAGAGAGTGAAGAGGGGGCAAGCAGCCACTTTTATAGTGAGTTGGGCATACCTGGCTGTTGCCAGGTAGCCATGGGGCTGGAGCTTAGACAGAATGCTAACGCTACAGCCCAAGTTCATCCTCAGGATCCACACAGGACTGTGGACTCTCACAGATTTTCTTCTGATCTCCATATGACTGCCATGGGACAGGCACTTCCCCTAAGCACATACATACACATAATAAAGGGAGGGGGGAGGGAGGGAGGCAGGCAGGCAGATTTGATAAAGCCTTAACCCTGTCAAGTTTGAGAGTCCTGTGGAAAGACTGAAGAGTCCTGGGGAAAGACACAGCTCCTAAAGGCAGAACAGGACAGACGTCCCTGTCTGCCTCCTGTCACAGTTACCACACTGGGAGACCCAGAGCTGGGCTCCACCCTCAGCCCTGCTTTCCAGCAGGTCTCTGCCTGGCAGGACTCCACACCAGATGGTGATGTGTGCCATTTCTGAGGCACAGATGTCCCCCACAGAGGTGCCGAGATGCCACTTAGAAACCTAGGCACTTCTTAAAGTTTACCTTGGGGTTGACCTTGGAGGCCATGTGGAGATCCAGTTTTTGATCCAGTCAGTCTCAGGTAGGGCTGAGAGTTTTTGTTCCAGCAAGTGCCAATGCTTCTGGCCGTTGGCCACAGTCAAGCAGGAAGGGATCTGATGCCAGATTTCTCTCTAGATGGTTTAATTCCCCATCGCTTCTCACCATTTGCTAAGAGCAAATGTACACGATTCATCATCTAAATGTTCAGAGACCAAAGGAACAGTGTGGCAGCACCCACTGCCAATCTAATGGCGTTAGGTTGGTGAGGGTTGCTTTAGTACATATGCTTTTCCTTCTAGACAGGGTTTCTCTGGGTAGCCCTGGCTGTCCTGGAACTCACTGTGTAGACCAGGCAGGCCTCAAACTCAGAGATCCACCTGCCTCTGCCTCCTGAGTGCTGGGATCAAATGTGTGCACCACCACCCGGCTAGAGTGGGTTTTTTTTTTTTTTATTTTACATTTTTTTCTACCTGTACATACTGAACTAGAATGAATTTTTTTTTTTTTTTTCGGAGCTGGGGACCGAACCCAGGGCCTTGCGCTTCCTAGGCAAGCGCTCTACCACTGAGCTAAATCCCCAACCCCTAGAATGAATTTTTAAAAGGTAAGGCTTTCTATATCCTTTATAAAACAAAATTTCCAGACAGAATTAAACATGAGTTTTCAATATTTTAAAGCTAGTTATAGCAGGAGTTAAAGCGGTAGTGTTTTACCTTGAAAATGTCACAGATGGGGCTGGAGAGATGGCACAGTGGTTAAAAGCATTGACTGCGGGTTGGGGATTTAGCTCAGTGGTAGAGCGCTTGCCTAGCAAGCACAAGGCCCTGGGTTTGGTCCTCAGCTCCGGGGAAAAAAAAAAGAAAAAAAAGAAAAAAGAAAGAAAAGCATTGACTGCTCCAGAGCACTTCAGTTCAATTCCCAGCCCCCACACAGCAGCTCATAACTAACTCCAGGGGATCTGACACCCTTACACAGACATAAATGCAGGCAAAATGCCAATATGTATAAGAGCAAAAATTAGACTAAAACAGAAAGAAAATGTCGCAGATAATCGCACATTTATTTATTCATTTGTTCTTACTGAGCGTGTGCAGGGTGCACACCATGCCACAATGTGGGGATGAAGGGCATCCTGTGAGAGCTGGCTCTCGGTTCTCTTTGTGGAAGTCCAGGGGACCAAACTAGGTCCTCAGGCTTGGTGGCAAGCACCTTGTCTACTGAGCCTTTTCCCCAGCCCATGGGTGAGTGTTTTAAAGAGTCATCCTGGAGGGGTTGGGGATTTAGCTCAGTGGTAGAGCGCTAAGGCTTAAAGGCCCTGGGTTCGGTCCTCAGCTCCAAAAAAAAAAAAAAAAAAAAAAAAGAAGAGTCATCCTGGAAAGACTTCCAATGTCAGACCCTAAGTGTCTTATGTGCTGTAAGCACAGGGAATAGCATCTTCGATCTTCATTCATCTGAAACTTTATTGTTGACAAAGGCGATGAATCAGAGTCAACACTGAAGGAACAAGCCGACGCCAGTCCACCTGTGGCATTGCACACGTGTTCCCACAAAGAACACAGAGAGCAAATAGTCCCTACCAGTGTGTCTTCCTGTCCCCACCCGGATCCATTCAATTCATGCCTTCAATGGCACGGCCTGGAAACAGCTTTGCTAGTTCACAGGCCTGCCTGTGCCAGAGTCTCTTGCTCTGCCACCCCCCTATTTGAAGGCGGTCATTTCCCCCCCCATCCATTCAGCAGGGCTTAGAGGTCCTGCAGGGCTGGCTTTGACCTCGCCTCTGCACTTTCTAACACAGCCACACTGGCCTCTCAGATCTTTATGGTCTATTGGGTTAGGTCTTAACTCCATGGCTTTCCTCATCTCAAAGACACAGAGTTCAAGCCTTAGCAAATTAGCACTAACATCAACCATTTGGAGAAGGCAAGATTGTTTCTCCAAAGGAGAAAGAGGACAAGGTTGTATGATATGAAGTAGAAGACATGTTTTGGGAGTTTGGGGAAAAGAGCTCAATAAAAGCCCATTAAATAACCTACAATTAGGGAGGGCGGCAATGGGGAGAGGGGTGGGGAGGGAACACCCATAAGGAAGGGGGAAGGAAGGGGATGTTTGCCCGAAACCGGAAAGGGAATAACACTCAAAATGTACATAAGAAATACTCAAGTTAATAAAAAAAAAACAAAAACAAAACAAAAAAAAAAAAACCTACAATTCGGACTGAAGAGATGGCTCAGTAATGAGGAGCACTGGCTGCTCTCCCAGAGGTCCTGAGTTCAATTCCCAGCAACCACAGGATGGCTCACAACCATCTGTAATGGGATCTGATGCCCTCTTCTGAAGAAATAAATAAATCTTAAAATAAGAAAAGAAAAAAAGGGTTGGAGAGATGGCTCAGAGGTTAAGAGCACTGACTGCTCTTCCAGAGGTCCTGAGTTCAATTCCCAGCAACCACATGGTGGCTCACAACCATCTGTAATGGGATTTGGCGCCCTCTTCTGGTATGTCTGAAGACAGCTACAGTATACTTACATACACAAAATAAATAAATCTTAAAAAAAAAGAAAAAAATTTTAAATATTTATTTTTATGTATGTGAGTACACTGTCACCGTCTTCAGACACCAGAAAAAGCATTGAATCCCATTACAGATGGTTGTGAACCACCCTGTGGTTGCTGGGAATTGAACTCAGGACCTCTGGAAGAGCAGTCAGTGCTCTTAACCAGATTTTTCTTTAAAAAAAAAAAAAAAAAAAAAAAAAAAAGCTACAACTAATTTTAAGGTTAAGGACACCTGGGCTGTGGACAGCTCAGTCGCTAGAATGTTGCCTTACACACATGAGGCTCTCCATTGTCCAATTCTGGACACTGGCAGGGTTTGGGAGTGTGGTAGGCATCTAAGATATGGTATGGGAGTCTTTATTTTTATTTATTGTGTGTCAGAGAGAGAGGGACTGGGACACAGTAACCCTGGTGGGCTTCTAACTCGCTACAAAGTGACCTTGACTTGCTGAATCTCCTACCTCACCTCCCCAATTAGCTCGGATTACACATGTGCAGTAGCATGCGCAGTTCATGTGATCTCAGGATCAGGCCAGGGCCTTTCGTGTCCTAGGGAAGCACTCTATCAACTGAGTGACATCCTCAGCCTCTCAAGTCTTAACATGTATAATAATATTTTTTATGTATATGAGTGTTTGTCTGGATACATGGCAGTGCTTGGTATCCCCACAAGCCTGGAGAGGATGTGGGATCCCCTGGAACCAGAGTTACAGAAGATTGTTAGCCACAATGTGGGTGCTGGGAATTGAACCTGAGTCCTGTTCAAAAGCAGCAAGTGCACTTAACCACTGAGCTATCTCTCCAGTGCCCCACTTCCAGAAGTCTTTCTTAATCATCTCATTGCAGCTACCAGGTCTTATTCATTAGTCCTCCATTCTCTTTAGCTCAGGACAATGTCACTTAGAACCTCTCGGATACATAATGGTCCCTCTGTTGAGCTGCCCTTCTCTCCAGCACTGCCACTATGAATGTGGCTTTTACAATTCCCTTTCTGGGACTGAGGAAAGCCTTTGGACTGGGCTCCCAGTGCAGTGGCCTCCCTATTCCACTTCTGAACACTCGGCCTGAGCAGCATCTGTCAGTCACCCTCATACTTAATCCTGGAGTCATTAGGGGGTGTTACCCAATTCCCAGCTTAGCATCTAGTTCCAATGGGACAAATAACCTGGGTTCAGCTGATGTCCTTAAAAGCCCAGCCAACGGGGTTGGGGATTTAGCTCAGTGGTAGAGCGCTTGCCTAGGAAGCGCAAGGCCCTGGGTTCGGTCCCCAGCTCCGAAAAAAATAAAAAAAAAAAAAAAAAAGCCCAGCCAACACCAGATATGCTTGTTGTACATTTTCAGGGCTATTGTCTACAATTTTTTGGAAAATCCTTTGAGGAAAACCAGCAGAAGCATTATGAGGTCAAGCTCCCCACTCCTCTGTGGCCTGCTCTCCTCCTGCAAAGCCCAACTGCTCTTCTCACCCAGGCCAACCCAGGGCTTTGCTTGTGGGACTTAACTACTAGGCTCACTGATCTGCAGGCAGAGGCAAAGACAGACAGACATGCAAGGGAACATGAGACAGACACTGTCCTTGCCCTGGTCCCTCCCTCTGCCTCTCTTCCCTCAGGTCCTAAGAAATCCAAGCCCGGCTGGAACGGAGTGGTCCTTTCACGCCTCTGTGCCTTTGCACAAACTGTTCAAGACGAAAGCTCTCCCTCCCAGTCTCCACCTCCAAAGTGCCTACAATCTGCAAGACTGGGTGGGTGTCGCCTCCCCTGCAAAGCCTCCCACCTTCCCAGCGAGAAGGGGGTGGTGGGTGGAACATTATGGATGCCGGGCTAGGCACGGCTGTAAGGGCAAGGGAGACCCGGGTCATTTCCTTTAAAAAAGAAAATTTCGAAAGTAGGATTACAGACGCGGAGACATAGTTTTAAATACTTAACACATTAATGCTTCTGATACCAAAGAAAAGCTACAATTAGACTGGTCCTAGATGGATAACCATAAGATTTATTAAATTATGAGGCTGGAGAGATGGTTCAGAGGTTAAAAGTACTTGTTCTTTTCTAGGACTGGAGTTTGGTTTCCAGCGGCCAAGTTGGGTGGCTCACAAGCTCACGAAGGCTTTGGAACCCCAGCCCCACGGGATGTGACTCTTGGTTTTCTCAGGGCACTTACATGCATACACACACACACACACACACACACACACACACACACACGGGAGTTAATGAAATAAATCTTTTAAAAATATTTATAAAAGAGAATCCCGTACAGAGCCCCACAGGAACACTAACACAGTAGCGAAGCCTGAAGCCTCCACACACAGTAGGCGAACATCATTCGCTGAATGACGGGAACAGACAGGACTTTCCAACTCATCCTAGAAAACCCAAAACAGCGTTTCTGAGTAACACTGGACAATAGGGCAGGAAGCGGCTTCCTCCTCCAGGGACCGCCTCCCAACCCTTGGAGTCAAGCTGCGAGCTGGAACCGGAAGCCCCACAGCCGCCGTCTTCCCTTCCCCACTCCCCCAGGTGCCTCCCATCCTGTTCCTACCTTCTCTTCTCTCCCAGATGGGCAAAGAAAAAGCACTTACTTCGGGCAAGCTGACAAACCCAGCACACAGAGCCATCCTGCCTGCAGGCACTGTCCTCAGGAACAAATGGAAAAACAGGAGGGACAAAAGAGGGTTTAAAGCTTGACAGCTGCAGGACAGAAGGCCTTGGAGTCAAAGCCATCTCCTAGTAGAGACTTGAAAGGGAGACCCTTTGGGGAGGGACCTGACTTAAGCCGCTGACTCAGTACCCTCCTTGTTTTTTGTTTTTTGTTTTTAATCCCCCCCCTCCGCTCCCCCCCCCTCCCCCGGAGCTGAGGACTGCTCTACCACTGAGCTAAATTCCCAACCTGACCCTCCTTGTTTCTAGGAGTTTGGTTATTGACCCCTGACTCAGTTTTCTCGGAGTTAGGCCTTCGATTTTGCTTGGGTTGGTAATTCCAAGTAATAAACTCTATATACCAAGTACTTGAACCCACCCACTGGCAGAACTGAGAGTGTGAAGAGAAGGCCATCCCAGAGTGGATTTCCCAGACCTTTAGGCCATTGAATATACCCATAGGCATTTCTGGAAGTTTCTCCTGCAGGCGGCATCATCCAAATACCTATGGTTTTATAGTTTATTTGGTGAAGGTGTGTTTTAAATCCCTCCTCAATGTCCTTAGCCGAGACAATTCCAGCTGTACAGAAAAGGAAATGAGGGGCTGGAGAAATAGCTCCGTGGTTCAAAGTATATACTGCTCTTGCAGAGGACCCAAAGTTGTTCTCCAGTGCTCACATAGGGTGGCTTACAACTGTGGTGTTTTACAAAATGAGGCATAATAATGCAAGAGAGAGCACCCCGGTGAGCCCTGCCAAGGTGTCCCCTTGAACAGTCAGGTCTGATATAAAAGGAAGTTTATTGGAGGAAGAAGTCAGGGAGCAGAGCTGGGACCAGGAAAGGGGTAGAGAAGGGGGACAGAGGATAGAGAGAAGAGAGAGGAAGGAAGGAAGAGAAGAAGAGGCCAGCCAGCACATGTAAATAGAGAGAGGGATGATGGGGGGGAGGCCAAACAGTCCTTATACTGCTTGGTTCCAGGCTTGTACCTGGGGCAGAGACATAGACTGTTGCTAGGAAACTGCTGGGCAGAGCCTAGAGGAATGGCTAACAACCACCTGTAATTCCAGCAGGGATTGGACACCATCTTAAGGCTCCTTCAGGCACCTGCACTCACATGCTCATATCCCTCCCCCTTATAAATAATTAAAAATAAAATAAAAATTTTAAAAGGAAATGGGCCTGGAGAGATTTTTTTTTTTTTTTTCTGAGAGATACACAGCCTATGTCCCAGCCTAGGTCTGTCCTATCTTCCTGTCCATTTCCTTCTGACTGTTGTAAATCCTTCAGGACTGGAACTTACATGGTGGCTGGATACATTTTTCAATAGGTAGAATAGTACCATTTTGTGGCACCTACACATTTGTTAGCTCTACCTTTGGGAGTGCAAGAGAAACACAGATAGAAGAGATACATTATGGTTGGTAGGGGTCCTGCTAGCTCATTTTTAGAGCCCTGAGTAATGTAGCCATAAATAACTGGGCACTGGGGACAGGGCACTAATAAAAGCACGGCCGGGAGTCATATTGGAAAAATAAAAAAATTCCCCAAGTCCTTCAGTGTGTGGATACATCTGCAAAACAAAAGAAAAGCCCCTTTCCCAGCCTAGGCAGAGAAGTCTCCTGTTCAGTCCGAGACAACAGGCTTCTTCTGGGCATCAAGCCAAGGTTCTGGGGATATTTATAACTTGAAGAGGGTGGGAGTCCCTAATAAGCTGCTATATTCTTTTTCCATCACTTCCCTCTCCAAGGCTACAGCAAGCTGGGAGCTTGTCCCCACACAGAATCCTTGTTTTGCTTAGCCCTCGCCTTCCATTGTCTAATTCCTTCATCCCAGCTAAGGAAAGGGAATGCTACAAGTCCTTCCATTTGGAAGACGCTTGCCGAATGCAGCATAGCCAATGCTGATGTTTCTTGGCCAGCTGTTGTGGCCTCGGAGATCTGTTTATGAGATTGTTATTTCCAGGAGCTATATAGAACAGTGTCTGCAGTCTTGAAGCTTCGGGTTCATCTTACAATCAAACTGTCCTTTGCCTGTTAATCTATGGATTCGGATTTCTACTCCTGGCGCTGAGATCGCTGGAATCTGCTGGTGATATCTAGAATCTTTCTGAATGTCAGGCCTCTTTAGATCTCTGAGGCTTTAGGATCTCAGGCTTCTCAAGGATCTTGGAGCCAGCGACCACAGACCAGAAGGTAAGCCTGTTCGTTCTGTCCTGACTCGGGTTTGAAAGAGAGACTACTAGCATCCTTAGGACTGCAGTTCCAGGCCATCACAGGCCTAAGGTTTTCATGGTGTTGGGAGGTCTCCAAGAATCCTTTCAGCAGAGACACCCTCAAGCGTGCCAGGTCCCTGCGTCTCCCACTTCGGGGCCAGCTATTTCCCTACACAGCCTACCTCCTTTCCCCGCTTCTGATTTCAGTGTTCTGGCGTCTTAGATATGTGCATTTGAGCCCGGTCTCTAAAAAAAAAAAAAAAGAGCTCGAGACGCTCCCTACAGGGTTAACATCCGAACACTCTGGGCCGGGCCGCGGACAGCACTCCAGCACCGGACAGAGGACGCGAGGCCTCCTGGGATATGTAGTCTGGGGCGGGTTGTGACTGCCGCAAGGCCTACTGGGAGTTGTAGTTCTAGGACCTAGAAAGCGAGCGCTGCAGGCGGTGCTGGGAGGTGTAGTGAGTACGTGGGCGGGGCCCAAAGTTCCATCGTGGCCAGGGAGTCTCCCGAGGGAGGGAAAGAGAGCGTTTTCCCGCTCTGGCCTTGGCTGTCAAATGAGGGGTGCTCTCAGCTAAGTTCAGCCCGGGCTGCCACACTCGATCTAACCTCGCGGATAATATATGACTCAAAGATGGTCGTAGGGCCATGAAACCGAACAAGGAAGCTTCCTTTGCTGAGTCGTGCCGTGGTCTCCGAGAAAAAAGTGAGGGAAAATCTGACTGATCTTGAAGGATGCGGTCCTGTCTCCTCCCTTTTGTTCTTTTCCCTCCCCTGCTCTTGGCCACTAAGTGGCCTTTGTACGCCAGAGTGAAACTCCAAGTCCCGTCAGGCTGCGAGGCGCGCGCATGCGTGGTGGAGCTGCCCGGCCACGCCGCAGGAGGAGGGCTGATGATTTGGCATCTGATTGGTCATGTCTTTTACGATTTTTTTGCGCTGATTGGCTGAGATTGCTGCCGGAAAGGTCCCAGCCCGGAGATGGAAGATCAGAGGCGTTCTATGGGCTGGGTTGAAAGCCTCCTCCCTCGAATTGGATCGGCCTGACCCCCAACCCAGGGGCACCCAGCCAGTGCCTGTCCTCTCCTACTCCAACATTACACGTACTCGATATTAACCGAGACACGGAGAGTGGGTGACTCTCGGGATTCAGGAAGGAGAGTGACCCGTCCTGGGCCTTCCCCCCATACCCTGCGACCAGAACTCCAGCCCTAGGGAGTGGGCAGGGCCTCTTGCCGCCCCTCACGCCCTGATTTTCGTCCCCTTCAACGTTGTCTGCTAGCTGGTTTTCCTGTTCTCTCTACCAGGAGACGAACGCTTGAGCCCGAGATGGCAGCCACCCTACTCATGTCTGGGTCCCAGGTAAGCCAGGGGCTCTGCTTACCCATCTCACGCGGTGTTTTCCCGTTCTGCATGCAAACCACTATAGGAAATTCTCTGGGATTAGCTCATTTTACCGTTCTGCTCCAGGGGCTTAGTGTTGGCTAATATAGCCATATACATGCACATATCGAACACACTTAAAACACTGTGGAGAATAAAACCGAACAAGATGGGTGGTACCCTCCTTCCAACAATCTGTAGGGAGAAAGGTGCGTCTGGTTAACCTGGATGTGGTATGGTAAGTATTCTATTTGCCTGGGCAAGAAAGTATTGTGGGATGGGAACCAGTGAGTCATGGAGTGGTTAATTCTAGATGCCGTATCCAAGGATGGAGTGAAGAGCAAAAGGGTGGGGAGAAACAGAACAGCAGCTGGCCCTAGAATGAGACCATAAAGATGGGAATTTCACTGGTCTAAGAAAAGCAGAGTGTTGTATGTAAGGGTCCAAAGTGGGCAGGGATATCGTGAGTGGGAAGTTAGTAGATTGCCCCTGCCTTTTGACCACATGTCTTTTTTTTTTTCCTTTCTTGTTTTTCCTTTGGACTCTACAGATGAGACTTAATGCCATTGCCTTCTCGACATTTCTAACCATGTCTCTAATTTCAAGAAGAAAATCTGGTTCTAAACTCCTAGGTACCAAGTAGTGAGGAAGCATTGTGTTGATTTCAGGCCCCTGTGACATTTGAAGATATGGCCATGTTCCTCACTCGGGAAGAATGGAGACCCCTGGATCCTACACAGAGAGACCTTTACAGGGACGTGATGCAGGAGAATTATGGAAATGTCGTCTCACTGGGTGAGTGAGGATTTTTATCTCCTTTCACCTCTTACGGTTTTGAAACTGTCAGAACAGCCTAGGCCTTTCCGTGCAGCCTTGTTTGTTTTTAAGGGAAAACCACACAATTAGTTACCGGCTTTGGGGCTCATTCAGATCTTTAAATGTGGGAAGATGCACGTTTCCTAGTCTAAGAAGAAAAGTAAAGAGGTTTCTGCTGTCTCGGAGACTCCGAGGATTCACATGCCCTGAGTCATTAGCGGCTCTGTGGCCTGTTTGTACAGATGACTGACCAAACAGGTCTGACACCGTGGTGCTCGCCAGGACATAAATGCTCTATAAATGGTGCTTTTTTCTCTAGGGCGCTGGAAGATGAGGGGTTCTGAGGCAGGTTCACAGGAGGGCAGAAACCACCCTTTTGTGTTTGTTTTGGCTCCATAGCTGCAGCTTTGCCTCAGGTACTGTGGGTAGGTTCTTGTCTAGAGATCTTTCAGAGGCAGTCATCCTTTAAGTGTGTCTTGTTGTTTCAGAAGAACCATTGAAAGAGTAGATCATAGGTCCTATTCCGAGGAGAAGCCATGTGGCTAGGGATGCAGCTCAGTAGGTAGAGCTTAGTATACTCGAAGCCCTGGGTTTGATCCCCAGTCCTGCATACAGCCAGACACAGGACTAAGATATTTTAAAATGATTTTATTCTCAGAACATAAGGTGACCCGAAGGGTTTTCTTAGCTTGGACTCTCTCTGATGTCCCAGTTCCCTTGGATTCGTCTTTTTATTCATTTTTAGGTGATACTGAATGAGATTCATTTTGACATTTTCATACATATGCGTCCGTAAACTCTGATCTGATTTGTTCCCCTCCCATACTTCCTCAGCTCTGGCCCTCCAGTTGTTCTTTAAAAACAGCAACAACTCCACTACAAAACCCAAAGTGAACAAAACCAAGAATGGGTAGAACAGACGACTCAAATGTTAGGAGCAGACACTGTTCCTGCTGAGAACCTGAGTTCAGTTCTTAGCACCCATACCAGGTCTCTTACAACCACCTGTATTTCCAGCTGCAGGGGATCAGGTGCCCTCTTCTGGCCCCTGAAGGTATCTGCGATCACATGTACTCATACTCCAACCCAGATGCATACGCGTGACTAAACACAAAGTAAAGATTAAATGGCCTGGGAGCTGGAGAGATGGCTCAGTGGTTAACAGTGCCGACTGCTCTTCCTGAGGTCCTGAGTTCAAATCCCAGCAACCACATGGTGGCTCACAACCATCTGTAATGAGATTCGATGCCCTCTTCTGGTGTGTCTGAAGACAGCTACAGTGTACTTATATACAATAAATAAATCTTTAAAAAAAAAAAAAAAGATTAAATGGCCATCACTATGTTTTGTACCCAGATCTATTTTACATAGAACCGAACCGTATCACCCCACCTGACAAAAAAGAGAATGAGAAAAGAAAGAAAGGAGCGTCTTTAAAAAGACACACTCTGGGCTAGAGAGATGAGCAGTTAAGAGCACCGACTGCTCTTCCAGAGGTCCTGAGTTCAATTCCCAGCAACCACATGGTGGCTCACAACCATCTGTAATGGGATCGGATGCCTTCTTCTGGTGTGTCTGAAGAGAGAGACAGTGTGCTCAATATACATAAATCCCTACAGTCTGTCTCAGGAGCATTTCTTAGGTAGAATTACCAAAAGACATATTATTTCTTCTGCAGATAAATTTGGGAGGGTTAGTAAATGTTTTCAAGGCGGTTCGTTGCTTTAGTTCTTCTTTTAGTGTGTATGTGTGTTCTGTCTGAATGTATGTCTGTCTGTGTACCACATGCATGCCTGGTGCCCACGGAGGCCAGAAGAGGGTGTCAGATCCCCTGGAACTGCAGTTGCAGACAGTTGTGTGCTGCCTGACGTGGATGCTGGGAACTGAACTCAGGTCCTTTGTAAGAGTGAAAGTGCTCTGGACCATTGAGCCGTCATTGTTTTTATCCCAGGGCTCCTTGGATCCTGAATGTATTAGTAAACGTTGGGATTTCTTGTCTGTGTGTGTGTGTGTGTGTGTGTGTGTGTGTGTGTGTGTTGGGGTGTATGCATGTGTGTGCACGTGTATGGGCAGATAACGTCTGCCTGTGTGTAAGCCAGGGCTTCGCTTTCAGTGCCTTCCTCTATCTGTTTCCACCTTTTTTTTTTTTTTGCATATATATTTTTTTTTTCCGGAGCTGGGGACCGAACCCAGGGCCTTGGCGCTTGCTAGGCAAGCGCTCGACCACTGAGCTAAATCCCCAACCCCTTTCCACCTTATTTTTTGAGACATGTTCTCTCATTGAACCCAGACCTAGCACTTTCAGTGAGACTGCTGGCTGGCTAGGAAGCTCCCAGGATCCACTTGACCGTCACCTTAAGTGCTGGGATTAATGGTGTGCGCAGCTTTTACGTGTGTGTGCGTGTGTGTGTGTGTGTGTGTGTGTGTGCGTGCGCGTGTGAGATCCCAAACCAGATTCTAATGTTTGTACAACCAATACTTTCCCCTCTGAGCCATCTTCCCAGCTTCTCTTAGGTTTTCAGTTTGTTTGTGACTAGTTACTAAACCATTTACCCATAGGTTCTTTTTAGTGAGCATACCTAGTACTTACAGTTTTCTGTCAGGTACTAAGAAACTCAGTTAGATGGGGTGATAGCACACGCCTTTAATCCCAGCACTCAGAAGCAGAGGCAGGCTGATCTCTGAGTTCTAGGCCAGCCTGGTCCACAGAGCGAGTTTCAGGTTAGCTAGGGAAACCCTGTCTTAAAAACTAAGAGAGAGGGGGTTGGGGATTTAGCTCAGTGGTAGAGCACTTGCCTAGCAAGCGCAAGGCCCTGGGTTCGGTCCCCAGCTCCGAAAAAAAGAAAAAAGAAAAAAAAAAAAAACAGAGAGGGGCCAGGGGAGAAGAGAAGAAAAAAAGAAAGAAAGAAAGAGAGGGAGGGAGGGAGGGAGAAAGAAAGAAAGAAAGAAAGAAAGAGGAAGAAAGACAGACAGACAGACCCAATTTAGAAAATATGGTATCTGGTAGAAGTTCTCTTTTTTGTTGTTTCTCTGGTTGTTTTCCTTTTTCAAAATACCAAGAATAGACAGTTTCTTAAATAACCACTAAGTGAGGGGTTGGGGATTTAGCTCAGTGGTAGAGCGCTTGCCTAGCAAACACAAGGCCCTGGGTTCGGTCCCCAGCTCCGAAAAAAAGAAAAGGAAAAAAAAAACAAAAAACCACTAAGTGAAGAGCCTGAATTGAGCAGACAGACTTGAGTTTGACTATTTAGATTTTTGTTTTTATCTTTTAATTGCATGTATATGATAGTATGGGTTTGTGTATGTGACTGTAGCGCCCACAGAGGCCAGAAGAGGGCATTGGATCCTTAGAGTTGGAGTTAGAATGGTGTGAGTTGCTTGGTACAGATCCTTTACAAGAGCCCTCTACAAGAGTGGTGTACACTCTTAACTGCCGAGCCACCTCTCCCACCTTGAGGAGGCCACTTTGATTCTCTGAGTCTTGGATCTCTCCGTTACTGAAGCAGACTTTCATGATAAGTGTGAACATTATCATCTACTCATATTAAGAACCATTTGGCTCAATCCACACTCTTTGGATGATGTCCACACTTCCCCCGCTTGCTTTCTCCCCCACTGCTGAGATAAACAAAAAGAATAAAAGAGAGAGCTCAGTACTGGATGGACGGGGTAGAGCTGAGCTTTCGGGCTCTTAAATGGCGTGCATAAAATCCCAGGTTCACTCTCCAGCCCTGAGAATTAGAGGGATAACTAACACCGCCTCGTTCAGCATCTAGAACTCAGCAGGTCTGTCTGTGCACTTACCGTCTCCGCACTATTTACTCCTTACAGATTTTGAGATCAGGAGCGAGAATGAAGCAAACCCAAAACAAGAGTTTAGCGACGATGTGGAATTTGCGACCATGTCGGAAGAGCCTCTGGAGAACGCTGAGAAGAATCCTGGAAGCGAAGAGGCTTTTGAAAGTGGGGACCGATCAGAAAGGCCGTGGGGAGACCTGACAGCCGAGGAGTGGGTAAGCTACCCTCTCCAGCAAGTCACTGACCTGCTTGTCCACAAGGAGGCACACACAGGCATCCGCTACCACATTTGTTCTCAGTGTGGGAAAGCCTTCAGTCAGATCTCAGACCTCAATCGCCACCAGAAAACCCACACGGGAGACAGGCCCTATAAGTGTTACGAGTGCGGGAAGGGCTTCAGCCGCAGCTCCCACCTCATCCAGCACCAGAGGACACACACGGGCGAGCGGCCGTACGACTGTAACGAGTGTGGGAAAAGCTTCGGAAGGAGCTCTCACCTCATTCAGCACCAGACGATCCACACCGGGGAGAAGCCTCACAAGTGCACCGAGTGCGGGAAAAGCTTCTGCCGTCTCTCCCACCTCATCCAGCACCAGAGGACCCACAGCGGGGAGAAACCGTACGAGTGCGAGGAGTGCGGGAAGAGCTTCAGCCGCAGCTCCCACCTCGCCCAGCACCAGAGGACTCACACCGGCGAGAAGCCCTACGAGTGTAACGAGTGTGGGCGGGGCTTCAGCGAGAGGTCTGACCTCATCAAGCACTACCGGGTGCACACGGGGGAGAGGCCCTACAAGTGTGACGAGTGCGGGAAGAATTTCAGTCAGAACTCAGACCTGGTGCGGCACCGCCGGGCCCACACCGGGGAAAAGCCGTACCACTGTAACGAGTGCGGGGAAAACTTCAGCCGCATCTCGCACCTCGTCCAGCACCAGAGGACTCACACGGGCGAGAAGCCGTACGAATGCACGGCCTGTGGGAAGAGCTTCAGCCGCAGCTCTCATCTCATCACGCACCAGAAGATCCACACCGGGGAGAAGCCCTACGAGTGTACCGAGTGTTGGCGAAGCTTTGGGGAGAGGTCAGATCTGATTAAGCACCAGAGAACCCACACGGGCGAAAAGCCCTATGAGTGTGTGCAGTGTGGAAAGGGCTTCACACAGAGCTCCAACCTCATCACGCACCAGAGAGTTCACACCGGAGAGAAGCCTTACGAATGTACCGAGTGCGATAAGAGTTTCAGCCGGAGCTCAGCTCTTATTAAACACAAGAGAGTTCACACCGACTAGGCCCTGTGTGGGAGTGGACTTGTTTGGAGGCCAAGTGATGTTTGATATCAGCGAGCCAACTTGCGATGGCTCTTTTTAAAGTTCCGACTTGTCTTGTTGTGGGCTACAGGCTAAAAGGTGAAAGAAAGCAAGCCTTTTGAAAATTCTGACCCACAGCTTTGGGGATGCTGTCCCCTCCTCCAAAACGGTGTTATTGTTCACTGATTATCATATGAATTGATATTGTATCATATCATCAAAGTCGGCCCCCTCCCCAGTAACTTGAGAGCTAAAGACCAGAGGACAAGATGTTGGTGGTCCCTTGGGCCTGGAAATGGAGTACATCTTTAAAGTATTTTCTCTCTCTCGTATCTTTGGCTCAAAAAGACTGCAGTGGGAGAAATGTGTTCACAGCTGCTTTGACAGAAGGCTGGCGGACTTGCCCTGAGCTGGGACTGTTCAGCTGTAGTAGCTGGGTTCACACACATCCCTTCCAAGGGGCTTTTTTTATTTTATTTTATTTTATTTTTTTTGAGTAGCTCACCTTCATATGTAAGCATCACTTCGTGCACAGGATTCTGCATGCGGAAAGCAGCCGAGTGTCTCCTTGTTTCTCACTTGTGTATAGCTTGCATGTTTTTGAAAGCTGACCGAAGAAACAATGTAATGGGAAAAGGGAGGCACAGGTTTGAGGACCAAGCGCCCAGGGGCAGTGGTGACGTTAGCCAGAGATAGCCATGGAGACTGCCCTTCATCAGGGTTCTGTATTTTCTCCAAAAATCATGTGAGGGATCAGAGTAGGGAAACTGCCCTTAGAAAAAGATAGGGCTGGAAGTCATGACGGAGCAGAAATAGGAAGGGAACCCACTCCCTTCCCCAGGGAAGGGGGGAGCCCGGCACCCTTCCCAGGGAACAGCAGTCAGTGCTGCAGAACCTTTAAGATCACTTGTCCATGTACTGCTATCTCTAGGGCTTGATGGAGCCGCGTCCCAGTCTTCACCTTAGCTTGCATAAGGGCAAACGTATGTATAGTGAAATGTGCATTCTGATAGCAGAAACTGAGTTCGTAAGAATCAGCATGTTCTTGCGTGAAGTAGATCATAAGATAGAACTATAGACATAACTCCGATGTGAGAGGTGTCTTATTTTTCTTGTTACGGAGGGAAAAACAAATCAGCATTAGTGCCCAAGCACAGTGTGCTCCTGTGAAGTTTGGTTTTGTACAGAACTAAGCACTTGTGTGGATGTGTCCATCAGTTGTGAGAGAGTGACTGGACACTCAGGTCCCTTGTCCTTTCTCAGCCTGAATTATCTTCTATGATGAGTGGCCTCATCTGAAGAAACGGATAAACCTGCGGAGGAATGTGATTCCAGTATCCAGATAAAAATAGTTAAAACGAGTTGACCCGCCCTAGTCCAGTACTTCAGTTCTCCTTAGATAGCCCTGTTGTTGGTGCTTATTCAGTCCCGAGGGGACCGAGGGGAGTTGGCACCCAGGAGCTGGGACTTTGCCTGTGAGTGAATGCGTTCCTGCATAAATTTAAAGAGTCCCAGTATTTTCTATGGTGCTTCATTGCAAAATTGCAAACATAATTCTTATTATTATTCTTAATTTTTTTTACTAAAGAAAACCGTTTTTGTTAAATCTTCGGGATTTAGCACTTAAAGCCCAGTACTTTCTCTACAGAGAGTCACTGGCCACAGCTGAATGATACCATATCACTAGTGACAGCCTCCAAAAGCAACTGAATGAGAAACCACTCTGAGGGGCTCCAAGTGGTCACTCCCATTTGAGTACAAACTTGGGGCAGGGCACATGGTTTCTATTCCGTACAAAATCTAGCCTCCTCCGGGTATTCATACTTTAACTGTTATGTAACTGACATGTTCTTGGTAACTAAACTCAGCTATGTCTTCTGTATCAGTGCAGCTGATGACTTGGGTGGAGTTCAGCATTCTCCCATTGCTTCTCTGAGCCACATAAGTGACTGCCTGGGAGTGGCTTGTAGAAGACAGAACCTCTGACCCAACTTCATTCCACACCATGTCCCTCCTCTGTTACACACACACACACACACACACACACACACACACACACACACGCATACCAGGCACACCCACCCAGCCCTAGCCTTCCTTTAAAGGTTATGCTGTGTTTCATTTGCTGCTTTTGCCTTCTAGGAGATGAAAAGGCTCCTGGGAGGTTTCTGATTGCCTTCCCACCTCTTCGTATGTGTACGCTCTAGCTGGGTGGCTAAAAAGGCAGTGGCTGTGCCAGCTCTGTCCACTCGGCTATGGTCAGCTGCTCCCCTCCCTGCGCTGAGCTGCAGAGGTCATACAGCTGCACACTTCACTAGCGCTTAGTGCATGCCTTCTGTTCACAGTCCCTGGCCGTTTCTGCACAAACCAGACAGTCTGTGCCTGTGTTCTACGGTTGTGGAGAGTGGATGGACAGGTAAATCTGTAGACAGATTCCCTTGGTATTGGTCAATTATCCTAGCGTCTTGTTTATAGCTGTATTATCCTAACAATATTCTATAATTAAAGGTATAATTTTTAAACTCAAAACAACTGGGTTATTTTGGTAATCTCAAACTCGTTGATGTTAGAGCCCCTCGTGGGGGGTCATTAAAACCGTGCGTAATCATCTTTACCTCTGTGCTGTGCAGGTTGTACAGGGGTTTGCGTGGGCCTTCCAGTAGGAATTGAGGGCACACTGTCTTGAACTCAGGTACTGCATCTGGTCTGGTCAGTGTAAAAGCCTGGCTAGATTCCTACAAAGTCATGCCAGTGGCAGAAGCAACATGGACGTATAGATTGTTAGCTTTGCAGGAAAAAGGAAAACATTCCAAAGGTAAAAAGGAAGAGTTCGGGGTTGGGGATTTAGCTCAGTGGTAGGCGCTTGCCTAGGAAGCGCAAGGCCCTGGGTTTGGTCCCCAGCTCGAAAAAAGAACCAAAAAAAAAAAAAAAAAAAAAAAAAAGGAAGAGTTCTTGTTTTAAAAATGCAGGTTCTGGAAACATGAGGCAGCGCCAATGCCAGGCACAGTGGTGCACACATTATATTCCAGCCCTCAGGTGGATCTCATCGAAGTCAGCCTGGTCTACATATAGGAAGGCCCTGTCCACAAACAAAACAATAAAACCACTGGCGGCTAGTAAGACGGCTCAGCAGAAGCCTGAAGATCCGAGTTTAAGCTCCTGGTGACCCAAAGCGCCAAGGCCCTGAGTTAGCACCACCCAGCTCGAAGTTAAAAAAAAAAAAGTAACCAAGACCATCTCAGCAATAGAGCTTGAAGGGGTTGGGGTTTAGCCTCAGTGGTAAGCGCTTTGCCTGGGAAGCACCACCCCTGTAAGTTAGCTCCAAAAAAAAACCAAAAAAAAAAAAAAGACCATCTCTTAGAAATGGAAGCTTGTGGGCTGGAGAGATGGCTCAATGGTTGAGAGCACTGACTGCTCTTCCAAAGGTCCTGAGTTCATATCTCAGCAACCACATGGTGGCTCACAGCCATCTGTAATGAGATCTGATGCCCTCTTCTGGTGTGTCTGAAGACAGCTACTGTGTACTCGTATAAATAAAAGAAATAAAATCTTAAAAAGAAAATAGAACTTGTGGTTCTAGACAAGCAGGGGCTGGAGAGGTGGGTTAGCAGCTAAGAGCTCTCCTTTTTTTTTGCAAAAAAGGACTCATTCAAGCTCCCACATACATGATTCAGACCCAAGACATGTTCTCTTTTTTTTTTTTTTTTTTGAGGACCATGGGCCTTGTGCTTGCTAGGCAAAAGTCTACCACTGAGCTAAATCCCAACCCCCCCAAGACTATCTTCTAACCTTTTGGCACCAGGCACAGGAGTAACAAACACACACATGCATATATATATATATATATATATGTGCATACATACATACTACATACATGTATACACATGGATGTCAAAAGTTATTTGAGTAACTTTTGAGTAACTTGCTTTGGTTTTTTTGAGACAGTGTTTCTCCATGGAACAAGCTCTGTAGCCCATGCTGCCCTGAACTCACAGAGATCCGCCTGTTTCTGCCTCCTGAGGGCTGGGATCAAAGGCATACACAACCACCCCCAGCCCCAAAAAATTGTTTTTAAAGTAATCAGAGCACATTTTGACTTAGGCAGTGATGATGGATGTGCAGTGTGGCCATTTACTTTCCAATTACTTATAAGTAATTTTTTTCTTAATAACTTGTACTTTTTTAGTGGCAGGTCAGCCTGACAGAGCTAGCGGGGAGAAACACTTTACGTCTTTATAATTGGGAGACTACAGACATGCGAGGGAAATTATGTATCCTATAGCTTAGACTCAGCAAAGATATTTTAATCTCTGGTAGCAAGATGGCACAAAGGGTGGAGGGGCTTGCCACCAAAACTGGCCACCTGAGTTTGAATCCCTGAACCCATGTGACAGGGTGAGAGCAAATTCCCACATGTCATCCCTCCATCCCCCACATATGTAATAAGCCTTTAAAACTTAAGCTGTTTCTTGCTAGGCATGGTGCCATAGGCCTGTCGTCTAGCATTTTTGGAGAGGACCTCAGAGAGTCATTGAGGCCAGGGGTTCGGGACTAGGCTGGACAACATTGAAAGACTCCAATGGCTTGGTGGTTAAGAGCACTGGCCTCTCTTCTAGAGCACTTGGGTTTGATTTCTAGCAACTCTATGGCACTTCGAAACCATCTATAACTCCAGTCCTATGGGACTGGATGCCCCTCTGGTACTGTTTGCAGTGGACAAAGTATGAGGCAAATACTCATTGTACATAGAAAAAAGTAATCTTTTTTTTCTTTCTTCTGGAGTTGAGGACTGAACCAGGGCCTTGCACTTGCTAGGCAAGTGCTCTACCACTGAGTTAAATCCCCAATCCCAGAAAAGTAATCTAAAAAAAAAAAAAAAAAAAAAAGGCAGTGGTGGCCCACATCTTTAATCTCAGCACTGGAAAGGCAGAGTCAGGCTGATCACTGAATTCCAGGCCAGCCTGGTCTACAAGGTGAGTTCCAGGATAGCCATGGCTACACAGAGATACCCTGCTCAAAACAGAAAACAAAAAGTGTGGGAGCTGCTGGGAATGCATGGGGAGTTCGGACCTCAGTTCTGAAGCACAAGCAAAACCCTCTGCCAGTTCAGTATCCTTGGTGGCTAGAAAGGAGTTCAAGGAAAAGGTTTGTTCTTTTTTTTTTTTTTTTTTTTGGAGCTGGGGACCAACCCAGGGCCTTGTGCTTCCCTAGGCAAGCGCTCTAGGAGTTCAACCCCAAGGAAAAGGTTAATTCACCAGAAGTTTACCAGGGAATCTCCAGGGCTGGAGAGATGGCTCCTAAGAGAAATAAATCCTAAGTTCAATTCCCAGCAACCACATGGCAGCTCCCAACTGTCTGTAACTCCAAGATTTGACACCCTCACACTCAGACTACATGCAGGCAAAACATCAATGCACATGAGATAAAAATAAATATTACAACAGGGAATCTCCCATGTTCGTGTGTGGGATGTTCGATTTCTGGCAAAGCAAACTTGCGCCAGTGTGAACGTTTCCAGGTTGTGAGTTGCTCCAGCTCAGAGCTGTTTCCAGGTTGTTAAGGCTCTAGAGAGGACACTAACGCGCTGATCTAACTGGCTCCCCGGTGTGTCAGACATTGAACCTCAGGCTTCCACACCCTGGAGGAAACTGGCCCTTAGGAGTCTTGTGTTAGAACTCTCTAGGAGCCTTCATTTGCACTTGTACTCGTACGGACACAGACACAGACACACAACACACACATGAACACACATCATTTTAAACGATAATTAAATCGTAGGCCTCTGGGATGCATGTGTACACCTTTGATCTCAGCACTCAGGAGACAGAGACAGGTGAGTGCTTCATGATTTAAGGATGATTTAAGATTTATTTATTATGTATACAGCATCCTGCCTGCATGTATGCCTGTAGGCTAGAAGAGGGCGTCAGATCTCATTACAGATGGTTGTGAGCCACCGTGTGGTTGCTGGGAATTGAACTCAGGACCTCTGGAAGGGCAGCCAGTGCTCTTAACCACTGAGCTATCTCTCCAGCCTAGCTTCAAGATTTAAAACAAACAAACAATGCAATGTGATGCCCTCTTCTGGTGTGTCTGAAGACAGCTACAGAGTGCTTATATATAATCAATAAATCTTTAAAAAAAAATAGGGGGGCTGGGGATTTAGCTGAGTGGTAGAGCGGTTACCCAGGAAGCGGAAGGCCCTGGGTTCGGGCCCCAGCTCCGAAAAAAAAAAGAACCAAAAAAAAAAAAAAAAAAAAAAATAGGGCTGGAGAGATGGCTCAGAGATTAAGAGCACTGACTGCTCTTCCAGAGGTCCTGAATTCAAATCCTAGCAACCACATGGTGGCTCACAACCATCTGTAATGAGATCTGATGCCCTCTTCTGTTGTGTCTGAAGACAGTGACAGTGTGCTCACATAAAATAAATAAATAAATCTTTAAAACAAACAAAAAGACAACAAGAATTAAAAAAGGGGGGGGGCTAGAGAGATGACTCAGCGGTTAAGAGCACTGACTGCTCTTCCAGAGGTCCTGAGTTCAATTCCCAGCAACCACATGGTGGCTCACAGCCATCTGTAATGGGATCCGATGCCCTCTTCTGGTGTGTCTGAAGACAGCTACAGTGTACTCATATACATTAAATAAATAAATAAATCTTTAAAAAAAAAAAAAAGTTCAGTCCCTTTAAAATATTCAGTCTGTTTAAAAATCTGGTACCTCTTTTAAAAGTTCCAAGTCTGTCAACTGTGGGTTCCTGTAAAAATCAAAATTAAGCTTAATACTTTCTTACCTCAAGAAGGAAGAGCTAGAGCTCAGTCACAATCTGAACAAAGCAGCATCAAACTCCAGCAGCGTAAATAACGCAAACTCCAGCAGTGTAAATAACGCAGTGTCCAATGTCTGGGCTTCACTTAGGATCTTCCGTGCTCCTTCAAAGAAAGGTCTTAGGTCACGTCTCTGCCTCTGTTCTCTGCAGCACACACAGCTTGTCTTCTATGCTCTGGCTGGCTCCGTTCCATACCCGCTGCTGCCTCTGGTGGGTCATTTCGTGGTACTGCCATCTCCAAAATGCTAGGTTACCCTTTCACGAATAGCCTCAACTTCTACTCTCGATCTCTTCAATCCTGGGCCTTCAACTACTACTGAGATCACATCTTCTCCGGTGGCCTTTCCTAGCCTTTCACAGTGTCCACCCTCAGCAGCTCTCCATGACTCCTTAACCCCTTCAAAACCAGTTCCACCTGGGGGACTCCTACTTATCGTCAAGTTTGGCTGCCAGCGTACAGTACAACCTTGGCCTTGTCTGGAACACAGCTTCTGTGTGCTTGCTGCCTCTTAGGAAAACTTCCCAGAAGACTTCACCTCAGTGACACAAGTGGCTTCTTTTTTTTTTTTTTTTTTTTTTTTTTACAGTTCTTTTTTTCGCTGCAGGGGATCCCAAAGATGGTTGTGAGCCACCATGTGGTTGCTGGGAATGAACTCAGGGCCTCTGGAAGAGCAGACAGCTCTTAACCTCTGAGCCAAATCTCTCCAGCCCATAGTGGCTTCTTAAGCACCACTAATTTCTAAGCTCCAGCTGACCAGCCCTGAGTATCTCGGCAAAGCAAAGGTTTCGCTTTAGTAGTTCTGGTATCCTGCTAGTCACAGCTGACTCTTCAGCCCCAGCCAACCAGAACATAGACTCTGAATTCAAAATAACAAAGGGCCCCACAGAGTCTTTGTTCTCCTCTGAAACTTTACCAACCAGGCCTCCATGGTCTGCACCTCGCTCAACATTTTTATTTCCAAGGTCCTACAAAACAGCTCACTGTGCTCTCAGAACTCAATGACTTTTCTAGTCCAAAGTTCTTCAATCTTCCAAAAAAGAAAAAGAAAAAAGTCATGTCTATCACAGCAATACCCCATTACTTTTGGTACCCACTTGTCTCAGTCAGGGTTATTATTGCTGTGTTTAAACACCACAAAGCAACTTGGGGAGGAAAGAGTTTATTTTGCTTACATGTCTACATCATAGTCCATTAGTAAAGGAAGTCAGGGCAGGCACTCACATTGAGCAAGAATTTCAAGGTTAACACAGAGGCCCCAGAGGAGTGCTGCTTACTGACTTGCTCAGCCTGCTTTCCTATAGAACTCAGGATCGCCAACCCAGGGGTGGCACGACCCACAAGGTGCTGGGCCCTCCCACATCAATCACCAATTAAGAACATTATTGGGGTTGGGAATTTAGCTCAGTGGTAGAGCGCTTGCCTAGCAAACGCAATGCCCTGGCTTCAGTCCCCAGCTCCAAAACAGAGAAAAAAAAAAGAACATTATTAAATCTATAATTATTTAAACTATAATTATTAAAATTAAAACCTTAAAGGCTTGCCTACATACTGATTTTCAGAAGGCATTTCCTTTTTTTTTAAAGATTTGTTTTGGGCTGGAGAGAGATGGCTCAGTGGTTAAGAGCACTGACTGCTCTTCCAGAGGTCCTGAGTTCAATTCCCAGCAACCACATGGTGGCTCACAACCATCTGTAATGGGATCTGATGCCCTCTTCTGGCGTGCAGCCACATATGCAGGCAGAATGCTGTACATAAAATAAATAAATAAATCTTTAAAAAAAAAAAAAGGCTGAAGAAGACAAAGATTTTAACTTGACTGAGCTTCTATTTCGTGGGGAGTTGAACAAATATATTCATGTCCTGTGAAAAAAATCAAGGCATATTAAAGACATGTCAAGAGGCCAGTCTGCGGACGATGCATGCCTTTAATCCCAGCACTTGGGAAGCAGAGGCTGGTCTCAGGCTATTTCAGGACAGCCAGGGCGACACAAAGAAACCCTGTGTCAGGAATGAACCAACCAACCAAAAAAAAAAAAAAAAACCAAAAAAATAACAACAAAAAAAAATATCAAGTGGTAGAAATGAAGAAACTGAGGGGAACGGCTAGAAACTGACTTTATAGAACATGTCCCTGGAAAGTCCCCTTAAAGAGATGCTGTTTGGGGTGGGAGTGTAATGACTGAACCAGCTCAGTGTCGTAGTTAGGGTCTTACTGCTGTGAACAGACACCATGACCAGTGCAAGGACAACATTTAATCGGGGCTGGCTTACAGGTTCAGAGGTTCAGTCCATTATCATCAAGGCGGGAGCATGGCAGCATCCAGGCAGGCATGGTGCAGGAGGAGCTGAGTTCTACATCTTCACCTGAAGGAAGCCAGGAACAGACTCAGCATCCTAGGAGGAGCTGGGAGGAGGGTCCCCAAGCTCACCCCATAGTGACACACTTTCTCCAACAAGGCCACACCTTCTAATGGTGCCACTCACTGAGCCAAGCAGATGCAAACCATCACATTCCACTCCGAGGGCCAAGCATATGCAAATCATCACAGGCAGTTAAGTCCTGTGATCCGAGTTTCTGGGGCTTATCAGGATGTCCAAGATAAAAGAAAAGCAGTATTTTTCCACCAAGTCTACTTTGAGCTTTGTTTTAGTACTTAAATGTAAACATTTTTATCTGAGCCTACTTTCCTGTCCTAGCCCAAAGTCAAATTCCTGCCTGAGCTTACTTCTGTGTTCTGGCCCAAAGTCGAAGTCTAGAAGCTGCCCCAAAAGCTCTCCACAGTGTAAGCCAGGGCTTACACTTGCCTGGTACTTATACAGCTCTGTTGTAGATCCCGGGGCTTGCAAAGAAAGAAGCCACAGGGGCTGTCTGGGCCAAGAGTTCAGAATGACTAGACGGGTTATCTGGGAGGAGCTGAACACAGGTCACACCATGGGAACAGCCACCAAGTGGCTGATTGACTGAGCTCAAGGACAAAAGGGTTGATGGTGGGGACAAGAGTCATCTTTACAATTGTTTTTGTTTGTTTCCTTGCTTGTTTATTTTGAGACAGGGGTTCACCCTGTAGCTTGAGCTAGCCTTGGAACTCGATGTGTAGCTGGATCTGGAAGTTTTCATGATTCTCCTTCCTGTGAATTCCAAGTGTTGGGCTTACGGCTATGTACTGCACTCACGGGGTTAGAAACTGGTCGAGCGTTAAGAATGAATCCGCAGGTCAAGATCATAGATGTTGCTGTAGATAAAGATAGAGGCTGAGCGTGGTTGCAAATGCTGGTTATCTCAATGCTTGGGAGGCTAAGGCAAGAGGATTGGTAGCCTGGGCTACGTAGTGAGGCCTTGTCACAAACAAACACCTAGCAAATAGTGAGACTAGCACTAAAGTGGGAACGGTGGGGGCTGGAACTGTAGCCAGTTACTTGAATGCTTGTCTAGAGTGCTCACAGTCTGGGTTTGATCCCTGGCACCACAGAAACCCAGTGGGACAATGCACCTGTAACCCCAACAACACAGGAGAGGCTGAGACAGGAGGATCAGGAGTTCAAGGTCATCCTCATCGTTACTCGGTGAGTTTGAGGACTGCTTGGGTTACATGAGATCCTGTCAAAGGAAAACAATAGTGGTAGCGAAAGCACGGAAAGAAATGAGGATGGGATGAGATGACCGAGAAGAATGGAATCCTGGGAGCATAGATAATGATCTGGAGGAGAGGGGAGGACCGGGAAAGAGGAACCAGAACCGGAGAGTCACGGGGCAAAAGGTCTGCCACATTTCAAGATGTACAAAGGTGGGCAAGATGTCTGCCTAGTGAAGCTTGGGATTCGGAAGGCTGTAAATGGGAAAACCTTCTACTGTGGTTATTATTCACGATAATTACAGAGCACATGACCCATCCTGCAGTGGATATTTTTGCTTAAGGGTAATGAAGGCTTAGTTATATACACAGCCTATTTAGTGTTTTGTTGAATTTCCAAACATGTGCTAAAGTTAGACTGAACGCTATAATTACTTCACAGCACCACACTGATCTTGGAAACAAGATTCACAATCCCTTCGGAATCGGGTCTGTGGATCTGTGTATTTAACCCGTGTGTTTGAATATGGGTGGTAAAACTCCTCAGACTCGAGTTAAAGACTTGCACTACCGCCTCCATGGCGTGCATCCCTTCGGCTTGCCTATAAGGAAGCTTGAAAAGAAACGGGGTCGAAGGAGCTGTATGCCAAGGTCTGCTGGAATGTGCGTGGCTCCTGCTGAGACATGGCCTGTTTTGGCCTCTTTAAACCGGGTGAGGAATTTGGTGTTGCTGCCCGAGTGGGAACTCCGAGTCGCCGGGGAATTCCACTCTTGTAGAATGGAAGAACGTTGTGTCCAAGTATTTAACACTTGAAAGCTGGATTTGGTAATCCTGACTAGAACTAAAAGCTGAAGTTGCGTTTTAAAAATTAGGCTGGGAAAGGAGAGCTCTCCTCGATATATATTTTTCCTGCCCCTCCCCCATCTGAACCTAAGAAGAGAATTCATTCAAAAAATAATCATAATGGGAGGCACGCTGAAGGGATGGCTTGGGGTTGAGGTTGTGGACGGCATTTCCAGATGATCTTAGTTCAGTCCTTAGTACTCATCTTGGGTCAATCACAACTGCTGTTAACTTCAGTTCCTGGGGATCTGATAGCTTCTAGTGAACTCAGTGAACACTTACGCTCACATACAAATTAGATGTATTAGCCAGACATGGTGGCACATACCTATAATCCCAGCACTTAGGAGGTAGAGGCAGGTAGATCTCTGTGAGTTCAAGGCCAGCCTGATCTACATAGTGAGTTCCAGGACAGCTTGGGAGACAGAGAAAGATCCTATCTACAAGGAAAAAAAAATAGATTTACTAGTTTTATTTTATGTGAGATTGTTTTGCCTACATATACACCCCACACATTCTTGATGCCCATGGAGGTCAGAAGAGGGTCAGATCCCCCTGGAACTGGAGTTATGGACGGTTGTGTAATTCCATTTGGGTGCTGTCTTAGTTAGTTAGGGTCTTACTGCTGTTAACAGATACATGACAAGGCAACTCTTATAAGGACAGCATTTAATTGGGGCTGGCTTACAGGTTCAAACATTCAGTTCATTATCATCAAGGTGGGAGCATGGCAGTGTCCAGGCAGGCATAGTGCAGGAAGAGCTGAGAGTTCTACATCTTCATCTGAAGACTGCTAGTGGAAGACTGGCTTCCAGGCAGCTAGGAATAGGGTCTTAAAGCCCACAGCCACCGCGACACACTTCCTCCAACAAGGCCACGCCCACCCCACCAAGGTCACACCCACCCCACCAAGGCCACGCCCGCTCTAACAAGGCCACACCCACTCCAATTGGCCACATCTCCTAATAGTGTCACTGCCTGGGCCAAGTATTTCAGACAACCACAGGTGCTGAGAATGGAAGTCACGTCCCCTGTAAGAGCAGTAAGTATTCTTAACTGTAACAGCCATCTTTCCACCTCTGATTTTTCTCGATTAATGTAGGGGCCAGAGGCATGAAATCACTAATTAAGAGCACTTGCTATTTTTCCGTGGGTGAGAGGTTGGTTCCCAACACCCAAGTTGGGTAGTTCAGGACAGCCTGTAACACTTGCTCCCCTTCTCTGTTCTAGCCTCCACTGGCACCCACAAAAAATAACATTGTTGTTTTTTATTTTGTTGTTCTTTTTGAGACAGCATTTATCTGTGTAGCCCTGGCGGTTCTGGAACTTACCGTATAGAGCAGGCTGGTCTCAAACTCAGAGAGATCTGACTGCCTCTGTCTTCTGAATGCTGGGGTTAAAGGCATGCGCCACCCAGATATAAAAATAACATTTAAAAAAATTAGTTAATGTAAAAAGAAATTTGAAGTCACAATATGGACTAGTTGTGGTGTGACCTCATCCAGTAGTGGGGAGGGGGAGGCTTGGGGAGAGCTATCCTGTTACACAAATCTGGTACCCAGAATTGGGAACAGGGAGGCTAATAGAGGGAAGTATAATCTTACTGGTTGGAGGTTATTTCTTCTGGCCATGTAGAATAAAACTTGACCAGAGAATTTAGAGTAACATCAGTGTGTGTCTCAGCTCTGACATGACCTTGCTGTCCTGATGTGTAAAGGAAGAAAGTACTTGACCTACTGTGAGTATCAAATGAGACAACATGCTCAGTGCGTAACACGTGTTAAGGAATGCCCAAGTCTATTTGGTAAAGTCCTGTGAGACATTTTCTTTCATGACCAAAGTTTCTTTTTATTTATTTATCTATTTAAAGATTTATTTATTGTATACAAGTACACCGTAGCAGTCTTCAGACACACAAGAAGATGGTGTCAGATCTCATTACAGATGGTTGTGAGCCACCATGGGATTGCTGGGAATTGAACTCAGGACCTCTGGAAGAGCAGTCGGTGCTCCTAACCACTGAGCCACCTCTCCAGCCCTTCTCTCTCTTTTTATGACCTTTACTTTTGGCTGCACCTATTTTGTGCTACATTTACTCCTGTGCTGTAAGTTTTTTTTTTTTAAGATTTATTTATTTTATGTATGTGAGTACACTGTTGCTCTCTTCAGACACACCAGAAGAGGGCATCAGATCCCATTACAGATGGTTGTGAGCCACCATGTGGTTGCTGGGATTTGAACTCAGGACCTCTGGAAGAGCAGTCAGTGCTCTTAACCACTGAGCCATCTCTCCAGCCCCGTGCTGTAAGTTTTTGTTTCTTCAGTTTCATCTGGGTTATCTTTTCCTTCTGTAGAACCTTCTCTTCTGTCTTGGAACAATTTGCTCCTTTTCAGTGAGGACCATCTCAGTGTGACAGTGGAGTCAAGTAGCGGGTAATCTGGCCATGAGCTCTCTAGGTTCCTCAGCACATCTCAGGTGCTTTATTTACTGGATGTGTAGAGAATTTGCATCCAAACCCTTAAGTTAAGCATTACTTTCTGTGTTTTTACACATGTGCAGCAAAAAAAATTCAACACTCTTTTTTGGCCGTCGACCCTATGTTTGGTGTCGGCCCCACTGTTTGGTATGTATATACCTACAAAGTCCATTAAAATCATTGGAACTGCACACGTGACTTCTTTAAAGTGACACCCTTCAGATATTTGGTGACTTTCCAGATATGCATACCCTTGATGCCCTGGGCAGTTTCATGGGTATTCTTAAAGTGAACACAAAGATTCGAACCTCTTGATTTGCATGATTTTGTAGGGGTTTCTGGGTTCTGGAACCATCTTCCCAGGTCATCTCAGGTGGCCTACAGAAAAAAGTAAAAATATTTTTTTAATTGGAGCTATAAAGACTTGGTTGTTGGGTGGTAGTGGCGCAAGTCTTTGATCCTGACACTTGTAGGCCAGTCTGGTCTGTAGAGGGAGTTCTAGGACAGACTACACAGAGAAACCCTGTTTACAAAATGCTCCATGAAAATGCAAGGACACTTTCCATTTAAAATACCTTTGGCAAAGGATTGGAGAGTTAGCTCGGAGATCAAGGGCACTTGTTGCTCCTGCAGGACCCATATGGTGGCTCACAACCATGTGCAATTCCAGTTCCAGGGGACCTGAGACCTTTTCTTTGCAAGCCCAGGCACACATGCGGTACAGAGAATACTTGGCGGGCAACACCCCCACCCCACCTCCAGCCCCCAACAATGAAAACAAGATAAATACCACACACAGACAAACCCAAACCAAAAAATATATGGGTCAGACATAATAGTACATATCTTTAATGCCAGCAGGGAGATGGAGGCTAGCAGATCTCTCTGAGTCAGAGTCTGGCCTGGTTTACATAGTGAGTTCCGGGACAGCCAGGGTTACATAGACCCTGGCCCAACAAACAAAGTCTTCCTTCAGGTTGTGAATAGTAAATGTGAAAGCTTTGGTATGAATAGTCTACTGCCGTGGAATTTCTCTAAGATAAAAAGCTTATTTAATTTCTTTGAAAAAATTTTTTTATGAATTCACTGTAGCTGTCCTCAGACACACCAGAAGAGGGCATCAGATCTCATTACAGATGGTTGTGAGCCACCATGTGGTTGCTGGGATTTGAACTCAGGACCTCTGGAAGAGCAGTCAGTGCTTTAAACCACTGAGCCATCTCTCCAGTCCTAGATTTATTTTATATTTGGGTGCTTTTGCCTGCATATATGTCTGCATACCACGTGTGCCTAGTGTCTAAGAAAGTCAGAAGAGGGCATTGGATCTTCTGGAACTGGAGTACAAGACATTTGTGAGCTACCATATAGGCTCTGGAATTGAACCTGGGTCTCTCCAAACACCAGAACCCCCGCTGCCCTAAGTTAGAGCCTGGACTCAGAGTCCTTTGTATGGGAGAACCTGCTCTGACACTGAACTGCAGCCTCAGCTCCCAGGATGTCTGTGTTTTACATCCCTTAATATTGGCTTGGTACTGGACACCTAATAGGTGTCAGATGGCCTTGTGATAGAATACCTCTGATGGGATAATTTATGCAGAAGAGGGTTTTATTTAATGTTGTGTTTGCTTACATGTGTGTGTGTGTGTGTGTGTGTGTGTGTGTGTGTGTGTGTGTGTGTGAAGGTAAGTGCAGACCAAGGTCAGAGAAAAGTGGATGTCCTGCTCTTTCACTCCCCTGCCTTATTCTCTTGGGATAGGGTCTCTCATTGAGCCTGGAGCTAACCTTGCAGCAAACTACAGGGATTCTCCTGTTGCAGCCCACATCAGCACTGGAATTTACAGGTGCATGCATGTGGTCACCCCGGGCTTTTTACTCGAGTGGAGATTCAAAGTCAGGATTTTAACCTTGCATTTGTGCCATCTCTCCAGCCCCTAGGACGGGACTTACATTTTACAGTTCTGTAAGTAGGGAAGTGCAACGTTGAGAGCATGTGGGGAGAAGGGCCTTCGTATTGGGACACCCTATGCTGGAAGCGCAAAAGATGCAGAGAAATTCAGAGCTAGACGTCAAACTCGCAGCCTGGAGGCCTATCATTCAGCTTTAATCCTTTGAGGGTGGAGTCCTAATGCCTGAAACACCTCCCACTATCGGCCCCACCTCCCAACACTGCCACATTGGCCGTCAAGTTCGTATTAGGTGCAGATGTCCATTCAAAAACGCATGGGTAGACAAACAATAATTATATTTTGGTTTGAGAAACATGTTTTCCTGATACATTTGGAAGCAGAACCTTTGACCTTCTTCACTGAGGTGGTGTTGGGTTTGGGACAGGAGTGACAGTGACAGGTGAGAGGCTTATGAATAAAAGGTATTACTCTCCTGGGGGGGGAAATGAACCTTTTGCCCATTGCCTGGCTTTCAGTCGTACGTAGATCCAGTACCCTACCTACTCAGTTCTCCAAACTCTGAAGGGTCCCTGCTTTCTGTTAACATCACTCTTGAGTCAGATCCACGTTATTGTGAGGAAAAGTGCCAGGGAGGGAAACAGGCAGTTTCTCTGATCCTTCTAAGGGATGCTTTTCTACAGGAAAACCTCCAGCGACACGAGTCGAATCTTCTTTAAGTTGTCTTTTGACTAGAGACAAGATGATCTAGCGATGGAGCGGAGCGTGAGGTGATGGGTGTGTTTGGGACCTACACTCTGCGGCCGGCCAGCACGGCCGGAGGGAGGATTGGGGTAAGGGACTCCCGCGCCGGGTAGCAGCGCCATTGCGGAGCGTGGCCGCAGGGACCCGAGGGGGCGGGGCTCCTGTGGCGGCCACGCGGCGCGAGGCCTAAATTTTCAACCTCATAACCCGGGTAGACGGAGAGGGAGGAGCTTCGGCCACGCAAGGCCGGCTGCCCGGCAGCCTCGCCACTACGAAGGGCTCCCACCAACAGACCCCTTTGTGTGCATGCCCCCGCCCCGGAGGCGCCTCAGCCAGTGGCGCTGAGAACCCTCATTGGCTCAGCCTGACGGCCACACCGATTGGTCCTCGGAGTCCCCGACGCGAGGGCCGCTTTCCCTCTCTCTTATTGGTCCGCTGAGCTGCCTATCAGGCAACCTCGTGAACTGATTGCTCGGCCGTATGGAGTCCCTGGAAGCAGTTCCGGGAAACCCCGCGTGCTGCCGGGATCGCGTCTCTGTCCATGCAGGGGGGGAGGGGGTGGCGCGCGCGCCATTTCTAGTCGTTTTCAAAGCGCCTCGCGCTGATTCTCACGGGCCAGGCTGCCGGCCCCCCGCTCTGCCCTGGTGAGTCTCGCGCTGGCCCGTGGGGGGAGGGGCCTGGAGTCCCGGTCTGACCGGATTCGGCCGGGTCCAGGCTCGGCGCCCCGGCCTGCAGTTTGGGTCTTTGCTCCGAGGCCCGAGGGTGGGGGTGGGGATGGGCCGGGGGCGGCTTCTGCTCCGACCGGCCGCGCAGCAGTGGGCCTGAGTCCCGCCGCGGCGCCTCCTCTCTTTCGCTCATCCTTATCAGCCCCTCCGGTGCCCCGGTCCCTCGGTCCGCTGTCCTCCGTGCGGCCTGCCGGTTTCAGGGTGCTTTTCCCGCCTCCGCCCGCCGCTGTCCGCGGCCCGGCCGGGCTAAGGGTTTCAGACGTTCCCCTGACTCCGGTGCTTGCCCCTAGGCCTGCGGTCAGGCCTGGCCCGCATCTCGCCTTGCCCGGAGTGGGATGTGTTGATACGGGGTCGCGCCCGAGGGGGTGGGGTGAGCCGAGGGCGGGGTGCAAGTCTTAGGGTTACCTGAGCCCGGAGCAAACTTTTACGGGAGTCGGAGCCGAGGGGCCGAGGTATGGGGGGTGCCTCCCGCCCGATCCCCAACCTGCATGATTCGAGCCGGGATTTGAAGGAAAAAATGACTACTAGAGGCCGTGACACTTGGTTTTGAGCGGCGCCTGAGCTAGGTAATTCTGAGAATGTCATAGGCGCTCCAGACTAGAAAAGCGCTTCTTTTTCTTCCACGGTAGTATCCATGTGGCCAGAATTTTAAGACGAAAGCCCAGGGGTTCTTGAAAGGTTCAGTCCTTTCTCGTTACCTGTTTGAGTTTTATCCTCCACTGCCCTTTAGAAGCAGAATGTGTCAGGAGTCAGTCGAAGTGATTAAGGACTTGACACTCCCCAGCTTTGAGATAACCGTTAGCTTTCGTTGGTTCTTTTAAAAGCCGGTCTCTCAACATTTTGCTTAGGGATGTTCACTAAAAGTGAGGGAGGGGCTAGTACTGACTTCCCAAATCTCCCAGCAGTCCTTATAAATCTTATTTAAATGACTTTATTTTGTAATTTTCTTTTTCTTTTTTCTTTTCTTTTTTTTTTTTTTTGAAAAAATGTTTTTGTCAAGGGATTCCAGTCATGTTAGTATATTTGCTGCATCCAGAAATATGGTTTGGCTGTGTGGCATTGTTGTCGAATAACATGAGTTTAAATGGTCTCATAACATAAATGTCTTTTAAATGAGCACTTTGAATTTGGCTTGAAGAGTCCCCTCTGTTGATCTGAAGGTTTTATTTCCTGGAGTCTATTTTACCTTTTTTTTTTTTTTTAGGTTAAAGTTGACAAAATCTGAACATTTAAAAAGTTTTTAATATCGATGATAGTCATAAATATGTCTTGTGCTTTTAATACATAACTTGTCATTTTGCTTCATGCATACTTTTAAAATTACTCCACCTTAACGGATGTTCATTGAACTTCTCAGTTAATTTGCCTCTCCTGTAACGTAGTATTCATAGGTGCAGTGCTCTGAAGGTCTTGTTACAGAACTTTTGAGTTGTGGTGATCTTAGTATAGTGTTTGTGGGAGGGAATGGGAAAGCACATATGCATGTCCACAGAAAGATTTTGGACTTTCGAATGCTTCTTTATAGGACTAGGTTGTATTAATCAGTAAATATGCTCATCTTGTGCCAGTTTTGGATGTTTCTATTTTTGCTAGTTCATCAGAATTTGAAGTTTGCCTTGAGATATATCTGTTTAGGTACAGTCGGCGTCTCTGTAGACTTGAGAGGGCTAGGGAGAGGTTTGTGATGGGAAGTCATCCAGCTGTCAGGTCATTCTCAGTAACACCCTTCACACTTTGCTTTCTACTACTGCCTTCCTCTTTCTCCTCTCATTAACTTCAACTAAATATCAGTGGATGTTCAGATGAAGAGTTGTTCTGTGTCAGCAAACAGCACTTGGCATAGTGTTTGAGTGATCAGGAATGGATTGGCTATCTTAGGCTATAGCGTTTGTAGGTGACTTGTGGTTTCTATCTTGAGTTTCTTCAGGAACAACAGGCATTTTCTTGAGACCCAGCTTCATCACACCTTTATCTCCATCTGTGCTGCGATGTCTGCGTTGGGCCATCCATTCTCTTCATCACATGTAATCTCACATACACACGTAGATTCCCTGATTTGGAGGTAGCGTAGACTGGCCTCGTATGCTTTTGTGATTTACTCTCTCTTCAGGGAATTGGTCCATTTCAGCATATACAGGCTGAACATACAAAATTATTTTGGTAGGTTAATCTGAAAAATCTGACTAAGTTTAGGCGAGTTAGATAGTGTTCGTGAAGTTTTTTTGCAAGTTGTTTATTCAGTATTTTTTGCAACTTTCTTTCACTGACAAGAAAAATTCCACTCATACTCCTGATTTAAAAAAAAAAAAAACAAAACCAAAAAAACCAAGAAGCAACCTCAACTATAGCTCACTTATTTTTATGTAGACTTTAAACAATGGCTTAGCTTTTAAAGTTGGTCATTTTTTCTTTTAAATCTGTGAATGGGAATAGCAAATTAATCTTAGAACAAAATTAATGTGAAAGTTGTGTTTTTAAGTGAGGTGGAGAGAACCCAAGCCACCAGCTCATTGAACTAGATACAACATGGATTTATTTCATACCTATGTTGTTTCTGAAGCAGAGCTAGGAAAAATGGAAATTTCTTAAACCTTGATTAAGTGATGTGTGGGTGTTTATTCTGTTTTAAATCAAACCTTAGAACTCTATTAAGCTGAGGGGCCTTTAGGATTTCGTGGTGGTTTGTTGATCTGCTCCCCAGAACACAACGGCTGCTTTGTTACTCAGCAGTTGTACCTGCAGTAAACTCAAGGCCTTCTAACCCAGAGTACATGAAGTTGCTTAAGGATCCAATACTTCCATGTACATTTTCTATAGTTTCACAAGATTGTTACTGAAAATTTAGATCAGATGCTCACAAAAGGCTTAAGATTCTGGATAGTTATTAGTAGCATGTGTACAAATTAGTTCAGGTAAATCATGCATTGTCCTACAAATTAGTTATTTCTGGCTTAATGTAATGTAGCTCCTGAATTTTTTCCAGCAGCATAATAAAATGGCTAATCAGGTGAATGGTAATGCGGTACAGTTAAAAGAAGAGGAGGAGCCAATGGACACTTCCAGTGTTACTCACACAGAGCACTACAAGACACTGGTAGAGGCAGGCCTCCCACAGAAGGTGGCAGAGAGACTTGATGAAATATTTCAGACAGGTATAATATGCATTTCTTGTTTCTGACTGGTTATGAAAGTGAGGGCAAACCACGTTGAATGTTACAGATTTTAAGGATAAATAATGCTTACTGTTTGTGTGATCTGTGTAGAGCAAATGCTTTCCCTTCATTGAGGGCATACTGGGTTTGACTTTACTCCTATTTCATTATTTTGAAGCCTTCTTAGTGTTGAATATGCAGACTTAGTTGTTTCAGAACAGAACATCAATTTGTCTTAGATTTACTACCAATTAAAATGTATGTTTCAGCATACCAAATTTTGCATTTTCCCCTTAACCTAAATCAGTCATCATTTTGCTTTTACTTTTCTACTTTTAGCTTTTTAAAAGTGATTGTTAAGTCAGCTTAGGTCTGATTAGGTGGCATAATAAGAGGACTAGTTAGACTGTATTGTTTGAAACGATAATATATGTCATACTCCGTGAGAGTTTGTGGCCTGTCTAGTTTCTAATAGACAGAAATTCACATCTCTCGGGAAATTTGGAAGTGTTTGGTTTGCAACAGCTGTTTTTTGTTTTTGTTTTTTTCTTAATGTGTAAGTCCCATGGTTAAGTGCTTAAGCAAATTTGAACATCTTAATATGGTTGGTTGTAAGTGGTTTGAAGTTTTAAAGAGGGAGAGAAATATTTACCCTTAGGGAATGGTGTTCGTAAATAAATGTGTCCTCCTTTGGGGCCATAGATGGAAACTTTCTTCCTGTGTTTGTGTGCCTATCCAGATCAGGAGAGAGAATTGAATTGTTTTTTCTTAGAAATATGTTTTAAATTTAGAGACATAGCTGTGCTTTTTTTTTCTTCTTAAAATATTTTAAATCTCGAAGCTCAGATTTAATTTTAGACACTAAAATGGCTTATAAAAATGACTCCTGGGTGATGGTCCCATTTGAAAACCAGTCCTCAGGAACTTCTGTGGCATTTCTGCCCTAGAGAACTAGCAGTGATCTGCTTAGAGACCTCCCTGTATAGTGCTTTGTTACTGCTAAGAGGTGGATGACTTGGGTGAAGGGTTGGACTGACAGGATGGATTGATGATGGTCCTGAGTTGTGGCTTTGGGTGGTGGTATGAAATATCCAAGTAAGGAAACTCCAATTGCTCAGCCATGCCCTTTCCGAGCTTTTAAAGCATGACATGGCAGCATTTTAAACAATAGCTTTACAAGTGGCATTAATTTATTTTCAATTTATTTACTGTATGAAATAAAGTTCTTTTTGGCTTTACCACAGTAGAATCACTTTTGCTGTTGGTTCATATGGACTTGGGGAGGGCAATGTTAATCTGTCAGGTATTTCTATTTTACATTGGACCAGTTCTGAAAAGGTTCCCTATATATTAAGTGATATTTTAAACATAGATGTTCTGTGAGTAGTTAAGTAGACTACATATATAGAATGCAGCATATATTTTTTCTGCATACTTTATTTAAAATTCTGTAACATTTTTACTGACCTTTGAAGGAGATTGTCACTATTGACAGTGTTGTGAATGCCACAGCATCTTTTAAATCTCAGCTTGTAGAGCAAAAGACTGACTTAAAATACAACTTTCAGAATTGGTTTAGCAAGCTGCACTTGCATTTGTAGAATTTAAATGCCTTTCCACATTCTGACTGCAGCAAACTAGATGCTTGGATAAACACATTTTAATTTATGTTTGGTGCTAAGGAGGGAAAACCTTTGATACTCTTGGAGTGGAAAGAATTAAGTAAAATTGGTTTTCATATTTTTTATTACCTCTTTTATAGTAAACAAGTATAACAACCCGTAATTTGAATGTTTTTTCTTGAGAAAGATAGTGTATTCTTACCACTCAAATATAAGCCAGAATTTCCTAAACGAGTGGTTCGTCTGTGGTACATTACGTGCATCATACTTCGAGAGTGCACTGCTGTTTGGGGGAGTTAGAAACACTTTAGGATCTTTCCCCTAAAGTTTTTTTGTTTTTTTTTTTTTAAGATAAGATTCACATTTATAGGAGACATTTTATCTTTGCTTTTTGTATTTGTATTTGACCTTTTTATATCTTGTTTAGCTGTGTATATGCATGTAGTTAAATGAAAGTGTAGTTTGTCAGAGATATTGAATATAACAATGCTACTAGACCTTACTAGACAGTTTAGCTTATCTCTTTTATTATAATAAAGTTAAACTTTTTCAATTTAATTTTTAGGGTTGGTAGCTTATGTCGATCTTGATGAAAGAGCAATCGATGCTCTCAGGGAATTTAATGAAGAAGGAGCTCTGTCTGTGCTGCAGCAGTTCAAAGAGAGCGACTTATCCCATGTTCAGGTAAGGTCAGTCCTAGCAGATGCGGCCCAGCCATTGATGATCTGCAACTGTCTAACTGTGATCGCACTCTTCCCCGTGGGGAAGGGCTCAGTTTTGTTTGTGACTATCTCTCCTTTGGAAAAATTTAAGAGAAAAAAAGATCTTCTATGTCAAAGACTTTCAGAAGCATGAGCACAAAGCAAAAGTCTTCCCTCACCTTTTAATACCGTAAGTTACTTTAAAAACTTAGCGATGACTTTATTTTATTGTTACTATTACAGTTTTATATGTTTAAATTGCTTACAATAGGGGTGCTATCTTTGTGTGAGAAATACTTTCAGCCGTTCTGTAAAGATGGTCCAGATTTAATTAAGCATTAACAAATGGAACACTTTCCCAGTTTAGAAGGCGAGCTCCCCGAGGCTCTGACTTAATGTCCGCTGCAGCCTCTGGTGTGTCAAAGTATTTGTTGAATGAATGGAATGAATATTTTTGTTAAAACGTTGGTGTTGAAACGCCATCATTTAAATTTAAATGTATTGTTTATTTGACCCTTCAGAGATTCCTGGTAATTCTCCCTTTTGAATTGCTTGCATCTTTTAGAACAAAAGTGCATTTTTATGTGGAGTTATGAAGACCTACAGGCAAAGAGAGAAACAAGGCAGCAAGGTACAAGAGTCCACGAAAGGGCCTGATGAAGCAAAGATCAAGGTAAAAATGTGGCTTAGGGAGTTACAGTATTTGATGGAAAGGTCTAAGTCAGACTGTTCCTTGATACCTTGGTCTTCTGACAAAGAGGGAAAGATATGTTTATTATTATTTTATAAGCACTGTTTATATAATTTTTGTTTGGTACAGGATGGTACAGGATCCCATTATGTAGCTCAGTCTGATCGGGAACTCACTGTAGAGCCCAGGTTGGTTCCAAGCTCAAGGTGATCCTGCCTCAGCCTCCTGAGTGCTGAAGTGAAAGGCCTGGGATTTTTTTTCTCTTAGGAAAGAGCTGTTGTATTCTAACTGCTTTCTTCTTCCTTTTGAATTTTTTCTGACCTTAGTGCATCTATAAAATGGTCCTGGTTGTGCCTACTGCAGTTGTGAAGATTAGATGAATTCATATGTAAAATATCTACCCTCCCCAGTCATCATTATTATTATTAACTTAGATAAACTCCTTTGAAAGGCAAATAGGCTTTTGCTAAAAGACCTAGTTAAAGGGGTATTGTCAAGGTTACACATTGGGGATCTGCTAATCGAATGCTTGATTCTAAGCAGATTTAATTTGAATGGTATTGAATTTTGGTGTTGTTTGCACTGGTGGCTCCTGTTTAGGTCTAACTAACTTTGTAAAGCATCTTTACACTTTTCTCCTCCATTCTCATCTGTTTATAAAGTAATTTAGCTGAATTCTTTTTTTTTAAAGATGTAATTATTTATTTTATGTATATGAGTACAGTGTAGCTGTCTTCAGACACACCAGAAGAGGGCATCAGATCCCATTACAGATGGTTGTGAGCCACCATGTGGTTGCTGGGAATTGAACTCAGGACCTCTGGAAGAGCAGTCAGTGCTCTTCTTTTTCTTCTTCTTCTTCTTCTTCTTCTTCCTCTTCTTCTCTCTCTCTCTCTCCTCTCTTCTTCTTCTTTTCCTTCTCCTCTCTTTTCTTTTCTTTTTTCTTTTTTTTTTTTTTTTTCGAGCTAAGTACCGTACCCAGAGCCTTGAGCTTGCTAGGCAAGCAAGCACTCTACCACTGAGCTAAATCTCCAACCCCATAAGCAGTCAGTGCTCTTAACCGCTGAACTATTTCTTCAGCCCCCTAGCCAATTCTTAGATAAATTCCAAACAACTGTATAACAACTCTGATTGGCTAACACCACCCAGCCCCCTGGTAAAAAAAAAAAATGGAAGGTCCAAGACATCCATCCCTGTGGAATCATATGGTTAACTAAATTTAGCAAACATAAATCTGGTGTTGCTTTGTATAATTAAATACCTAACATGCAAAGCCCTTCTCTTTCTTGGTAGAGTACATATTTTGTTTGCCAACAGAAGATATTCTATAGGCCTTTCATAGGAAATTTCACATGAGTGTTATGTAAACTATAGTGCAAGCTCTTTGGGGGCAAGGGTATCTTCTGTTAACTAATGTTAATGAGGTGGGACAATTAAATAATAAGGTTTCATTTTTTTTAAATCAGTATATTTATTTGGTAGTTGCCAAATTTAGAGTCTACCCTGTGAGATACTTCAGTTGTGCTGAGCTTGTGGTTTGGTAAGAATATGAACAGACAAATGGAATAGTTAAGGGCAGTCGTGAGCGGTGTGTATTCTGGGAACTAAACCCAGGAGTTTGCAAAGATCAGCAGGTGCGCTTTATGTCAGAGCTGTCTCTTTGGCTACCCCCTTTGAAATAGTTTACTGTTATCTTTAATTGTATGTATATGTGTGTGTCTGAGTGTGGATTTGTACACATGACTACAGTGTCCATGGAGGCCAGAAGAGGGTGTTGGAACCATTATACCTGGAGTTACAGACAGTTAATAATGACACATTTAGCATGCTTCCTGTGAACCAAATGTGTGTCCTCTGGAAGAGCAGTAAACTCTTAACTGCTATGCCATCTCTCTAGCTCCTCATTTTTCTTTTTCTCTTTTTTGGGGGGTGAGGAGGCAGTTCCAGCAGGGTTTCTTGTGTAGCCCTGGCTGTCCTAGAACTCACTCCGTAGATCAGGCTGGCCTCAAACTCAAAGATCTGCCTGCCTCTGTTTCCTGAGTACTGGGATTAAAGTCATGCACTGCTGCTGCCCGGCCCCATATATGTGATACTGGAGAGAGAATCCAGTGCCTCATGCATGCATGCATGCATGCTATATTTCTAGCTACTCCTTTTTAAATTAGCGTAAAATGCATTTCATAAGATGTTATAGTTTGTGTGTGTTTAACATGTGCAATTATTTTTAGGCCTTGCTCGAGAGGACTGGTTATACTTTGGATGTAACCACAGGGCAGAGGAAGTATGGTGGGCCTCCACCAGACAGTGTGTACTCAGGTGTGCAACCTGGAATTGGAACAGAGGTAAGTGCTCTTATCCCTTTGTGGGAAATCTTTCTAATCTATTAAGTGGATTATCGAGTGTATGATGTGGGCAAAGTACTTGATTACTTTCAAAGTGTGGCTAGTGTTATATTGGTAGTATTTATGTGTATTTTTATTAGCAAAGGTAACTAACCTTGGTATAGAAATCTTTCTTGCAAGGTTTATTTATTTCATGTATAAAGTACACTGTCCCTGTCTTCAGACACACCAGAAGAGGATGTCGGATCCCATTACAGATGGTGGTGAGCCACCATGTGGTTGCTGGGAATCGAACTCAGAACCTCTGGAAGAGTAGTCAGTGCTCTTTAACTGCCAAACCATCTTTCCAGCCCAGTATAGATCTTTCTCTCTCTCTCTCTCTCTCTCTCTCTCTCTTTTTTTTTTTCCCCCCCCCCCGCCTCCCATATCTTAAAGCAAGAAATACAGACAATTGTTGGAGCTTACTGCTAAAGGAAAAGTAGTTTTTAAGTTTTTTGTCCTAGGGATCGAACTTGGGCCCTCATTCATTCTGAGCATGTGTTCTACCAGTGTGCCATGCTCCTTGACCTAAGTCTCCATTTGCAATGATACCTTAGTATGTAGCCTAGGCTGCCTTGACTTCTGAGGGTAGGGGTTGTGGGCATAGGCCACTGGACTCAGTTCATGTTTATTTTATTTTAAGACAGTCTTTTTTTTTTTTTTTTTTTTTTTTTTTTTTTGGTTCTTTTTTTTTTGAGCTGGGGACCGAACCCAGGGCCTTTGCTTCCTAGGCAAGCGCTCTACCACTGAGCTAAATCCCCAACCCCAGGACAGTCTTACATGTAAACTTTCCTGATCTAAAGTGCTCTGTGTAGATCAGGCTTGCCTTGAACAATTGGCAATCCTGTCTGCCTCTTGAGTGCTAGGGTTGTGCTGGATGAGCCATCACGTCTAAAACATTTTTGTTTTGAAATGTCAGTACTTCTGAAACTGTGTTTGTCATTACTCTTCGCTTTCTTTCAACACATAAAATGCACTTAGAAATTAATGAGAGGGGAAAGTGTAGGTGTAGAATTGAGAAGATTTGAGCACATCGGTTCATATGCAGATTGAAAAGTAAGTGACTCCTTAGGCTTTTGTAAAAGTTTCTCTCTGGCTCATTCCTCCCCCCTTCCCCCCTTTCTGTATATAGCCCTGGCCATCCTGGAACTCACTCTGTAGACCAGGCTGGCCTCAAACTCAGAGGTAATGCCTGCTCCTACCTCCTGAGTGCTGGGGTTAAAGGAGTGCTCTACTACCCTCCTCCCTGGCATGCCTTCCTTCTTTTGGTTTGCTCTTGTTGTTTTTTGAGACAGGGTATGTAGCTCAAGCAGTCCTAGAGCTCGCTAACTTATAGTCCTCCTGCTTGCACCACCAGGGTGCTGGGATGATAAGTTTTCTCCACAACAGGTTTACGTAGTGCTGAGGCTCCAACTCGGACTCTCTGTGTGCTAGGCAAGCACCCTACTCATTGCATCTCTCCCACCTCCTGGGGCCTTGGTACCCCTAGCTGTCTTGCTAGTACTGTAGCACTCTTGGATCTTTAAATGGAGAAACTAGGTGACAAAAAAACCACCTGTTTTGCAGGGACTGTTTCCAGTGTATATATTTAGAACACTGTGCACAGTTTGATGAAAGAGTTTTTGTATTTTTGTTTTTTTTTTTTTTAAAGAAATTATGACCTTTTCATAACCAATTTAAACTATCTGGAGTCATACAGGATTTTTTTTCTTTTGAGATAGGATCTTACTTGGAGTGGGATAGAGGATGTGTGTGAGTGGAGGCATGTGGAGGACAGAGGGAAGGGTTTGGGAGCCTGTTCTTCTACTGTCCAATCTGGGGACTGAAATCATGTGACAAGTGCTTTAACCTAAGCTCCAAGGCACTTTGCTGGATCTCATATAGTCTCAGATTACTTGAACTTGCTCTATAACCTCTCCTGTGCTGAGGTCACAGGCACGTCTATAGGAGTCTTATGCAGCAGCATGGTTGGAGTGAGGATGGTAAGGGAACTCCTCAGATAGTCATGGTGTCTGCTCCTTATGTGGGGAGTATTACTGTTAGACTTGAGAGTTTTAGGTTGTCTATGAAAGTTACAAGAAAAAAATTTACTCAGACTCCCATTTGAACAGTTTTTAAGGAAACAGTGATGGTTTTAGACTATTATAAATTGTATGGTCATAAAACTAAAAGTTTTCAAATGATCAGAAGAAAGTTCATATTTTTTGTTTGTTTGTAAATAGATAAAGATGACTGTAGTTACCATTACTTTAAAGAAGAAAAATGCTCTCCCTGTAAGTGGCCAGAGGTGACTGGTGAAAATGGTTCGATACTCTTGACCCAGAAACCCCCACAAAATCATGCAGATCAAGAGGTTCAAACCTTTGTGTTCACTTTAAGAACACCCAGGAAACTGCCCAGGCCATCAGGGGTATGCATTTCTGTAAAGCCACCAAGTATCTGAAGGATGTCACTTTAAGGAAGCAATGTGTGCCGTTCTGGTGGTATAATGGTGGAGTTGGTAGGTGTGCCCAGGCTAAACAGTGGGGCTGGACACAGGGACCAAAAAAGAGGGCTGAATTTTTGCTGCACATGCTTAAAAATGCAGAGAGTAATGCTGAACTGAAGGGTTTAGACTTAGATTCTCTATAGTCATTGAACACATGCGGGTGAACACGGCACCTAAGATGGTGTAGACGAACCTACAGAGCTCATGGCCGGATTAACCCATACATGAGCTCCCCCGCCACACTGAGGTGATGCTCACTGAGAAGGAACAGATTGTTCCAAAGCCAGAAGAGGAGGTTGCACAGAAGAAAAAGATATCCCAGAAGAAACTGAAGAAACAAAAACTCATGGCACGGGAATAAATTCAGAATAAAATTAGTGTAGATAAAGTTAAAAAAAAAAAAAAAAGAAAGAAAGAAAAAAAGTGTGTAGGTTTATATGGAGGTTAGAGGACAAGTTTGTGGAGTTGGTTCTTCTGTTCCACCCTTATGTGGGTGTGAGGTGTGAGCGTAAGTCACCGTGCTTGTGCGGGGCACATGGTTACTTATGTGGGTGTGAGGTGTGAGCGTAAGTCACCGTGCTCGTGTGGGGCACATGGTTACTTGCTGAGCCACCTCACTGTCAATCTCAAGTCTTCTCTTTGTATAGCACGGTATGGTCGTTGCTTTCTACTCTTTTGACCTTCATTTTCATGTTACAATAGTTCATATATTCTACTTTTTAAATTATGCTATTTTATGTGGATAGGTGATTTTCCTGCGTGTATGTCTGTACCAGTTGTATGCCTGCTGACTGCAGAGGCCAAAAGAGGACGTCGGATCCTCTGGATCTGGATGGCAGTGAACCACCATGTGTGTACTGGGAACCCAGACCCTCTAGAACAGTCAGTGCTCTTAACCTCTGAGCCTTATCTCCAGCCCCATATTCTATTTCTTAATGCTTAATATCAAAAGAGATTCTAAGCATTTTCGTGTGTAGAAACACTGGAACCATATTATTAGTTTGTGACTTTCAAGCTTATGTCATGAGGGCCGTAAGAGGACTCTTGGTTAAGGTGCTTAAGCGCCATGCCTGGTGACCTGCGTTGGATCCTGCAACACATGATAATGGAAGGAGAGAGCCAGCTCCTGCAAGTTGTCTTCTGACATTAGCATGTGTGCTGTGGTCCGTACTCCCACCCCAGTATAACTGTAATAAAAGAATAAAGTTATGTTATGTGATAATTGATAGGGTTAGATTGGGACTCAGCCATCTGGGTTCTTCACGGAAGCATGCATTGTCAGTGAAACATAGGGTACAAATAAGTAATGTTTTGGTCTTATTTTTCTCTTGTCCTCTCTAACAGCTTCTATCCTTCAGTTCTTAATGAATAATTTTAGTTACATTTATGTATGCACATGTCTACTGCATATGTGGAAATCATAGGACATATGGGAGTTGTTTCTTTCCTTCCACTGTGTGAATCATGGGAATGGAATTCAGATTGTTGGGTTCTCCAGCAAGAGCATTTACCTATTGAGCGTTTCATTAGCCTCTACCCTTAATCTTGTTCTTAGTTAGTTAATTAATTAATTAATTTTGAGACAAGGGCTTTCTACATAGCCCTGGCTGTCCTGCCTATGCTCTTTTCAAAGCCAACTTTTTTTTTTTTTCTGGAGCTGGGGACCGAACCCAGGACCTTGCGTTTGCTAGGCAACTGCCTTCGCTCTACATGAGCTAAATCCCCAACCCCTGCCTATGCCCCCCCTCCCCGAGCTGGGGATCGAACCTGGGGCCTTGCTAGGCAAGCGCTCTACCGCTGAGCTAACCAACCCCGCCTATGCTCTTAAGTGCTGGGATTAAAGGTGTACAACCCAGCCCAGCTCTATCCTTATCTCCCCCCCCCCCTTTTTATTTTTGGAGCTGGGGACCGAACCCAGGGCCTTGCACTTGCTAGGCAAGCGCTCTACCACTGAGCTAAATCCCCAACCCCCTGTTTATATACTTTTAAAGCAGTAGTAGAAGCGTGGTTCAGCGGGGGCTGGGACTCAGGCCTGTAATCCAAGCTACTTGGGAAGTAGAGATAGGAGAATCTCCATTTAAAGGCCTGTTTGGGCAGTTACCAAAAATATATCTCTAAATAGACTGGGGTTGGGGAGGTTGGGGGGGGCCATGGTAGGGATGGTAGAAGGGTAGGGCTGTTGTGCTTGGGGTGTGTGTGTGTGTGTGTGTGTGTGTGTGTGTGTGTGTGTGTGTGTGTGTTTTACACTTAGAATCCCAGCTCTTGAGGCAGGTGGCTCCCTGTGGCCTATGAGGCCAATCAGGCCATATATAGAATATAGAATATAGAATATATATATCAATAATAGATTGTAAACAAATAAATGTAGGGAGGGATAAGACTCAGTGGTGGAGTCCTTATTGAATCTGTGCAAGGATTTAGGTTCTGTCCTGTATTTTTCTACTAGTTCAGTATTTTTTTTTTTTTTTTTTTTTTCTTTTTTTTTTGGAGTTTGGGCCTTTGAGGCAAGCACTCTACCACTGATAAATCCCAACCCCTAGTTCAGTTTTTTATCTCTGCTTTTTGTTTGAGGCAAGGATCTCTTTATCTCATTCTTCTTAAAAAAACTCTTTTTTTTTTTTTTTTTTTTTTTTTTTTTTTCGGAGCTGGGGACCAACCCAGGGCCTTGCTTGCTAGGCAAGTGCTCTACCACTGAGCTAAATCCCTAACCCCATGGCTTAGAATTCTTAGCATTAGAATTTTTTTTCTTATGAACACACATACAAGATGACTAAATTAAAAATGGAATTAACTGCATTTCTTGTTCTTTTAAGGCAGATTCCTTGTTTTTGTTTTTTTTTTTTCTTAAGATTTATTTTTTTTTTAATGTATATGAACATCCTGTCTTCAGACACACCAGAAGAGGGCATAGGTTACAATTACAGATGGTTGTGAGCTACCAAGTGGTTGCTGGGGATTGAACTCAGGACCTCTGGAAGAACAGTCAGTGCTCCTGACCGCTGGGCCATCTCTTCAGCCCCATATTCTTTGTTCTTACGGTCTCCCGAAACACTGCCAAGAGGGCAACACAGTTTAACAGCAGCTGTTTGTGCTGCTTTTAGGTTGAACATGCATGTGCACGTCAAGGCCAGAGGTTGACATTAGGTGTCTTCCCCACTTGCTTCCCACTACATATTTGAAAAATAAGAGTGATTGATTTAATTTGTTTGTGAGAGCTGTAGCATGCGTTCCCTGGAACTGGAGGTGCTAGGTGTTGTGGGCTTCTATTGTGGGGGCTGAAAACTGAACCTGGGTTCTCTGCAATAGCACCAAGTGCTTGCAACTATGGAGCTGTCCGTCCAGCCCCTATTTTTAACACTTTATTGTTTCTGTGGATATGTGGGGGTAGGGAGCATAAGTGAACGATATGATTTGCATTTTGTAGTGTCAGGGTCAGAGGACAGCTCTATGGGACTTGGTTCTCTCCACCTTTACGTGGATTCCAGAGATTGTCATGCTGGGGCTGCAAGCACTTTTTACCTGATGAATCATCTCACTGGCTTTCCATATTTTTGAAACAGTGCCCCTCAGAGGGTAAAATGCTTGAGTCCCAAGTTCTTCTTATCTCCCCCCCCCCCCAAGCTGAGGACCGAACCCAGGTCCTTGCGCTTGCTAGGCAAGCACTCTACCACTTGAGCTAAATCCCCAACCCCGAATCCGAAGTTATAATCCCCAGCATCAGTGTAAAAGCTGGGCTTGGTAGCATGTTTGTAATCAGTACAAGGCCGGGAGCAGAGACCAATAGGTCTCTGTAGTCCAGGTTGCCCTCCAACTCACAGAGATCCATTTACCACCTTGTCCTGAGTGCTAGGAGGCTTCAAGGCATGCCCAGCCCCTGGTTTTTCTTGTGTATGTACATTCTTGTGGGCAGTAGTGTGCAGAGGCCCTAAGTACCTGGAGTTGCAGGCAGTTGGTTCTAGGAATTGACTTTGAGTCCTTTAACCACTGAACTATTCTTCAACAGAAACACACATCATTCTGGCACCTTTTTCCTTTTCAGTTTGTTAATGAGTGCACCTCTGTGGAACTAACATTCAGTATGTCTTCTCTAAAGAATAGACTTAATCATCTTCAAATTCAGTTTTAATATTGCTCCATTCTGAGATACTGACCTCAATCAAAGCCAATAAATTTAATTTAAGAAAACAAATATTAGAGCAGGATGTGGTGGCACATGACTGTATAATCTCAGTGAATGTTTGCAAAGTCCAGTTGGGATCAAGGCTTCAAGGGCACCCTCACCTATGTCATGAGTTCAGAGGCCAACCTGTGCAACATTAAGATTCTTAAGTACAAGTAAGTCTTTCTCCTAAACAGGCAGTGCAGCGTTTGCAGAGATGGTTCTGAGGTTAAGTGCAGTAGCTGCTCTTCCAGAGGGCCTGAATTTTGTTCAAGGACTGAGGTCAGACTGCTCACAACTGCCTGTGACTCCAGCTCCAGGGCATCTGATGCCATCTTCTGGTCTCTGAAAGACTCTTACACTCACATGTACTTACCCACCCAAAACAAACACGGAAACACATAATTTAAATAAAGTAAAAAAGGAGGGGCTGGAGAGACGGCTCAGTGGTTAAGAGCACCAACTGGTTTTCCAGAGGTCCTGAGTTCAATTCCTAGCAACCACATGGTGGCTCACAACCATCTGTAATGGGATCTGATGCCCTCTTCTGGTGTATCTGAAGACAGCGACAGTGTACTCATATACATAGAATAAATAAATAAATCTTTAAAAAAAAAAAGAGAGAAAGAAACTCGGGAAGTTGCACAGTGATTAAGAGCACTTGCCACTCTTGTAGAGGACCTGGATTTTGCTCCCAGCACCTATATTTGATGCTTGCAGCTGTTTGTAGCTCCATTCCAGAGGAATCCAGCACAGCTTCCTGACCTTCACATATGTAGACAAGCAGGCACACATACACATACATAGAAATAATTTTTAAAATTTAATTGTGTTTGATGTACATAGGTGTTTAGCCTCCTGCATGTCTGTCTGTGTGAGAAATGGTAGAGCCTCTGAATTGGAGTTACAGACAATTGAGAGCTGTCATATGAGTCCTGGGAATTGAACTCAGGACCCCTGGAAGAGCAGTCAGTGTTCTTAACCACTGAGCCATCTCTCCAGCCCCAAAGGATGGCTGTTAATTTTAAGCAGTACCTAGACTACCATGTCTAATCTGATTATTCTGGGGTTAGTATTTTATGACTCCTTTGGCAGGCAAGTTTTGTTTCGTTCTCACTAATATGCACAGAATATCCATGAGGTCATATGCTGCCTACTTATTTTTGGGAGAGGGTAGATTTTTGCTGTTTTGCCTTGCTTGCTCTTCAACTCTTGGAATCAAATGATCCTCCCACCTCTTCCTTCTGAGAACCTGGGAACACAGGTTTAAGCTTCTATGTTCACCTGAAGGAGGAGGGTCGGCAAGAGTTTTTGAAAAACTGTTAAGGTTGCTTTTTAAGATAATGAAGATTTTAATATTGAGAAAACTTAATGAAAGTCAGGTTAATTTTCTTAAGGTTTTCTAAAAATGATGAGTACCTTATTTCTGTGAAGGTACAGATTAGCTTTTTCTTTATCCTTCCTTTTTCTTTTTCTCTTGAGGGCCATCTCTCTAGCCCTCAGAATCTTTTTTTTAAAGGTGTATTTTATTTATGAGTACACTGTTAACACACCAGACACACCAGAAGGGGATATCAGGGGATTACAGATGGTTGTCAGCCACTATGTGGTTGCTGGGAATTGAACTCAGGACCTCTGGAAGAGCAGTCAGTGCTCTTAACCACTGAGCCATCTCTCCATTCTTTCTTTCAACAATATCCCACTTTGTAGTCCTGGCTGCCCTGGTACTCGCTGAATAGACCAAGCAGCCTGTAACTTACAGAGATGTGGGAGAAAAGGCAAAGTATAAAATTTCAAAATTTGAAGTTGTTAGTATGGTTTGGTGCAGCTACCAGTTTCTTTTTTATTTTCAGGATAGACCCTAACTTCTTGTTGATGGCCCTAACGCTTTTTGATGTTTGTTTTGTTCTGTTTCTGAGACAAGGTCATCCTACGATCTTGGCAGAGCTTGAACGACCTGTTTAGGTGAGACTGGCCTTGCACATACTGAGTTCTACCTGCCTTTGCCTCACAAGTGCCTGTGTAACCTCATCTACCTGACTTTATTGAAAGTTAGGGTTCACATTGAATCCAAATCAATTGCCAGATTCAAACTGTCCCCATTCTACCTTAAGTATCTTATGCCTTTTTATCCCCTAACAAGAGACAGGAAGTTTGACTGGGTCTAAAATGAAGTACTTATGTTGGCTTCTATCTAACAAGGAAGTTTTATTTCAGGTCTTTGTAGGTAAAATTCCAAGAGACTTGTATGAGGATGAGTTGGTGCCCCTTTTTGAGAAGGCTGGTCCTATCTGGGATCTACGCCTCATGATGGATCCACTTTCTGGTCAGAACAGAGGCTATGCGTTTATCACCTTCTGTGGAAAGGAAGCCGCCCAGGAAGCAGTTAAGCTGGTATGTGATAAATATCCATTGTCCAAGAACTGCCATTTGAGAGAATAAAAGCATTTGCAGTTAACATTGTTTCATTTTCTTTAGTCTCTACTTTTAATATCTTTATATTGACTGATTCTTGGTATGTAACCTTTTTTATTTTTTCTGATTATAATTCTAAGATAACAGATTAGTTAGCACAATTTTATTTAGTATCAAACAAATGTTTTTTTCTTTTAATGTCATTTCTCTCTGTCAAACTTTAAATTTGGTACTAAAGTATACTGGAGGCTGAAATGGTTCTGCAGAATGTAACTGGAAGACAGTAACTTCTCTAGGAGAAATAGCGTGACTGTTTTATTTTTATCACAATCCAGCTATGCAGTTAATACATTGTGTTCTAAATCTCTGCTTCTCTGCTGTGTAATAGCTGGCTTCTGTGGCTTTCCTTTTCTCCAAGAGCTGTACGACCTTGCATTCCTTAGAGCAGCAGCAGTTTTGAGGATGCCTGGATTCTCTCTGACTCTCTCGGTGTGTTAAAGTGACAGTGTTATTGTTCTGGCAGATTTTTGCCAGCTATCTAAGGGCATATGCAATGTGGTATGGCACTTCTTGCCTTCTTTTAAGCACAGCTATATCTGCCAAGTGTGCCTGTTTCATTAGTGAGTGTGAATAAGTCCTTTACTAGCTTGGTCCAGGTTTTAGTATTTCTGAGGGATTTTTTTTCTTCAAACTTGTTTATTCAATATTACGGAGATTTCAGGACTTTATATTCTAGTTTTTGATAGAGTATAGGTAACTAAAAAGATTTATTTATTTATATATATGAGTGCTCTATTTGCATGTTTGCCTGCATGACAGAAGAGGGCATCAAGATGCCCTTACAGATGGCTGTGAGCCACCACGTGGTTGCTGGGAATTGAACTCAGGACCTCTGGAAGAGCAGCCAGTGCTCTTAGCCGCTGAGCTATCTCACCAGTCCCATGAATAACTTTTAAAATCATATCTTTTAGTAAGCTAGTGGTAAGTAATGCTAAAATATAAAGTATTATTTATTTAAGAATTCATAATTTTTATTGTCTTCATAAAGTTTTGGAAGTGTTCTGATACTTTGTGGCTTTATTCAGAATTGTGGTTTGTATACAGTGTGAAACTCCTTTAAGTTTCTTTGGCATTGATTAAAGTAAATTCTTCCTTTTTACATTTAATTATTTTGGCTATTGCTGATCTATATCTAATTTCATCCTCGAAGGACTCTGAATAAACATTTTCAGGTATTTTGAAATTTTCTGGAAAGGAATGTTCAGGTAGATAAAATTGAAATAAGTCAGCAGTGATGGTGCATGTCTTTAATTTTAGCACTTGGGAGGTAGAGAAATGCAGGTGGATTTCTTGAGTTGAAGGACAGCCTGATCTACACAGTGAGTTCCAGGACATCCAGGGCTATACAGAGAAACCATGTCTCAAAAACAAAAAAATGGGGAGGGGGATATTCAGGGCTAAATTTTAGCCCTTTTTTATAACTGGAGACTGTAAGAAATTTAAAATCTACACTCATGTTTCAGCAAGCGTGAAGGAGCTTGGTGAGTGTTTGATCTTAAATTGTGGGGCTCTTTAGATTAATATTAGTTGTCCTCAGTCTGGGGTGGTTTGGGGGTCTCTGGTTTTTTTCTTCCTTGCAGTGTGACAGCTATGAGATTCGCCCTGGTAAACACCTGGGAGTGTGCATTTCTGTGGCAAACAACAGACTTTTTGTTGGATCCATTCCAAAGAATAAAACTAAAGAGAATATTCTGGAAGAGTTCAGTAAAGTCACAGGTAAAACAAAAATGCATTTAGAAGTTGGTTTGTGGGAATCTGTTGCATTATTTACAAATATTAATGCTCTCCCAGAAGGAGATATATAGTAAACAGAGAGTTCAAGTCTCCTGTATCTCATTTGTTTCTTTCTGCTTTAATAGTAGTTGGACTAAATAAATGTCTAAATACTCTTGATTTCATAGAATTTTCTTTTTGCTTTGTCTTAATCAACCCTTGTTTTTTGCTCTTTAGCCCTCAAGTGAAAGTGTTTTCCTTCAAAAGCTTTTTAGGATTAGAGAGAAGGCCGTTCTCATTTCCAGTTAACCTGTCTACATAAAAATTTAAAAATTCTGATTGAATCTGTGCAGTTGATTGAGAAATATATTTTCTCTCTCAGCTCCACATACTTAAATACATACCTGGAGTCATGCACAGGGATGCATAGGCTTAGCACTTGGAGGTTAGGAGTTTTAAAAAAAGCTCAACTCAAGAATAGTCTGGAATACATGAGATTCTATCTTAAAAAGCAAAGCAGAAGACTAAATGTATAATGTGAAAGAATTGAGTAAGACTATACCTTGATTATACAAATGATTCCATCTACTTTCCATTAACTTTCACTTTTTATGTGGGTGCTGGGGATTTGAACTTATATTCTCTTGCTTTCACAACAAGCACTCTTCCCACTGAGCCATTTCCCTACAGCCTTCAAAGGCCTGGAGTTTGCTATGTAGCCCAGGCTGGACTTGAATTTACAGAGATTTAACTTAAGCCTTCACCTCCAGAATGCTGGAATTAAAGGAGTGCGCACCACATCTGGCCTGCATTTCAGTTTTTAATGTTGAGATTGGACTAGTGAGATGGCTCAGCTGTTAGAGGTGTTCTTACTGCAGGCTTCGGGATCTGAGTTCAACTCCCAGATCGCTAAAATTGGCAGGAGAGAACCCACTCGATAAGAGTTGTTCTTTGACTTCTACAGATGCACGATGCCATAGGAGCATCTGTTAAACATGCACACTAGCCTGCTCGCTCGCTCGGTCTCTCTCTCTCTCTCTCCTCTCCTCCCTCTTCCTCCCCCTCCCTCTCTCCCCCTCTGTCTCTGTGTGTGTGCGTGTGCATGTGTCTGTGTGTGCGCATGTGTACGTGTCTCTCCTTGTTTCTCCCTACTTTCCTCTGACACACATGAATGAATGCGACAAAGAAAGGGAGGGAAAGAAATGGTGAGATTATGATTTGAAAACAGTTTTAAGACCATGATTTCCTCTTATAAAAACCACTACATTCTTTTATGTTTTGTCATCCAGTCATAATGTTTTATCCCCGTTACTTACAGCTATCGTTTACTTTTTAATTTAAAGGCTGCCCCATGCTCTCCTCCCTCTTCCATCCTAAGTTGACTTATTGTTAGTGCTCTCATTCATTTATTTTTGGGTTTTCTTTTTTAAAAGGTTTATTTTGTGTCTGTGTGCGTGTGTGTGTGTGTGTGTGTGTGTGTGTGTAGCTGTGTCTGTGTCTGTGTCTGTGTCTGTGTCTGTAAGTACACTGTAGTTGTCTTCAGACACACAGAAGAGGGCATCAGATCTCATTACAGATGGCTGTGAGCCACCATGTGGTTGCTCGGAATTGAACTCAGGAGCCATCTCTCCAGCCCTACTGACTGACTGTATAGTAATTCCTTTCTGTTTGTGTTCTTCTATTCATCCCTCCAGTATGTGCTTATTAAAATACCTGCTACATAGTGCGATACAGTGGTGGATAAGAGACCTGGTGTTTGCTGTTTTCTACCTTTAGAAGGCCTACATCTCAGAGAAGAGTTAAGATCAGAAAATTAAAGAAATAATTCTATGTTGTAGAATTACAGTTTCTATGGTTAGCTTTTATAAGGTTTTATTTCAGGCAAGACCTTAAAAACTCAAGAGTATATAGCATACAAAGAACAGAGTTGGGGAGTGGAGAGATGGCTCAGTGGTTAAGAGCACTGACTGCTCTTCCAGAGGTCCTGAGTTCAATTCCCAGCAACTACATGGTGGCTCACAACCATCTGTAATGGGATCCAATGCCCTCTTCTGGTGTCTGAAGATAGTGTACTCACATACATAAAAGAATAAATTAAAAAATGTATTCAAAAAAAGAAGAGTGCTTTCCAAAAGATTAACATATACCGTGTCCCAGTCAAGAAGTAACTTATAGTAAAGTAACTGATAGAAAGCCAATATTTGCTAAAAACAAGTTAAAAGTAGAATTATATGAGATGAAGCAGTCAAGGCTCTTAGACCATATAAGAAGTTTTGCGTTTTATTGCATATAGAATTAGAAGATGTGTGAAGGTCTTTAGCATGGACTACCAGGTATTTCATCTCCGCATGCCGAATGCTTTTCTATTCTCTGCAGACGAAGGCTTAGAGCTGTCATCAGGATTAGTAGTACTAACCATGACAATAGTGAGATGGTAAAAAGTAAATGTGTTAGATTTGGACAGTAGAGATGATGAAAAGAATTACTGTTTTCTGGCACAAGGATTTAGCTGAAAGATGACCTGTTTATTAGGTAGGGAAGCCTAGGGAAAGTATACTTTGGGTATTTATAGTAGTGCTGTTTTGCACATGTGAAATTTGTCCGAGGCATTTTAAGTAGCTTATACATCTGGGTCTCTGAGAAATCTAGGCTAGAAAAAGTTTTGTTTATATGGGTACAGAAAGTACATACGGTTAGCTCACATGACATATGTGGAGGGAGGAAGGACATAAGGTCAGAGGGACTCGACGCGAATGGTTACTGATGATCCTCGTTCATACTAAAGATAGCTGTTATGCTGGATGTCAGAAAGGTGGGTTTTATTTCATTTAGATTTGGTTTTTGGTCTGTGACTAGTAGTTGAGAGTTAGTTCTCTCGCATTTGGGTAAATAATTTGAGTCTTGAGGTCCTGATTGATAATGGCTTTTTAGATTATGAGGTCGTGTTTTATCATTAATTACAAGATTTCATAGTAGTTGGACCTACTTTAAGAACTCTTTAACAGAACTCATACTACTGTCCCAAACTCTGCATTGAATAATGCTGCTCTGATGTTTGCTACTGTGAGGCCTCTTCAATAATTTTTTTTTTTTTTTTGCTCATTGGCAAGTGGATTTAGGTCTGCCTAATCACTAGACGTGTGGTGGATGCTTTTGGCTTATATATCTGGCTGTTGGTTTAACAGAGGGTTTGGTGGACGTTATTCTCTATCATCAACCCGATGACAAAAAGAAGAATCGGGGATTCTGCTTCCTTGAATATGAGGATCACAAGTCAGCAGCACAAGCCAGACGCCGGCTGATGAGTGGAAAAGTCAAAGTGTGGGGAAATGTAGTTACAGTTGAGTGGGCTGACCCCGTGGAAGAACCGGATCCGGAAGTCATGGCAAAGGTAAATACACATTATAGCTGTTCACTGTAACTGCTTAGAAAAACAAAGAGTAGCTGATGCAACACCAGCATAGAATCCTGTCTTCGTGTCTGCTCAGTTCCTCTAGATCAGAGGTGTCAAAGATCTGAAATGAAAGCTAGTAAGTGTTCCATACACACTGGGCATTTATTTAATGTTAGCACCACAAAACATACAAAACATTAGTCAAAAATAATACTATAATAATAAATGTGGTTGATAAATTATTATTTTGTGGTGGGGGAGGGGTAGTCTCTCTATATAGCTCAGACTCACTGGGAACTTACTGTGGAGCCCAGGTAGGCTTCTTTTAATCAATACTCTTGCTCCAGACTCTTGCTCCAGACATGAACTGGCTCATGCTATGACTTTGATGATAGTGGCTTTGAATTACATTTTAGTTAGATTTATAGCTAATTTATTGTAACGTGTCTGTAGTTTCTTTTAGAGTATTGTCCCAATGAAAAAGACAAAAGCTTGCCACACTTGTTGTCAGTGGCAACTAGACTACATCCTCCAAAGAGCAGGTCCTCGGTTTCCTCATTGTCGGGTTCTTGGGGCTTTTCTTTGGATGGTTCCTGGAACTGAAGAGATTCCTCTGCTTGTAGCAAGTTTGTGTAGTTCACTGATGGTTCTTTTCGCAGGGAGGCAACTTGACCAATGCCCATAAACTAGTGTGTGGATCTTCAAGACTGAAAGATGCAAAATGCTCACCTTGACTAGTTTGGAGGATTCTGGGTTATATTAGTATGGTGTAGTCTCTTTGTATGTGCAGACATTTTTGGGTTAAACAGAGATGATTCATTGAGAAGAATCTGAGAGGCTCTCAAGAGTTGTGCTTTCTGTTTTTCTGTCTCACCTTCCTTGAGTAGTAGATCAGTGTCCAGGGAGGGGACTAGGAATCTAAGTAGTCTTAGTTCTTTCTTTCCTTTTTTCTTTTTTAATTGTTTGATTTTGGTCTCCATTGTTTGTTGAAGTACATTGTGGCTTTGTGCTATCTACTGGTCCTTGGATGCCATGTGTTTTATTTGGGCTGAATAAGTCTCTTAAGTTCACCACAGCTTTGACTTCCATAAGACAAAACATAGCCTCTGCTGCTTTTTAAAAATGTCTAAAAGTTAAAAGGATGTATTATATATTGGGAACAGTAAAATTCCCCAGAAGTCTCAAGGTAGAATTAGTAATTTTGCTTTTTTTATTCATCGCTGATAACCATTCAGGTGGGAGTTCAAAATAAACCCAGCTACCACCACCTAGTAACATCCCTGCGTAATATTCCTGGCTGTCCTGGAACTTGCTTTGAGACCAGGCTGGCCTCAAACTCACAAAAGATCTGCCTGCCTCTGCCTCCTGAGTGCTGGGCCTGCATCACTACACCTGACAGAAATTGGGAAGATTTTAATCTTGTGACTTGTTTTCTGGCTAAAAATGTTTAAATTGATAGAACTCTTGCTCACCATATAAGAAGCCCTGGGCCTTACATTGAGGACCAAATAAAACTTGGCATCGTGATATAGTACTTGGGAGGTAAGGACGGTCAGATTAGAAGTTTAAGGCTGTTGTTGGCTACATAGCTGGTTTTCAGATATTGTCTTTTTTTTTTTTTTTTTTTTTCTTTTCTTTTCTTTTTTTTGGGGTCCCGAACCCAGGGCCGAAGTACTGGGCGTTGAGAGCCCTCGCCAACCCGGTCTTTTTTTTTTTTTTTTTAATGTATTTATTTTATGTATGGGGACACTGTAGCTGTCTTCAGACACACCAGAAGAGGGCATCGGATCCCATTGCAGATGGTTGTGAGCCACCATGTGGTTGCTGGGAATTGAACTCAGGACCTCTAGAAGAGCAGTCAGTGCTCTTAACCGCTGAGCCATCTCTCCAGCCCCCCTCAGATATTGTCTTAAACAAAGGAAACCCTCCCAAAAATCCATGAAACCAAGATTTTAGAGTAGCAAGGAGGCCTCTGTAAACTTGGGAGTTGAATAAAGTTGATACATTAATTGTTCTCTTATGAAAGCGTGTCTATTAGAAAGGTTCTTCTTGGTACCCAGTGTTACACCTTAGATCAGTTTTACAGTCAACCGGAACCTGAAACCTATGGAATTCTTTTTTCTTTAAGATTTATTTATTTATGGGGGTTGGGGATTTAGCTCAGTGGTAGAGCGCTTGCTTAGCAAACGCAAGGCCCTGGGTTCGGTCCCCAGCTCTGAGAAAAAGAAAAAGAAAAAAAAAGATTTTTTTTTTTTTCTTCAGACACACCAGAAGAGGGCATCGGATCTCATTACAGATGGCTGTGAGCCACCATGTGGTTGCTGGGAATTGAACTCAGGACCTCTAGGAGAGAGCAGTCAGTGCTCTTAACCTCTGAGCCATCTCTCCAGCCCCTAAATGCTCTTTTTGTGAATATTTAAACTATATTTTGCAGTCCTGGAGTTCAAACACAAGACATAGCAGTGCTTAGGCTGTGCTCTACAAATGAGACATAACGCTAGAACGCTGTTGAACATTAGTTCCAAGCTTGTTTGTATCTTGTTTTGGTGCTGTGGATCACACGGCCAGCCTCATTCACGTGACCTCATATATGTGAGGAAACATTCAACACTGAGGTAGTTACACTTTAGTCCAGGAAGTTCCTTTTCTGTTCAAAGGTGAACAAACTAGTAGAAGCCTGTCAAGAGGCTAGGGCTCATCTGATAGCATGTTCTTCCTCTTCCTTCTCCTCTCTTCTTCCTCCTCATTTTTGTGTGTTTTGTTTTTGAGACACAGTTTCTCTGTGTGGCCCTAGTTCTACAGGAACTCATTATGTAGATCACGCTAGCCTCAAACTCACAAATTCACCTACCTTTCTCAGCATCATGCTCCCCCACTTTCCCCAAAAGAAGTGCTAGGACTAAGGTGTATGCTACTGTGCTTGGGCTCAAATCTTTCTGAATCTTAAGCTTTTTATCTGAGACAATAGTTTGTTTAGTGGGTATGCTGATTTTTTCTTAATTCAAGGATTTAAAAATTACACAGAAAAGTATACACAATTCCACTGTCTACCCCTGCCATCATGTCTGCCACGACTCCTGTAAGGTACCCAGTTTTAGTGTTGTCTTAGACAAGTACAGGCAATAAAAGTAATTCTTTGATTCTGAGTGACTATAGGTAGCCTTTTGTGTTTATTTATCTGTGTTTCCTTTATTCACCATTCTTTTTGGTCAGCTCTGGGAAGATAATTTAGTATTGTTTATAACACTGAAAAGTCACACAATGCTGCCAGTTAAATTGGCATGCTGGTAACTTATCTGTTGACTGTATTGTATCTCTTCTTCAGAGATGTGGAGCATTGGAAAGAGTGTTCTCTTAGCACCCATTGATCCTGGCTCTCTATCAACTCAGCTCCTCTTAGTTTTTGACCTCCACAGTAACCTCAGCTCTATATATGCATTGAGTTATTTCTGATCTTCTGTTCTAAGTATAGTAAGTAAGTGTGTACCATGTGTGCTGATACAGGGCAATTATGTTGTAGACAGACACTTAGGAGAGACTTGTAGTCAAAGGGTAAATGCAGTTATTCAGATATTCCCGTGCTTTTAGTATATGGTGTGCCTTATACTTGACGAGATAGTATATGTATTTTGCTCAGTGCTGTTAATAGTTTGTTTCTATTACTAAGTTTATGGTTGAGTGTTTAATTATGGGGCTTTACATGTATTTATTTATGAATCATGTAGTCATGAGTTTTGCCTATTTTTTCTTATTTTCTGATGCTTCTCTGGTGTAAGTTGCTATTTTTTTCCATATTTGTCACTTGCCTTCTGACTTTGTTTATGCTAGTTTTGCCGTACGCCACCGCTCTCGTTAGGTAGTGCCATTCCTTCATTCACACTCTGGGTTTTAAGTTATGAGCTGTTTCACATCTGTGCTTTATTTGTATTTGCGAATTTTAAAATTTTAATTTTTTTAAAGATTATAACTGTTACTATTTCTCCTTCTCTCACATCAATCCTTTATAAACAAATCACCTTTGTTTTTCCTATAACATACAGCCCCACATTACTTTTTTACACTTTTAGGATTAAGGGTTCTTTTTTTTTTTTTTTTTTTTTCAGAGCTGGGGATCCGAACCCAGGGCCTTGCGCTTCCTAGGCGAGCGCTCTACCACTGAGCTAAATCCCCAACCCCACTTTTTTACACTTTTGATCTGTTTGGACTTTATCTTGGTGTATAGTGTAGAAAATGGACCAACTTTCTTCTTTCTTCATTGATGTCACTCTTACTAAATGATTTAAGCATTGTAGTTTGTTTCCGTCATTTTTTTCTTTCTGCCTTTCTTCCCAGCCCAAGTAAGTCTTTTCTTGTATAGTTTTTACATAACTATCCACAGTTTTAGGGGTGAAAACAGATAAACTCGTTTTGGGGGGGTCCTTTGGAGCCATGATAAATTTGTGAATTAATGATACTTTTATGTTGGTGCCTGCATGATAGGTTCTGTTCAGTGGTAGCTGTTCTCTTGGGAGAGACAGAGGCAAGAGCCAATAGTTTATATAACTTGGTTTTTTTTTTAAAAGCTATAGAAAAATGGTGACTGATGTGAGAATCTTTTCATCATTGTATGTTTCTCAGACTACATTTTTAGACTTGCTGCTTTAGAGAAGAAAAGCCAACTTTTTAAAGACAAGAAGTAGTATTTTAAGATTTGAGCTAAAACTTAAGAGTAGCAATTTTGTGTTTTTGCTATTAGGTAAAAGTTTTATTTGTGAGAAACCTGGCTACTACAGTGACAGAAGAAATATTAGAAAAGTCATTTTCTGAATTTGGAAAACTGGAGAGAGTGAAGAAGTTGAAAGATTATGCATTTGTTCATTTTGAAGACAGAGGAGCTGCTGTTAAGGTAGGAACTTTGTATTCTTTGCTGTTTGTTTTCAAACTTGGTAGACACATAAAGTAACTATTTGAGATTGTAAAATTATGAATACATGTAAAATTATGAATACATGTGTATATCTATGTGAGGGTCTGTTGTGCACACATTGAGCATGCAGGTGCCCAGTGATGTTCAGAAGAGGGCACTGGATTCCCTAGAACTGCAGGTATAGGTGCTTGTGAGCTATCCAGTGTGAGAACCAAAGCCTGGAAGAACCTTTTAACCTGAGCCACTGCTCTAACCCCATAAAGTAGCTTTAAAACAGAAATAAAGTTGGTGTTTAGTAGTGTGTATGTGAGTGATTCTGTGAATTGCTGTAGTCTGAACCTAGGACCTCATAAATAAGAAGCAAGTGTTTTTCCTCTGAGCCACACCCAAATCTAGTCTTTACCCTTTTTTTGAAAAAAAAAAAAAAGTGTACCGTATCAGGCAAGTTAAGTCTTTATTTCTGGTGTGTTCATTGATTGATTTTATTTTGTGTTTTGAAGCAGAGCTTCTTTCTCTACATAGCTCAGTGTCCTGGGGTTCATCATGTCCACACGGCCATCCTTGAACTCACAGTGGTCCACCTGCCTCTTTACTTCCAGGTGCTGGGATTAAAGGTGTAGACCACAACCGCAGCTCTTAATGGGCAGAGTTTTTAATTTCTTCTTATTCTTTTCTCCTTCCTTAGCTGGAAAATCAAGACTACTTTTGTAGTCTTTTATGTATATATGAGATCAGGAAAATGAAATAATAAGCGAGTCAAACATTGTTCTTTTTCAAGTTCTCTGTTGATGGTTGTCCTAGTTAGGGTTTCTATTCCTTTGAAAAAACTTCATGACCAAAAGCAACTTGGCTAGGAAAGGGTGTTTTTGATCTAAAAGCTTGTAGTTGATCAACCAGGGAAGTCTGGGCAGTAACTCAAGCGGAGGCATGCTGTTTGTTTTGGCTTGCTCAGCCTGTTCATAGCACCCAGGACCACCAGCCCAGGAGTAACACTTCCCAAAGGGAGTTGGCCTCCCCCACAGGTTAATCTGAAGAGAGCATCTTCTCAATTGAAGTTCTTCTAGGAGACTAGCACGTGCTGACATGGACCAGCACAGTGGTATACTAGTAACTTTTGATTTGAACATTTATTTCCCTGCCTAGGTTGCTGCTTTAAAGTAGGACTTACAGAATCACTGGCCAATACAGGGTTTTGTTTGTTTTCTGTAGTACTGATAATCAAAATCCAGTACCACAGAGCAAACATATTAGACATTAGTTTGTTACTTGAGTTCTAGGTCTAGTATAGAATTAATTACTTTGCTTTCTGCTGGTGTCTTTTGAAGTACTGATTATAAAATTCATAGTTTAGGCCAGGCAGTGGTTTGTCCCTTTAATTCCAGCATTTGGGAGGCAGAGACAAGTGGATCTCTGAGTTTAAGGGCAGCTTGGTTTACAGAGTGAGTTGCAGGACAGTCAGGACTTCACTGAGAAACCCTGTCTTTAAAAAAGAAACAAGTGAACAAAAAAGCATAAAATTCATAGCTTAGTGTACAACTCAGTTTTCTTCTAATGGTATAGAACACACTTGTTAAATTTATATTATACTTTACAGATACTACTTTTGACTTTGGTACTAAATAATTAGGTGAGTTTGTAGGAAATATTTACAAGAACCAATTTGATGGTTTAAATAAAGAAGCCTGTGAAATTATAAACTTTCTAGTGTAGGAACTGGGAAGTATCCTGGATGGTCAGGGTAGGTAGAGCATTTTTGATTATGGAAGTCATCATGTTTCTTTGTGTTGATGGTATGTGGTGCTGGGCTTCAAATTCACATACTAGGTGTTTTGCCAAGAATCTACAAGTCCTGAAACAGGAAGACAGCAGGGTGCTTTTCGCTGCAGCTGTCCTGTAGCTCACTGTAGACTCGGCCTAGCACGTACAAAGCTCTGTGCTTAATATCCAGCACTTAAACACACGCGCCCAAATAAGTGGTCTCCTCAAACATTTGGGAGGTGGAGACAGGTAACGATCTGTGAGTTGCCAGCCAGCCCGAGAAGCTGTCCTTAAACAGGTGGTTGCTTAAGGCTTCATTGGCCTTTTCTGTGCTCTGCTTTCAGTTTGGGCACAGCGAATCCTGTGCTAGATGTGATCCTAATCAGTGTTCTGTTGGGTTTCACAGACAGCTGTATGCACCTCATCTTTACGTTTCACATTCTTGAAATATCTGTGCAAAACTTAGATAGTACCACATTTTTATTGATAATCTGGAAAGTTGGGTCTTTTTTTTTTTTTTTTTTTTTTAAGAAAACCTTTAGATTTACATATTTATTTTATGTGTGTAGGTGTTTTGCTTGTGTGTATATGTACCACATGTGTGCCTGGTGCCCTCAAGAGGTCAGAAGATAGCATCAGATCCCTTGGCATTGGGGTTAGGGATGGTTGTGAGCCTCCATGTGGGTGATGGGAACTGAGCCATCTTCTGGCTCCTCTTTTGCCTTCTAAAATGAAATGAGAAGGCATTGCTTTTGTTCCCCACAGTAATTTATGTATAAGACATAAGGGGAAGGACACAGCTCTTTCTGGTTAGGCTGCTCTTAGAGGTTAAAGTAATTATAAAATGTGTACTAAGACACGGTATGTCTATACTTTTTCAAGATTTTTTTAAAAATTATGTGTATAGGTGTTTTGCTTGCATGTCTGTCTGTCTGTCTGTATTATGTACATGCATGGGCATCGCATTGTTGGAACTGGTGGTATAGATGGCCATGTTACCTGGGAATGGAGCCCAGAGTTCTCTGGAGAGCAGTATGTGCCCTTAACTGTTGAGCCAGCTCTCTACTTCCCCATTTATATTAAGTTTTAAAATAATGTTTCTTATACAATAAACCTACTTTTGTAATTTAGGCTATGGATGAAATGAATGGAAAAGAAATAGAAGGGGAAGAAATTGAAATTGTCTTAGCTAAGCCACCAGACAAGAAAAGGAAAGAGCGCCAAGCTGCTAGACAGGCCTCCAGAAGCACTGCGTGAGTTTATGTTTTATTATTTGAATAAAGAATACCTTGGTAACAGATCAGATTAATAAAGTCAAGAAGAATCTTAAAGTAAACGGACTTGTTTCTTTTCTTCCTTCCCTCCATTTGCTAGGTATGAAGATTATTATTATCACCCTCCTCCCCGAATGCCGCCTCCTATGAGAGGTCGAGGTCGCGGAGGGAGAGGTGGATATGGCTACCCTCCAGATTACTATGGTTATGAAGACTACTATGATGATTACTATGGTTATGATTATCACGACTACCGTGGAGGCTATGAAGATCCCTACTACGGCTATGATGATGGCTATGCAGTAAGAGGAAGAGGAGGAGGAAGGGGGGGGCGAGGTGCTCCACCACCACCAAGGGGGCGGGGAGCACCACCTCCAAGAGGTAGAGCTGGCTATTCACAGAGGGGGGCACCTTTGGGACCACCAAGAGGCTCAAGGGGTGGCAGAGGGGGTCCTGCACAACAGCAGAGAGGCCGTGGTTCTCGTGGAGCTCGGGGCAATCGAGGGGGCAATGTAGGAGGCAAGAGAAAGGCAGATGGGTACAACCAGCCTGATTCCAAACGTCGTCAGACCAACAACCAACAGAACTGGGGTTCCCAACCCATCGCTCAGCAGCCGCTTCAGCAAGGTGGTGACTATTCTGGTAACTATGGTTACAATAATGACAACCAAGAATTTTATCAGGATACTTATGGGCAACAGTGGAAATAGACAAGTGAGGGCTTGTAAACGATTCTGTCAAGATCCGATTGGCTCTAGATCTACATTCTTCAAACAAAATTGGCGTAACTGTTTCATCTTTAAGTAGCAGTTTGCTGCCATTTGTATTCAGCTGAAGAAGTCACTCTTGTGTATATTCTCAAGGCTTCTTATTTTTCTTCTTTTCTAAATGCTCTCGGACATCACTGGGCTTGCAGAGGTCCCTTATTCTGGGGTCACAATGCTTTTACCGTTCCAAGCTTCATCCTAGCTTCAGAACAAACTGTAAATCATGATTTTGCAGAGCCTTTGGTTTGGACAGTTCTGTGTTTTGGATGTGGAATAGATTACATAGGAGTATGACGTATGCTGTAAATAAAAGTACAACAGTACTTTGTCTCAGTACTTTTAAGGAATTAAAGCAAACAGACTTAAGTTTCCTTGTATTGAAAATAACCTATGACTGTATGTTTTGCATTCCTAGAAGCAGGTTAACTGTGTTTTTAAATTGTTATAACCACACCTTTTTGAAATCTGCCCTACAAAATTTGTTTGGCTTAAACGTCAAAGCCGTGACAATTTGTTCTTTGATGTGATTGTATTTCCAATTTCTTGTTCATGTAAGATTTCAATAAAACTCAAAAATCTATTCAAAACATCACCTATTTCAAATTCAATTGTGTCCTAAAAACATTATTTTATTCGTAATCCTTGAAGGAATACTGTTTTCAAAGTAGAACTGCCTATGTGAGTGATCAAATTCATGAAAAATTTCTCGTCTATTCCATCATGTATTGTGGATATTAGATTTGAGGATTATTCTAAATTCACATATTCCAAATACCATTTCATTGATTGTGTTCTCTCATAATCTCTTCTGATTTTGAAATTTTATCCTTAAAGAAAACAAACAGACTCATATGTTTTTGAACAGGTATTGGATAATTTTTATTAAAGCAAAATGGAGCTGGGGAAGCACACTACAATTTGTTTTGACCTACATTCTTTCAAATCAAGGATAATTGTGACTGAAGACCTTATTTGCTGGATAAGTAAATGCACATACAGAGACAACTTAGGACTGTGATGCCATTTGCACTGTGGACTAGACGCAGTTTTAGGGCTCATGATCCCCTGTTTCACTGGTTTGGGACTGTGATCCCTGTTGCTGTGTAAACTTGCTTTGGGAAGCAGTCACGCCTTTGAAGAGACTTTTAAATATCAAGTGGCCATGTCTCTGGCTTTCCGAGAATACCTCTTTTACATTTTTACCATGTCTGTTGGCTAAGTTTTTGTTGGCCAAGTGATGACGTTCATGACGTTCTCTATCTCCTTGCTTCTTTTAGAAATTCCAATTTATTCTAATGACTTTGCTAAATGAAAAGAGCAGAAGAATGTAAACTTTCTTTGAAAATTTTTTTTCCTTTTGGTGCTGGGAATTGAACCCAGGGACTGCACACGTGCTACCAGTGAGTTGTATCAATAACCCCGTAAAATGTTTTAAAGTATATAACATAAGCCACTGGGGACAGTTAAAATGGACTATCCCTTGTTTGATGCTCTGTACCTGTTTGGTGTCTTTTGTGATCCCAGTCTTAGGTTTCAGAATCGTAAGCCACTTGCTCCTTGTCACACAGTCAGTCACACTTCTGGTCTCAGGGCTTCACTTTGAACTTTAACATTTGCTGATGAAAGCCAAATGCCACATTTCTTTTTCAGAGTTTATTCATAGTACACTAATTTAACAAGCTTTATTAAGAAATTATGTGGCCTGTTGTAGTTAAGTTAGAGTAGATGTTAGTTAAGGGTTAGATTATAGTTTTTTAATTTTTCTAGTGCCCATGTTTACAAGTAAGGAGCAGATACTCTTTAAATGCTGCTTTTAAACTTAGAATAATTCGAAGCCTTGAGTGTAAATTAGACTTAAAGCACTAATTTTTTCTTGTAAAGAAAAATATATATAAGTAAAAGTTGCATTTCCCCCTAATTCCATGTTACTGGCTCTCAAGGTTTCCCAGCAAGTGGGGTCAAACCTGACTGAGCGTGACCCCTAGAATCCACAATGGAAGGAGCCCCAGTTGTGTGTAGCACACTTATGCAAGTCAGAGGACACGTCACAGAAACATAATGGACTGATTAAAAATGTTTAATTAGGTGTTAGTCATAAAGAATATGATGAAAGGAAGTAGAAATGATTCTGAAAATGTAATTTACTGTGCTTCTGCCAATAACCCTAAAATACAAACTAGTAAAACTTCACATTCCATTTCAAAATTCTTTAATTCTCTGTTTCAAATTTTAAGTGGGCCATTCCTATTCTGTTCCTTTCGATAATTAAAAATATATCTGCAGAGATTTCCTTTAATCTTTGCTTTATAAGTTTTTACCTATTTAAAAGTCAGTGACCCTATATAAAATTTCACTTTAGAGCTTTCCTGTTTGATGTCATAAGAGTTATTCCTTGTAGTATTCAGTAAAAGGATAAACCCAGTGCTCAACTTGTCACAGACATTGAACAAATGTCAATCAAGGAAAGTTGGAAATTACACTAGGGAGTTTTTGTTTAAGAAGTGACCAGGCACAGATGAGGCGTTCTGAGGGACATGGCTTCCTATTCTACCTTTCCATCTTTTTTTCTCCCCACCCAATGTAGTTGACGAAGCTTTATTCACGAGCCTGTCAGATTGAGTGAGTGTTGGGGGGCAATGCCTATACTGAGGTACACCTCTTTGTAGGCATCCTCCTGACATTAACAAGTATATTCCTTCCCCATAATGGAATGCAAATTTTTATTTGATCACTCATTTATAGCAGTTGTTTAAATGCATATATTTATATGAAAGTGTTCTAATTAAAAACAAAAAAGTTCTAATAAGTTGCCAGATTCCTAATTAAATTTGAGTTTTACCTGATCAAAAGATAAGGAAAATGAGTTTTGGTTTTAAAGTTCCTTTAAAAAAAAAAGTACAGCAGAATTGTTTTTCATTTTTCTTAGTTACTGGGATGATTCTGCAAAAGAAAGCCCAATGCTTTCTCCTAGTTAAAAATGATTTTTCTCGTTGATTTTGGTTTAGGATATGAACCCTCTTATAAAAGTTAGCATGCATCAAAATTAATTCTGTATTTTTTAAAGTGTAGAAGAGAAAGGACATAAAATTCTACTCCTATCATAAAGCCTTATAAAATTATTCTTGAAATTCATTACATCATTTGCCTCCTGCCCATTTAAATATGATCATACCTATGTTTTATTAATTGTGTATTATTTGTAAAACCAAACCCTTCCAGTAAATACTTGCTATAAGGCTATTCCTTGTTTGTTTTAAAGATTTGTAAATTCGTTAAAAGTTTGCCTTTTCAAAGACAATCTTACTGTCTTGAGCTGTTCTCAGGCCAGTCAGTTGTATCTATTGTTTGCACTCCTTTGATTATCTGGCATTTCCTAAGTGAGGGGTGAGGAGAAAGCCTTATAGAAAGACTGCACTGGATGTAGAAATGTGTTTGTTTCTCTGAAATGGAGCTTCTGTTAACTGAGCAGTAGAGTTCTGGTAGAGCCAGTGGATTACGTGACTGACTGCAAAGTCCAGAGTAACAGATCCTCGAACCAAATGTGTTTCCTTCTGCATTACAAGTTTGTAGATCAGATCTTACTTTTGAAACCCAAACACGAAGCTTTAAAAATAGTAGTTCACTTAATATATTGGTCAGTAATTTAATATTAATATTTAATTAGAAGTAGTTACTGTTATTCTAAAAATATTTTTCTTTTAAAAATACATGTTTATATGTGTGTTTATATTCACTGCTGTTGTTAGCATTTTGAGGTTACCAGAAGCTCTGGTTTTGCTTTGGTTTTGCTTTTTTTATCATTTTCAGATGTTGTCCAGAAATCTGCAAGTGTTCTTTTCCTGTTTTAACTCCTTCCTTTTATCACCTGACTATCAGGGAAGCGAGGTTGAGGCTGCCCTGCCCTGACATGTCATGATGTCGACTTGCTAGGTGGGGTTCGCTGGGGACCATAACCAGTGGAATTGTTGGTAAGAACTTTTTTTATTTCCTATTTCCTTTTCTTTCTTTTGTTCTGTTTTTTGGTTTTGTTTTGTTTTTTTTTAATTTATTTACAAGTGGGGCATTAATTGTGGGGAATGCTGCCCATATCTTGTAAGTAGGCAATTATGTTGGCCTTAAGGAGAAATAGATGTTTAAGTAGTACTTGTATTCTCATAGGAACATATAAATAAGTACTTAATTCGCTTTCAGATTAGTAGATCAGCTGAATATTAGGATATGAAATATTCCAGTTACTATTTGTCAAGTTAGATACCTTACAATCTAGAGTATCTGTTGAAGCAATAATGATACTGTATTTTACTGTGATTTTAGTCTCTCTGTTACCATATCTACTACATTTTTATGGGATGTTAGTGTATAAGCATTTAAAGAGATTTATTGTACACTAATGTTTAATGAAAATAAGAAGGTATTGCCTAGACTGGAGGGTTTAAATAGTATATATTTTAATTCTATAAAATTTTAATATTGTAAAATTAAACTCGAGGATTTTGGCAGTTTAATAAAATAGCATTTTTGGTAAAGATAGGTTGATATGGTAAGTTAGGATCCAGAGAAAGCTTACATGGCTAACATCTTGAGACCTTGAGTATGAATAGAAACAAAGGAGGAGTTGAGGGTGTGGCTTAAGGAGAACTCATACTTAGCAATGTTTGAGGCACTAAGTTCAGTCCTCAGCACCTCTACTAGGTAACCAACCAACCTTAAACCCCCCAGTTGACACAATCAGTAAATACTGTAAGAATTAACAGTCTAGATTACTAAACTTTATACTTCCGTGGTGCATGTGGTGGTGCTTACCCATAGAGTAACACAATGGAGACCTGCCTCAAAAAAACCAAGGTGCAGGATGTGGTGGAGCACTTGCCTAGCATACATAAGGATCTAGGATCAATCCCTAGTGGCACAAAAAATCTAAAAAACTAAAAACATAAAACTTCCCAGCTTATATTCAGGGCATATTATGATGATTAAGTATAAATTAAAAGTAGTAACATTGAATAAAAGTAATTGCACATGTTCATGTCTGAAGAACTGCCTCAGTCAGTCTTCGTGTGGAACTTGGCCTTCTGTAGTGTCTGTCGGAATCTGGTAGGGGTTACACATGTAACCAGTGAGCATTGGGACTCTTAGCGTTCACCTGGAGGGTCACAGTAGAATGGCTAGCTAGGTGTCACAGTGAGATCATACAGAGTAACTAGCAATTCCAGGGTTGAGTTAAAGTTTTGTTTCTTTGTCCACATTTTATGCATGTATCAGTGCTAGAAAGTGTGAGGTGTAGAACTTGGTTGCTTGCACTAAACAGTGTGCTTCCTGAGAACTCTGTTGACATTAGGGACTCTCAATTTTGATGAGTTTGTGTAAATTAAGAGAAATAAAAGTACAGTTTATTAACCCTATGTCTTTGCAACAAAATACCCATGATGGGACCAGAAAGGAAATGGGCACTATGGAAGAACTCTTAAACTGCTGCAGTAGGGGCTTCCATTTCATGGGTCAGGATCTCAGAACATTACTTAGTGTGATGTTCACAGGTAGTGCTTCGGCTAAAGAGACTCATCTGGCCTGCTAAAGAAAATAGGTAGAATTACACTTGAGTCAGTGCAGTATTTAGAATTATATTCTTTGGCTGTTTCTAGAATTGGACTAAAAATGCCTACAGACACTAACTGTCAGATGTGTACACATACAATAAGAGGTGTATCCAAATTGGGACATCTACAAGACGTTGTTCAGTTAATCATTTTACAAAAAACCTGCTTTTGGTACAGTGTTCATGTACCATAACTGTATTGGAATATTTGTACAATGTTAATATTTTTAATAAAATTTAACATGTTCAAAATGTCGTGTTGGTGATTTGGGGTGGGGTGTGATGAATTCAATTTTGCAAAACAGACTTCAGCTGTGTAATTTAGGCTTTTATAGTCAAAACCTAATTTCCTCCCAAATTCAGTACTAACCTATTTGAAGGGAGCTAGTTAAGGAGTAGTAAAGTAGTTTACTTCTACTGAATTCCTGTGTGGGGGTCTTTTGGGGGGTTACTTAGAGCACCATTGGTGAGCCCTGGGCTCAGAGGTATCAGGCAGGAATGTTGACTCTGGTATTTTAGGCTCCAATAAAGTTTTATAAGGAAATGGTGACACCACATTGGAAGTGATGTAGAGAATCTGAAGGGGCAGATGGAAGCATCCATTGAGTGATGTTGGCAGTGGCTTTCTATTGCCTTGAGCCTGAAACATGATGCACCACAAAGAGAGGTGGTGTTTGACGAAAGGTGTGGGTCTGTGAAGTGCCAGTGAATAGGAGGTTACACATAGAAGAGTTCTCTTCCTTGGAAGTTTAGTTTCTGTCTCATAGCTCCCATTCCCTTTCAGGTTGGCTTGACATGTGCAGTATAAATCCTGTTATTTTCCTCAAGAATATACTTAGATCCTCACCAGTGATAAGGTGGAAGCTCGGGAGCTCACTGGAGTCATACACTCACTCATCCATCTTTGTAATGTGCCATGAATACCAAAAATGGCTTGGCGGAAGGTCATAGAGGGGTCACATAATCAAAACAAGTTGAATAAGTAGCAAGAAGGCGTCTAGATACATTCTGACTTGTCTCGTGAATGAAGATTGCTGGTAAACTTAAGTTACAAGGTGAGAGTGATATGGTCTTCCCTTAGTTCACTGGTTTTCAGTTTACTGTTGTGTTTTTTCCCCATTGTCCCCAATTCAAAAAATCGCTCAGCGAGACAGGAAGGGCTGTTCTAAAAGTGGCAGTGTATAAAGCTCTTTGAGATACTGTCATAGCCAGGGTAGGGCAGAGGCCAGGAAGGTGCAGTATAAATCCTGATCAGGCCCTACCTGCTCAGCTCCAAAGTCACATGTGGGCCACATTTAGTCTGGGTTGTAGCTGGGCTATCTTTGCTGCCGTCTAGACCCTGAATTCATTTAGTGTGTTTAAAGAAATGAGGTTCGTGAGTATTTTCCAGTGTGGTTGTGCCTATATCTATAAAAAAAATTCTGCTTTTCTAGAAATTTCAGAAAAATTAAGGCCACGTACAGATAATTTTCTTCAAGAAACCTTATTGTTTCTATCAATTACTTATTATTACTAATTACCAGATAGTGACCTAACTTTATTTTTATTTATTTATTTATTTTATTTTTTTCCAGAGCTGAGGACCGAACCCAGGGCCTTCCGCTTGCTAGGCAAGTGCTCTACCACTGAGCTAAATCCCCTACCCCCTAACTTTATTTTTTTAACTAAGAGTCTTCCTATATAGCCCATAAACTCAAGATCTGTCTGCTGCCTCCCAAGTGCTGGGACTAAAAGCTTGTGCCACTGTGCCTGTGGTGATCATTAGGGTCTAGTTAGTTGTTAGTAGGGCAGAAAGACGTCTGTGAAAATAGTTTAGTAGCACTTGTTCATGCACACAAAGCCCAGGGTTTAATTTTCCAGCATGATGCTAATAAATCATAAAATCATACAATTATACTCATGACATGTCTGAGGCTAGCCTAAGCAAAGAAGTCAGTGTTTATATAAAATTTATTTAAACTATACAGCTTCACCCTTTAAAAATCACATAGAGGGTTGGGGATTTAGCTCAGTGGCAGAGCGCTTGCCTAGCAAGCACAAGGCCCTGGGTTCGGTCCCTAGCTCCAAAAAAAAGGAAAAGAAAAAAAGAAATCACATAGAAGTCCACCAGCTTAAGACTCAGCTTCACAGCTGTGAATGATGCCAGTCCCGTAAGCTGCAGCACTGAGGAAAAGCTCGGCCTGCAGTTGGCAGCTGTGCAGAGAAGAAATCCTTTCCTTGGATGGAAAAAAACTGCATTATTTCAAGTCTCATATTCCATTGAGGGCTTGGCCATTGCCACGTGTTCTTGGGAGATTAATTTTATGCTTAAGTCTAAATTTCAGTTCCCTGGATCTTAAAATAGATTAAATAAAAAACAATATATTTTAAAAGCTATTCTTAGACACTTTAAAATTTTGTGCTTTAAGGAAGTGTGCTTTATATTGACCAAAATATTACCAAACAAATCCTGTTATTGAGCCTGACAAGTATCATGGGATTTATTTATCTTGGCCAAAGTGATCCAGGCAGTGGTGGTGCACACTCTTAATCTCAGCACTGAGGAGGCAGAGGCAGGCAGATCTCTGTAAGCTGGAGGCCAGCCTGGTTTACAGAGTTAAGTTCTAGGACAGCCAAGGCTACATAGAGAAACCCTGTCTCAAAAAACAAAACAAAAATCCCTCAGATTTGATTAAGTTTTACGTGTTTAGTTTTGATGTGCCTCCTGTTAGCCAGTAAAGTCCTGCTGGAGTAGTGTTCTGGATCAGAGTCTGAGGTTATCATCCTTCAAATATATAAATAATAGTTAAGTATTGTTGCTGAAACTTTTTTTTTTTCGGAGCTGGGGACCGAACCCAGGACCTTGTGCTTGCTAGGCAAGTGCTCTACCACTGAGTTAAATCCCCAACCCCCTGAAACTTATTTTTATGTTGTGAAGAGTAGTTATGTTCATTCATTGTAACCATTTCTATTTGACCTATTTAAATGGAAAAAAAAAAAGGCTGAATGAGACCATTTATTGTAAGTGTTGAAACGACATCTATGCCATCCCTAGCTACTAGAGTCTGGGGCAGGGGGTTTACCATTTTGAAGCCAGCTTGAACCATATATAAAGACAGTTTCTTAAAGCCCTTAGAAGGAATGCTGGTGGTTAATGAAATATTTGGAGATGTTCAGGTCACAGTTATCACTCAATATACTCCCCAAGCTGACATGTATGGAAGCCCCTCAGAGACTTTCAGATTTTCCTCTTTTCTGAGTTCATTTCCCAGGATAATGCTGGCCTTGCAGTTGATTCTCTTAATTGGACTGGTGGGGGCTTTGTTAAAGGTTGAGGTGATTTATCAGCTCTGAGGTGAGGCAACAAGCTTCTAGATGATGCCAGGGTCATGATGATGCCAGGGTCATGATTATCTCACATTTCTGGGACTCAACAAAAGAAGACCTTAGTAGAAAAGCTAAGTAGGGAAAAGAAAAAAGCTTAAAGCTTTGTTACTGGTTTGTTTGTTCTTTGAGCTTCTTCCTAGCTGTCCTGTTATTTTCTGAAGACCAGGCTGGCTTTGAATCCGGAGATTAGCGTGCCTCTGCCTCCTGAGTGCTGGGACTAAGGTGTGTGCCACCACACCAGGGCTACTATTATTGAAATAGTCTGACTGTGTAGTCTTGGTTGCCCTGAACTCGTGGACATCTTGCTGGCTTCAAAGTAACAAGCATCAGCCTGACTCCTAGGGTGCTGGGATTAACGCTGTCTGCTACCACACCAGGCATAACATCTTAACTGATTTGCCTAGATCTAGTTTGACATTGGAAACTGTGGTAAAGGTTGAGACCTGGTTGCACAGGCCTTGGTTTACCTCTCAGTAACACAAAACACTGTGGTAAAACACTGTAAATGTCACTAGTGCTTGGAGTTCCAAGGAAATGATAAGAAAATGAAATGGATCTGTTAGGTAATTTAAGAGGTTGTTCGGAAATCAGGTCACTATGCTAATTTAGGAGGGAAAACAGAAGACAGCTTCAGGAGTTGCTGACGGTGAAAACACACTGGAGACTCAGAAAGGGATTGTTGACTGATAACAATGTCAGTTCAGTTGGTTTGGTTTTGAGATTTGTCTTTGACCCTAAAAGACACAGGGTAAAACTGAGTAAAGAGGAAGGCTTGTTAGAAAGAAATGACTTCTTAAAAGCAACTGGTAGATTCAGGATAGATGGGAGAGCTTGACGAAGGGGGAGACACAGAACGAGCATCCATCTTTTATTGCAGAAGCTGAATGACTGACTGGTAAATACCTGACTGTCAGTTCTGTGAAGTGGAAATGGTCTTCCTTTTCAGGGCATGCTTTCTTTTTTATTTCTTTTTTTCTTTTTTTCGGAGCTGGGGACCGAACCCAGGGCCTTGCGCTTGGTAGGCAAGCGCTCTACCACTGAACTAAATCCCCAACCCCAGATTTCTTTTTTAATGACAGATTGCTAACTATTATGAGTTCTGGGTAGATTCCCTGTACTAAATAGATACTTACATGTAATCTGTCAGAATGTAAGCAGGTTTTATGTAGACGCACTCTGAAATGAAAGGTAAGGAAGCAAACAGTATTTGTATCTAGTACAGCCCAGTGATTGACTGTTAGGACCTGACAGGGCTAGAATGTGAGCCTTGGCTCCCAGGAATACCTGGACATTTATTGTGAAGCCAATGTAGCCTAGGCTGACTTTGAACACAGATCGTTCTGCCTCCAATTATTACATTTGTGTACCACAGTGTAGGCAGTTTAAACAGCTGAAATATTAGACTGGAAATAGACAAAAATGAAGTAAATGAATTTTATATTGTGTTGCATCCTAATTGAATGTAAAGTAGGCTGATGTGTGAGAAACTCAATTTGGGGCTGGAGGTGTACTCAGTGGTAGAGCGCTTGTCTGAGGTATATAAGCTTAGGTTGGAATAAGAAACCAAGGAAAACAGCAAGAACAAAAGGACACTATTTTTAATCTAGGCAGGGATATATTTTATTTGATAAAGAAAGCTTCTCTTTTAAAAAATATGTGTGTATATAGATGTATGTATGTGTGTAATCGGTTGCCTGAGATGTTTGTGAGCCACCATGTTCATGGCTGGGAATCAAGCTCTCTGGTCCTTTGGGAGAGCGGCCAGGCTCTTAACTACTGAGCCACCTCTCCAACCTGGAAAGCTCCTCTTTCTTTCTTTTTTTTTTTTTTTTTTTTTTGAGCTGGGGACTAAAGGGGCCTTTTTAGGCAAGCGCTCTACCACTGAGCCAAATCCCCAACCCCAAAGCTCCTCTTTCTATGTGACTTTAAACATTTAAAAATGTCCTTTGAGGGGTTGGGGATTTAGCTCAGTGGTAGAGCACTTGCCTAGCAAGCACAAGGTCCAGGGTTCGGTCCCCAGCTCCGAAAAATAGAAAAGGAAAAAAAAATGTCCTTTGTATTTTATTTAAATAATCTGAGTTTGTTTATTCCTGAATTCCATCTAGTAAATGCTATTTAAGTCTTAAGTACTAGTTTATTCAATTGTCCTGCCATCTTCAAGTTCAGTCTTTCTGCATTCTCAAGGATGTGATGAAAAGCTTGCTAAAGGGCTTTCCGCATCACACCTGTTCATCTGTGAGTCTAAAAACACAAAGCTGGGCCTGCTTGGGCCTACTTATCTCTGCAGAGGCAGGAGCAGAAGGGTTACTACCAAGTTCAAGGCCACCTCGGTCAACACTGAGTTCCAGGTCAACCAGGAGTACATAATGAGATGTTATCTCAAGGAAAACAAAACAATGACAAAATAGAATTAACAAGCCAAAAAGGTTGAGCCCTGAATTAGTGTAGAAAAAGAACCTATGTATATTCTTTTAAAAATTCTAAGCCAGAGGGGTTGGGGATTTAGCTCAGTGGTAGAGTGCTTGCCTAGCAAGCACAAGGCCCTGGGTTCGGTCCCCAGCTCTGAAAAAAAGAAAAAAGAAAAAAAAAATTCTAAACCAGGCGTGCTACAAATGCCTATAATTCCAACACTCAGAGAGCAGAGTTAGTGACCAAAGTTTGAGGCCAGCTTCATACGTAGTTGAAGGCAGGTCTGAGTTACATAGTGAGACTCTATAAAGAAAACCTGTTTTCGGTGGCTGGAGAGATGGCTCAGTGGATAAGAGCACTGACCGCTCTTCCAAAGGTCCTGAGTTCAAATCCCAGTAACCACAGTGGCTCACAATCATCTGTAATGAGATCCGGTGTTCTCTTCTGGTGTGTCTGAGGACAGCGACAGTGTATTCACATACATTAAATAAATAAATCTTTTAAAAACCAACCAAAAAAGATAAATTTTAAAAAAGGGCGTACACCTTTAATCCCAGCACTCAGTTGGAGGACAACCTGGTCTACAGTGAGTTCAAGGACAGCCAGAACTACACAGAGAAACCCTGTTGGGAGGGAATGCAGGGGGTGGTGTGGGAGATGGGAAGAAAGGGAAAAAAATATTTTCTTTAATGTAGAAAGAACGGTAAATGAAAAGCTTAAAAACAATGGCTTTAGATTGGTCAGAGCACTTGTGTCTTTGCTGTTCTCTCGTGAGTATCTGAATAAACAGGAAATGATTACAGAAGTGGCTGGGGTCCTAGCTTCTTTGGCAGCAGGCTTGCTTACCTAGCTACCCGCTAGCACTGTAATAGTGAAACAGACAAGAGCAGAAACCTTGTGTTTGACTCTCTCTCTCTCTCTCTCTCTCTCTCTCTCTCTCTCTCTCTCTGTGTGTGTGTGTGTGTGTGTGTGTGTGTGTGTGTGTGTGTGTGTGTGTACATAGGTACAACTGAACTATCTATATCCCAGCCCTTAGATTAGGTCCTTACTTTGGGATCCATGAGTGGTCTTGAACTCATGCATCCTGCCTATGCCTCTTGGATAGTGCTAGGGTTACAGATGTATATCACCATACTGAGCCCACAAGACTGCTTTGGGTTAGGGTAGAATGCATGGCTGCTAGAGTTTCACAATATGCATGATGAGAAATATGACATCAATAAAACATATATCCAAGCCAGGGAGTGGCAGCGCGTGCCTTTAATTCCAACACTCAGGAGGCAGAAGCAGAGGCAGAAATAGGTGGATCTCTGAGTTTAAGGCCAGCCTGGTCTACAGAGTTGAGTTTTAGGATAGCCAGAGCTACACAAAGAAACTGTCTAGGGAAAACAAAGATATATCCAATCTTGAAAGTCATTTCTGGCCTATAGCCTACAGGATCTTAGAGCTAGAGGTCCTTGGTTAGTAATGTACTTGCTTGCCTACCATGTGTGAGCCCTTGGGTCAGAACTCTAGTACCTCATAAATTGGGCCTGCTAATGCCTTTCTGTAATTCTGAGGAGGCTGAGAAAGAAGGATCAGAAGATTAGGGTATGGCTGGAGAGAGAACTCAGCAGTTGCACTAACTGTTCTTCTAGAGGTCTAGCGTTCCATTCCCTAGCAACCTCATGGTGGCTCACAACCATCTGTAATAGGATCTGATGTCTTCTTCTCTGATGTGTATCTGAAGACAGCTGTGGTGTATTCATATAAATAATAAATCTAAAAAAAAGATAGTAAGTTCAGGGTTATCCGCAAATATTTGGGTCAAAGACTTGGGAGAGCTTGAGGCTACCCTATAACTCATAAGATTCTGTGTCAGAAGGGGAAAAAATGTCTTATAGCTTAAATTTACAGCTTATGTTTCAGCCTTCTGAGTAACTGGGACTGTAGACATGTTACCCCCATATTTATTGCATGGAGGTACAGATCTGTCATATTACCACACAAGAGGATAAAATGAGAGAGGGTCAGATTCCGAGTTAGCCTTGGGTCTTATGTTGATACCTAAATGTAAAAACATGCCTTGGGGGCCTGTCATAGCGGCTCACGCCTCTAATCACAGCACTTGGGAGGCAGAAGCAGGTGGACCTCCCAGAATTCAAGGCCAGCCTGGTTTACATAGTGAGTTGAAGGCCAGCAGGGCTACAAAGAGCCTGTCTAAAAACAAACAAAAGATATTTCAGTATGATGTCACATACTACCTTGGGCTGCAGTCTTTAGTTTGAGACTAGCCTGAACTACATGGTGAGATCTTGTCAGTAATAGAGCACCTGTTTGGGCTGGGGATTTAGCTCAGTGGTGAGCGCTTGCCTAGCAAGCACAAGGCCCCTGGGTTTGGTCCCCAGCTCAAAAAAAAAAAAAAAAAAAAAAAAGCACCTGTTTAACAAGTTAAATGCTCTGGGTTCAATGGCAGTCTCTTCTTTGAAGTCTTAGCCTTGCCCAGACACTGCAGCAGCTCCAGTCCCCTCACTCCTACATCTCTATCCCTGGGGAAGATGGAGTCATCCTTTTGGAAAATAACCTCACTTTGACAAGTCTGTTCCTGACAGTAATTTCTCAGAGACCAAAAGCAAGAGTAAAGGGAAGAGGTTGGTAGTCAGATAAGCCTTGGGTGGCACTTAGGTGAAAAAGAATAGCTCTTTTGACTACAGACTCATTTCAACCCCACCCTAGGCTTAACACCCATGAGCGTGGCAGAGTTGTTAAAGAAGGGGATAAAAGAAGTGTAGGTTAGACCTTTTCCCCCCAGCTAAAGAAGGATAGGTATTGGTAGAGCTCTTGCCTAGCCGGCTTGAAGGTTGCAGGAGATGAAGTAGAAGCCTGCCTTAGGGGAGTGGAGTGTGTCATTATGCGGTCTGTGTTCTTATGTTCTTTCTATACAGATAGCGTAAACTAACACAGTGAGCATTGAAGGACATAGCTGTGGAAGAAGGAAGCCACCAGGAAACACATTGCAGCGAGTGCTCTGGACTCAATGGCACTGGGACCCTTCAATCCAAGGACGGCATCTCTAGAAGAGACCTTTGCTGTCCTTAGGCTGCAGATAGGATACAGGTGAAGGACAGTGTTTTATTAGTGGCCTTTAGTCATTGGGAAGGACATGGAAGTGTTGAGTGGTAAGTGCTTATTGCCTAGGAGGTGGGGGCATAGATACAGTTCCCAGCAACACAAACACACAGAAGAGCATTGGGAAAGAAGACAAGGGCAGGAAGGTGAAACGCTCAAAATATGTTCTCTGGTCTGACTTTTTATCCTCAGAATTAACATTAAATAACCTTCATTATTACTTTTTTTTTTTTTTTTTTCTTTTTTTGGAGCTGGGGACCGAACCCAGGGCCTTGTGCTTGCTAGGCAAGCGCTCTACCACTGAGCTAAATCCCCAACCCCTCATTATTACTTTTAAAGATGCATTTCAGGTGCTAACCTTCAGAGATTGTCATTTTTCTGGGGCCAGATGAGAAGATACTTCCTTTTAACAACAGCAACCATTTTGTCTTAGTGTTAACAAGGACTAGCATTTGAGTTTGGTTTTGTTCTTGACTTGGTCCCTGAGTTATTTCTGAATCAAAAGAACCAAGAAGTGTGGGGCAGAACTAGTAGCTTTATTCAGAATATGTCTGGATCTGGTATGTTTGTATTTGTAGATTATTGGGCCTGGTAGTCAGGGACCCCTGAGTGTTGTGTTAGAACAGTAGTGTTGCTCAGTGACAACAGAAGGAGCCATGGTAGCACACGTCCTCCAAGTCCTGAGGAAGAGGCGGCTCTCTGAACTCCAGGCGAGCCAGGGCAATACAGTGTGGTCCTGTCTCAGAAAGTAAAACAAAAATTAGTGTCGCTTATATTTAAAGTTAGTATTTTAAAGAACCACAAAAAAATTTGAAGTGTAGTTAGATTATTGTAGCTAATGACAAACACGGTTGCTACCCTGAAATCATAACCTGCGTGGTTCCTAGTTACACAGTTATTAAGAAGTGCATAAGTTCTAAGAATGCAAGAGTGAATAGCCCAGAGTAATGGCGCTCAGAGTTTATAGGCACTTTTTTGGAGGAGGGGATAGTTGATGTGCTTGGAATTTCTTATTACAAGGACCTCTACTTTTTCTTAGGTTTATAAATTAGGTAAGGAAAGACAAAAATGATACAGGTAATCAAGATATTTGTCTTTAACAAGACACAGATTGTGTTTGTTATTGGAGCCCCTCTGAACTGTAGGCTGCGTGAGTTGCTAGTGAAACTGAGTAAGTATTCGAGAAGTGGTTCAGAGTAGAAACACCCCAAAGTACAGGGTTAACACTGATGGTGAAGGTGAAATTGGTCCTCTGAACTCCCAGTGCTAGACTAGAGGGTAATTCTACAGTACAGCCATGTGCTAGGGATGGGGCTCAGCTGTGAGAGTGGTCACCTAATGTGATGTATCAGACTCTGGATTTGACCCTTGGCACCTCGTAAACTGGGCATAGTGGCACTTGCCTAGATAGTCCCTGTACTTAGAAAATAGAGGCAGGGGATTGAGAAGATCACAGGGGTCCTCTGCTTTGTACCAAGGTCAAATCCAGCCTGGGGTATAAGAGACCCTGAATCAAAGAAAAATACTGTGGAAATTGCTGTTGGCTGTTCTGACCACAGAATTCACAAACTAGGATGTAGAAGTCTGACCGACTACTCCCTGATGTACCTAATCTAGGGTATGCTTTAACCCTGAAACTAACTTCTTATTTTTGCCTCCTTTCCAGATACCGGTTGTAACACATGCTCCCTGCCACACTGATAAGCTCTGAGGGTGTCTGTGTCTCTCACTTGAAAGGATATTTCTGTGTCCATTCTGCCTTTGCTGTGAATACTCTCTGAACCTGCAGACTGAAACTGAGCTCAGTGACACAGCCTTCTCTCACGCTCCTCCTTAAACCTGAGCTGAGACCATCTGAGAGGCCACTCGCTTCTTTGTAAAATCAAGTTCTGGTTTGTTTTCCTTTATAAAGTAAACAGTCAGCACAAGCTTTACTGTTAGGGCCTGCCATTAACAACTGTGGTTTCTGTGTCTGATCTTCAGTTACGAAGTTTTCTGCCATCAGCTGACTTTTTGAGTTCAGTCTTGATTATTTAACATAATCAGCTGCTGTCCGTCCTGTTCAGTGAACATGTCATGACATGTTCTTAACACTTTCCAAATGCCAGCCTGGACATTGACCACACGTTGAAAGACAGGTGTTTTGGAGGTTTGGGGACTTTGTAAAGTCAAAACTTGGCATGAGGTGCATCCTCAGTACCAGTCTGCGCTGTCTCTGGTCATTGTGTATAGTATTGGTCAGCATTCTTCCTGGGCCCTACAGTAGCTTTCTGTGCTTTTTTATTTTTTATTTTATTTTATTTTTTTTATTTTTATTTTTTTTATTTTTTTTGCCTTTTAGCTGATAGGTAACAGTCATTGCAAAGTGCACATCTTTAAATGATTTCTCCTGAGGATCACTTCAGAGCCGCCGGTGGAGTATTCCTTGAGAAGGAATGTATCATTTGGAATCTAGGACCATCCAGGAAGAATGATTGCCTGGTCACATGGTGGGAATAATCAGACCCTTAACAGTGTTCCCCTACAAGCAGGTCTCCACGGTCTTGGGTTTTTCTTCATCTGTTGTCCTTTCCATTCCCAAATGAGTAAGGGCCTGCACCTATGGTTTCTGGGCATCTCAGGCAGCAGGGAGTTGAACTGTCAGTCCGTTTGGCCAACCTGCTTATGAGTTAAAGAACACAATAGAGTTTGGTTTGCTAGCTACCTGAATTTAAAAACGTTCTTGTTTTTCAGTTTATGATTTTATAGTATAAAGAGTTTCCTGGTCCCTTTCAAATGTGTTTTTCAATATTTTTCCTATCTACACTGAGTTCATTTCAATGTTTATTTCCTATGACTCAGAAAATAGTTGAGTAAGCTGGGCACAGAGGTGCACACTTCTAATCTCAGCGCTTGGTCGGCTAAGGCACAAGAGGCTCAAATCTGAGGCCTAAGTTGAGCTACACATTAAGATTCTGTCTCAATTTTAAAGAAAAATCAGTTGAATAGAAATAAACATTTAAAATTTAAAGCCTGTGCTAACATCATTAAATAAAAGTTCACTTTTTTCCTGGTTAAAGTGGTACATAATAATATTTTAAATTTGACAAATTAGAAGAGTTGATTAGTGTGACTGGTTCCTTTTATCATTCAGCAAAATCATCAAGAGACTTTAATTCAATTTGTGTTTGGTCTTTATAGGAATCACGTCTTTTCTCACTGAACATTTTATTAAAATAATGTAGAAGCTGACTGTGGTGGATTTCACCCACTTTACCAAACAAATACTCAGGCAGGAGTCTCTAAAAGCAGCCTAGGCAACTTAGCGAGAACCCATCTTAGAAGAAACAGAAGATTTTCAGCCTAAACTGGAAATAAGGAGGGGATGGATGAGACATTATATGGTGCCTAGGACTGAAGATGCCATAATAAAACAGATTACTTGGTCCCCTAACCCAAGAAATTCAGAAAGAAGAAAGAAAACGTCTGCACAGAGATTTCCAGCTTGCCAGAGAGCTGAATTTTGAATTATAAAAATGAATTACAACTTGTAATTCGTTTCCATGTGCCTCAAAATGTACCTCTTCCCAATTGAAGTTGCAAGACCTCAGACTATGCCCGTGACTTAATTTTATGTGCTTCCCTGTTTACTGTGCCTGACCTTGAAGATTGCATGACTGGTGCTGATGTGGAAGCCAGCCAGTGCAGACATCTGAAGAATGCCAAGGGAAACAGGAATTTCCCATCTAGCGTTCCCAGCCCGCCTTGTCCTGCCTGCTTTCCACTCTACAGTGAGAGGAAAAGACCGGGGCTCATGGAATTTCCCAGTCAAGTCTTACGGCTCTGTTTGGTGCTCTTAGGAGAGGTACTGAGAAGGTGAGTGAAGAAAGACTTCCCCCCGTGCGTTAGAGCCATAGTTCTACTCCCGTCCGGGTTCCCCAGCCCTGTGTCGTACTCTAACTGTGTTGCGGGACTGTGGGAAGGTTAGAGTAATCGAGCCTGCCAGTGTTTCACTTTAGCCAGGCAGAATGGCGCACACCTGTAGCCCCAGACTTGAGAAGCTTGGGCAAGAGGATGAAGAAGTCAAGGAGAGGGCCTGCAGCTATGGCTCAGCAGGTAAGAACACTTCCCAGGGCCCAGGTTGCCGCACCAACCTTCCAGAACTGCAGCTCAGGGGCTCCAGTGTTCTGACTTGGGCAGGCACACATGCAGCAGGACACTCATACACAGAGAGCTGGGATCTCTAACGTTCAAGGGTGCTGTGGCCATGCAAGACCCAGCTGCGCTGAGTCGCTACTTGTCGTAGCTCTGTCCTGGGTATATACAGTTTAAATTCTTCAGTGCCCAGAGGGTCTACTAAAATTACATTGTATTTGATATGAACAAATATAGGTAAATTGGGGGAGGGGTAGTGGTTTCTGTTAACATTCATTTATTTTGTTAAAAAAAAAGAAGACTCAAATTACTAGGTATGAATTATTCTAGACTGATTACATACCCATGCAGTAGGCATCCTGCAGGCCTTGGAGGTAAACTAGGACAGAGTCCAGGACTTAAGGAACTTGTTTTGATTCATAACATACAGAGAAGTTTAGTTGAAGGAATCAAAATCTGACGAAAAAGCGAGGTAGTTAAATTCTTTAAATCTTTACTAGCAATCTACCTACATATGCTATCCTGACTACACATTCTAGGTGGAAGGTGAGTTGTACACTTGTAATCCAGCACTCAAGAAGCTGAGGCAGGAGCATCAAGAGTTTGAAGCCAACCTTAGACCATTTGTCAGTCACATCCAGCGCACACCTGTATGGGTCTATGTGTGACATTCACTAGGTCCTTCCTATTTCAGGAACTATAAGAGCCTTCCGTGTGATTATCAAGAGGAGCAGAGAGGCTAACAAGCTTGGCTTAAGTATGTGTAACTATGATGTAGGGCCAATATTTGAGCACAGGCAGGTGGGTGCAGAATGTATACTCCCTTTGGTTGTAATAGTTCATGTGTAGTACCTGTAGGGAGTACGGCCTCTCAGAGCACTCAGGTTCTTTATAAACTTTGTCTTGGTTTTAAGAGAAAAAGAATGTCAGTGTAATGCTCTGGAGGCAGAGGCAGGCGGGTCACTGGGGGTTCAAGGACAGCTTGGTCTTCATAGCAAGTTCCAAGCTGTACAGGGCTATGCTGTAAGACCTGACTCAAAAACAGCAAACAAGAAGGAAGGAAGGAAGAGAAAATAGTGTCTAATTAGAGGTGGAACTAACATGCAGCAGCAGTAGCATGGGGTTTCCAGAGTCAGAAATTCCTTCTTTTCTGACTCTTAAGGACATTTGGTTTCCATGCTAACCTTTCCCCCGACACAGACTTAAAAGATCTGGAACAAGGGGAGGCGCTTTCTCTTCAGAATGTGGAGGGGGAGGAGTTTGCTTTTATTTTAACTATTACATCATGATAAACTGACTGCTGAGACTTGCCTAGCATTCCTTTAGAGTATTTGTACCGAAGAGAAGAAGCCCTCCTGGAGCGGCCCAGGTAGGTAAGTCTGTGCTGTGCACAGCTCCTCTCTGCCTCTTCCACTGCTGTGTCACCCTGTAAACCTGCTGTTACGTGAATAAACTGTTGTCTGAACTCACTGGGTATTTTGCCTCATTTCCTCTTAGATTCGAGCTCTTTGATGACTGTTTACGTGTTAACTGCTATCCCTCAAGGAGTGGGGTATAAGCAGGAATAATGGAAAAACAGACACAATTCATTGCAAGTTCTACTCAGCACTGAAATTGCACCATTTTAATGAAAAAAAACAGTTTTCGAAATCAGTCTAAAAAGGGTTGGCTCGTGTAGTTTGAGCAATGGTGACAGAAATGGAACTGCTCTCCATGTATCCGTCTGTAGTCCTTGCACCCTGGGAGACAGGAAGAACCCTGAGCCATGCAGTAAGACCCTGGGTCAAAAGCTTAAGGGGCTTTTCCTGCCGTAGGTAAGGCCTCGTGTTCAATCCCAGCCCATTAAAATGAAGAACTTTGCCTTAGTAAAGCAAAGATTAAAATTAGAGGAACAATTTTGACCATAGTTGTTTAGATTACTACTTCTCAGGACATGACATGTAAGCCACCCAAATGCTAGTTTTTCAGTAGGAATACTCAACTTGGACATTTTGAGTGCCTTTTCTTGGGCGTGGTGCCACGTGGCCTGCATACCAAGTTTCTGTCTTAAACACAAAACAATCTTACTGAATTAATAGTTTGTGTGCATAGAGTTCTTTCACAGTGCACATTAAATGGACTTCAGCATGCATAGCTGTCACCTCCCGTTGCTGTCTAGATCTAAGACACTTTGCTTGCTGCAGCTCAGCTGTAGAGTTTCTGCACTCGGGTTCGATCTTGTGGGCTCCCATCCTTTTCCTTTCTTCCCTCCCCAGCCTCTGGCTTTACCTTCTGTCTTTTCAGTGGACCTCTTCCAAAACTTTCATATGCATGACTGCATATGTGATGTTGACTTCTGTAACTGGCTGCTTTCATTTAGTGTGTGTGTCTAGGGTTCATCCATGTAGCATTCGCCAGAGTCTGTTCATTTGTATGTGTGAGTAGCACGCCTTCAGTAGATGTGTATCTGTTTTGCATCCATCAGTTGACAGACACTGGGCTGACATGAAGAACGTACTGAACTTTGTGTAAGGTTTTCAGTGCTCATCTGTTCATCTTCATTAGGACCATAACTAGGAATGGAATTGTTGGGTCAGATGGTAACTTCAATTTCAAGGAATTAAATTTTTTGTCTTCGGTGCTGGTGCTGGGACTTGAACCTAGACCCTGAGACAAGGCTCTACCACTGAGCTAATTTCCAGCCCCGCAAAACCTTTCTCTGGAAGTGGCTGTGCTGTTTTTGAGTCTGTGTTTTTAGCACCAGGAAATGCAGCTTTCGTGTCAGCCCCTGTAGAGAAAAGCATGTATTTGAATGTATTTGGACTGAGATGAGCTGGTTAAGTCTGACGAGCAGCTGGGAAGGGGAGGACTTGTGTTGGCTTTGCTTTCACAGCTGCCTCACGTTCTAACTTTAAACTCTTGGTCAGTAGAGGAGTTTCATTTTTAGTTGAAGAAGCTGTTCCAAGAATGCGCTTGCTGTACACTGTGGCACACGCCTTTAATTCTAGCACTTGGGAGGCAGAGGCAGGTGGATCTCTGAGTTTGGTCTACAGAGGGAGTTCAGAGCAGCCAGGCTACACACAGAAACTGTTGTCATCTGACTTCCACATGTACCTAACACACACACACACACACACACACACACACACACACACCACACACACACACCATATATAGCAAATGCACACACATTATTCTTCACTAGCCTTGGCATCCTAGGTTTCTGCTTGGCTTGCAGTACACACACACTTAGCAACCTGGGACTTCATCCTCCATGAGCTGTTCACATACCCATCTCGGTGTAAAAGGCCAGCTGGGACTACACATGTGTCACTCACTGACCTTAGAGCTCTCTGCCAGTCCCTTATAATTACCTCTTTATATATTGGAACTAATCAGAGGCATAGGGCAGTGGGCTGATTTAGCCGGGCCTGGTTGGGCTGCATGAATAAATCCTTTGCTACTCCACTATGTGTAGGTGCTGCTTCAGTTCTTTGAACAAGACCCCAGAGTACTGGAGATAACCTGATCCACACAGAAACCCCGTCCCATGTTCGGTCTCGGGTATATGAGAAAAAGCATGTATTAATTTTAAGAGTAATGTAGCCAGGCAGTGGTGTCTCAGGTCCTTAATCCCAGCACTCAGGAGACAGAGGCAGGTGGATCTCTGTGATCTCAAGGCCAGCCTGGTCTACACAGTAAGTTACAGGGCAGCCAGGGATACATAGACCCTGTCTCAACAAACCCAAAAAGTAGTGTAATGTGATAGTTGTTTTTAATTTTTGTTATGCATGAGTGTGGATTTGCACTATTTTATTGCTATGAGGAGACCCCATGACTAGGGGCAGCTCTTAGAAAAGAAAGCATCTAATTGGAGCTGGCTTACAGTTTCAGAGGTTTAGTGCATCATCATCGTGGCGGGGAGCATCCTGCAGGCAGGCACTGGAGCAGTACTTGAGAGCTACATTATCTTTAAGCGAAGAGAGAGAGGCGGGATTGTTGTAGGCTTTTGAAATCTCAAAGCCCAACCCCAGTGACACACTTCCTTTAGTAAGGCCACACCTCCTAATCTTTTAAATTCCTTAAGATAGTGCTGTTCCCTGGTGATTAAGCATTAAAATATTTGGCCCTATGGGGGACCATTCTTAAAGTACCTCAGGGTGTGTGTGAGAGACAGATGGAGAGACTAGGTTCTAAAGTACCTCAGGCAGGGTGTGTGTGAGAGACAGATGGAGAGACCGGGTCTGAGCCTAGGCGTGTTCTGTATACTGTCTACCACTAAGCTGCGTCTTTGCCTTCAGCAAGCATGTCTCTAGAATGGCCTGACTTGGTGCTAGAAGTGAAAGAGTAGGGAACATGGATGCAGAGTCACTCCGAGCACACCTGTGACCAACCCCAGCACGTAGGAGGTAGAGGGGCAGGGACATTGGTTCAAACCCAGTCTTAGCTACATGGTAAGTTCACAGCCAGCCTGACCTAATCAGACCCTGTATCAGAAAATAAATGCATAAATGTCATTTTTAACTTCCACTAGCAGAAAGTGGTCTTTAAAAATCTCGTGATGGGTTTCCAAGAGATGGCTCAGCAGTTAAAAACACTGGCTGCTGGGGTTGGGGATTTAGCTTAGTGGTATCAAGGCCCTGAGTTCGGTTCCCAGCTCCGAAAAAAAAAAAAGAGAAAAGGAAAAAAAACACTGGCTGCTCTTCTGGAGGTCCTGAGTTCAATTCCCAGCAACCACATGGTAGCTCACAACAGTCTGTATGAGATCTGATTCCCTCTTCTGATGCGTCTAATGTCTGAGTTTGTGGTCTACACAGTTACAACACAGCCAGACTGCACTGCAAAACCAAACCAAAGAAGAACGCTGGGAATGTAGCAGTTGGTACTTAGCAGCACTGGAGAAGCCCTAGGTTTCATCCCAGCCCCGGATAATTGGATGCGGTGGTTCTTGCCTATAACCCTAGCCTGCAGGAAGCTCCAAAGTTGAATGTAGCTGGGTAGACAGTTCTGTTAGTGAAGTGCTTGCTGCATAAGCCTGATAACTTGAACTTGGGTTCCCAACACTGACAAAAAACTGAGCAAGGTAGCATCCTAGAGGCTCTGGAATGAAAAGCGCATATTCCTCTTCAGACAGGACCGGAGTTTGAGGTGATACTTGCTGCCGGTGAGCACCTGCACGTGGACACAGACACGTGCATCCACATCATTTAAAATAGTTTCAAGCTGAAGACAGCCTAGGCATCTTCTGTTCTTCCAGGGGACCCGGGTTCAATTCCCAGTGCCCACATGGTGGCTCACAACTGTCGAATTCCTCTTCTGCTCTACAGGATCTTACATGAATATGGGGCACATGAGCTCCACACATACACATAATAAAACATAATAAACTCTTAACACATAATGTCTTAAAAGAAAAGATGGGGAGAGGCTCAGTGGTTAAGAGCACCGACTGCTCTTCCAGAGGTCCTGAGTTCAAATCCCAGCAACCACATGGTGGCTCACAACCATCTGTAATGGGGTCTGGTGTGTCTGAGGACAGCTACAGTGTGCCCATATACAAAGAGACTGCACAACTGTAATCTTAACATTAGGTGTCAAAGAACTCACTGGCCAGCCACCCTGGCCAAGTTTGGTGAGCTCCAGCCAGGTTCCGTGTGAAAAGAACTAGAGGAAGTACTCAACCTCTGGCTTATACACATGCACACACAAACACTACATACATATTCATACAACCCAAGGTCAGGATGGGAGATTGGAGAGATGGCTCAGCAATAAAAATTCTTCCTGCATTTACAGGGGATATGATAGGGAGCATGGTTCCCTCTTCAAGCCTTGGTACCCACACACATGTGACATACATTCACACACAAAAATGAAAAGGCTTTCTTCAGGGTTACCCTCTGCTACATTTAAGGTGGCTAGGTAATGGTTTACAGTTGATGAAGTGCTTCCTGTGCAAGCAAAAAACCGAGTTTGGATCCCTAACACTGATATAAAAAGCTGAGATCTTGTTTCAAAAACAAATCATTAGGGCTTAACTGAGTGATTCTGGCTTGTCTCTCATGTTTCAATCATTTGAAGACCTGACTGGTTTGGAGATGGCTTACTCATGCCTAGCAAGTAGTGTGTAGTGTGGTGGAAAAGCCCAGATCTGTAAGTGGGCTGCTCCATAAACTCATGACAAATGTAGCCATTCTCCTTTGCACTGAACAATCTGGCCAGTCTTCCTCATTTCCACAAAATCTTGCTTGCATAACAGGGCATCCCTATTCATAAGGAGACTTGAGAGGGGCTAGAGTGCCAGTCAACTGCTTTGAACCCTTGACTCACTTGGTAAGAAAAAAGAACCAACTCCAGTAAGCTGTTCTCTAACCCCACATGCATGCCATGGCCGGCATGTCCCTCCTGTGAGTATATAGATAATAAAGGGAACAACAAACTGAATTAGAGTCTCAGTGTGTCTCTGTCTCTGTCTCTCTGTCTCTGTCTCTGTCTCTGTCTCTGTCTCTCTCTCTCTCTCTCTCTCTCTCTCTCTCTCTCTCTCTCTCTCTCTCTCTCTCTCTCGTGTCTCTGTGTGTATGGTGGTGGTGGTGGTGCATGCTCTTAATCCAGCACTCAGGAATTGAAGGTAGGTGGGGCTCTTGAGGTCAAGGCCAGGCTTGTCTATAGAAGAAGTTGCAGGACAGCTAATGCTACACAGAAACCCTGTCTCAAAAAGCAAACCTGAATTAGAACAACTATTGTATAGGAAAAGCTTATTTTTACTGAGTAAATGTAAAAATAACACCCAACAGCTAAGTATTGGCCCTCTTTAAATTTGTACTCAAGAAAAACTTGCCATAGGGTACATCAGAATAGCTACAGAAGCCAGAGTGGTGGTGTGTACACCTTTAGTCCCAGCATTTGGGAAGCAGAGACAGGTGAATCTCAAGTTTCAGGACAATCAAAAATACACAGTGAGACCCTGACTCGAAACAATAAGAACAACCCCAAAATTGTGTGTGTGTTTTGACAGATGAGGTTGGTGGCAGATGTGCCACAACAGCTGTAACTGCAGAACCCTGAAGGCAGAGGCAGAGCGATTAACTATGGTAGTGAGAGATCAGTCTGGGATAAGACCTTATCTCAAGAAACAAAAGAGAGCTAGGGAGATGGGTTGGTGAATAGTTTTAGCCCAAGGAGCAAAAGACCACAGTTCAAAACCCCAGAACCCACCTACAAAGTTGGGTCTGGTGGCTCCTTTCGCCCCTCCTGTAGTCCCAGCACTTGGTCAAGTAGAGATACATAATACCTGAGGCAACCCACTAGCTCAACTAGCCACATTCAAGCAGCTCTGAGGTCAGCAAGAGACATTTCCTCAGTGAAGTGGAGAGTGGTTGAGGAAGATATCTCGTGGTGTGCTTGGACTTCTACACATACATGTGCACTTCCATATATATGTATATGCATGTTCACATATCACATAGCAAGATGAATATTGGCCTGGCATGGGGATGAAGGTGTTTAATCCCAGCACTGGAAATACAGAGGCAAATGAGTCCAGTTAGAGGCTAGGCTGGTCTACATAGTGAGACTCTAAAATTAAAAAAAATAAAATAAACATTTGGCCAGGCATGGTGGCACATGCCTTTAGTCCCAGCATTCTGGAGGCAGAGGCAGATGGTACATGAGTTCAAGGCCAACCTGTCTGTGTACAGAGTGAGTTCCAGGACATAACAGGACTACACAGAGAAACCCTGTCTAGAAAAAAAACAAAAGATAAAATAAATTGATAGTAAAATCATTTGTAAACGTCAAAAGGTAGAACCAGGTCTGCTTATTGGCTTGTTTCACAAGCCTGATGACTGGATTTGACCACTTGCACCCATATAAAGGTATAAGAAAGGAAAGAGAACCAACTCCGCAAAGTTGTCCTCTGACTACTGCACATGCATACATGTGAAGCACACACACACATACACACACCCCATAAATAGATGCCAAATTCCAAAAGAAGAACTGTGTTTTCACATAAAGTTAACCTGTGCTGTATACAACATGGAGTGTGTGTGTGTGTGTGTGTTTCTTAATTTTTGTTAATTTGAGACAAATTCGAGTCACCCAGGAAGATGTGGAGCTCAGCTGAAGAATTGATCCATCGGATTACCCAGTGGGCAAGTCTGTGGCCATCTTTTGATTAAATATTCATGTGGGGCAGTCCAGCCCACATTGAGCAGTGCCACCCTGGGCAGTTATCCTGGCATGTATAGAAAAGGAAGCTGAAGTGGACAAACTCACAGGGCAGCTCATAGCTGCTCATAACCCCAGTTCCAGGGTATCCAACACCTGACTCAGCAGGCACCAATCACACACACGATGCCCAGACATACTTGCAAACACACTGTGCATACAAACATTTGTCTTTATAAAGAAAGAGTCTGAGTCAAGCCAGTAAGAATTCCTCCATGGTGACTGCTTCAGTTCATGTCCTGGCTTCCCTCAGTGTTGGATAACCAAAGTATTAGCTGAAATAAACCCTTTCCTTCCCAAGTTGCTTTTGGCCACGCTGTTCACCCCAGCAACAGGAAAATAACTAGGACAGAGTGTGTTCCCAGAAATAAATCCAGGCCTTCATGAATGCATGCAAGCACCATGCCATTCATCTAGCATTTGCTTTTGATGAGTGAGCTGGCTATAGTCATTTTAAATATATGAAGGTAAGTGTCTTGGAGTTTCCTTGTTGTGATCTGAAGACCCTGAATTTGATCCCCACTACTGCAAAAAAAAAATTGTTTAATTAGCTTTTTGAAGACACTATTCAGAACTAGAACAGCAGTGCTCAGGTTGCCTGCCGCCATGAATGCCAGAGAGCAGGTAATTGAGTCTTTAGGTTGTCCTCTATTCGGAGAGAGCCAGTGATCTGAGAAGGCAGCTAGTTATCTTAGCAGCTCATCATGGGCCAAAGGTTTTATGGTGGAAATGAAGGCAGTCACTTTAGAGCTTGGTGTCGCCCCTCTGCTCAGGCAGCCAGCCACATAGTTGAATCTTGTGATGGTTGAGATTCTCTTGGTATCATCCCTGACACATCATTGCCTGGACTCTGGAGCTCAGCATTTCCTGCAATACTGAGGCTAGTTTGTGTATGCCAGCATCAATCCCGCACTTTAGCTGCTGACAGGAAGGAGCGTGAACGCAAAACAAACACATCATGGATACTCTATGTGCTAAGCTAATTAATACACACACACACACACACACACACACACACACACACACACACACACAGATAGAGACAGAGACACTACAATGTGGAATAGGAAAGTGCCCTTATCCATCCTCTATTGTCTATGAGTTGCAAGGCAGCGTGTCCCTGGGTCTTTTGGATAATTAACATTAGTTTCTGTCAGAATCTGTGTTGAAACTAATATAGGGGCTAGGTGTGTAACTTAGTAGTAGAATGCCTGCCTAGCATGGACGAGGTCCTAACACACACACACACACACACACACACACACACACACACACACACACACTAATACAAGTCCATGGGGTTGGGAGTGGGGCATAAAGCAGTATAGTAATTCTGGATTCTAAGACCTTAACTCTATAGTACGATAGAGTTCCTTACAGATATTTGTCGGACAACTAGAAACACTTGGGAAAATTAAAGAGGGATAATTATAACATTCTCCCAAAAAGACACAAATCTGATAGAAAAGACAAGTTAGATTGTTCCCTATCCTAGCCACCAGGAGGCGCTACTTACAAGGGCTACAGGTTTCTAGAACAAAGTTAAAACCACTTGTTTGTGACAGTCACAGAAAATAGCTGTCTTCAAATTTCAAAGACTTCTCTGAAGTCTCATTTCCACTTTGATGTTCTCCATTTTGAACTTTGAAGGAATGAGCATTAAGCCTGAAACATTCCACCTGTACATTACAAGCTGTGGGACTTCATGGATCTTTAACAATGTAAAAACTGCCTCCTGGGCTGTGGCTCAGTTGGTAGAGGGGATTGCAGAGCATGCATGAAGTCCTGGGTTCAATCACCAACCCGTGTAACCCATCATGATGATACACACCTGTAATCCCAGATGATACACACCTGTAATCCCAGAATTTAGGAGGTAGAGGCAGATCAAACGTTCAAGGAGATTTTAATTACTTGGGGAATTGAATGCCAGCCTGGGCTACAAGAGACCCTGTCTCAAAAACAAACAAACAAGCAAACAAACACCGTTCTGTCTTTCTTGATTAAGCTCAGTGGTAGAATCCTTGCCGGTCATGCACCACAGTCTGACTGTAAACCTAACATGCAAACCCACCAATTTACAGGTTCATTTCCATTTTGGAATTGTTCAGTTTCTTGGCTAAAAGCCAGAGGTTTTTGTTTTTGTTGTCATTGGAGTTTTTCATTTGTTTACTTTTGAGATAGAGTTTCTCTGTGTGGACCTGGCTGACCTAGAATTAATTCTGTAGACCAGGCTGATGTCGAACTCAGAGATCCACCTGCCTCTGCCTCTCAAGTGTTGGGATTAAAGGCGTGCACCACCACCACACAGCTAAAAGTCACTTTTTAATTCCACTCTGGTCTATGAATGTTTGTTTTTCCCCCTAGAGTTGAGGACCGAACCCAGGGCCTTGCACTTACTAGGCAAGCGCTCTACCACTGAGCTAAATCCCCAACCCTGTTTTCTTTTACATAAACAAATGACACAAAAATAAACACTCTGCAAACACCAAGCAATGTTAGTAATGGAGTATTCAAAAAAGTTTCCGGGGTTGGGGATTTAGCTCAGGGGTAGAGCGCTTACCTAGGAAGGGCAAGGCCCTGGGTTCGGTCCCCAGCTCCGAAAAAAAGAACCAAAAAAAAAAAAAAAAAAGTTTCCTACTTCCTGCTAAAAGCAAGATGTGTTTCCGTTATTTTATTTATTTATTTATTTTTTGGAAGCTCTTGGGCCAGATGGCCTAAATACTTGCAATTTTCTCAGTGATACTGTCTGGTTCTTAAAAATTAGAAATCCCCTTTTTAATCACACTTGAGTTTATGCTAATAAGGCAACTTACCTGAGGGCCATTAACAGACTCAGGATTGATCTCTAAAAACTTGGACAAAGGGCTGGAGAGATGGCTCAGCGGTTAAGAGCACTGGCTGCTCTTCCAGAGGACCTGAGTTCAATTCCCAGCAACCACATGGTGGCTCACAGCCATCTGTAGTGGGATCTGATTCCCTCTTCTGGTGTGTCTGAGGACAGTGACAGTGTAGTCATCTACATAAAATAAATAAATAAATCTTAAAAAAAAAAAAAAAGAACTCTGACTGCTGTTCCAGAGGGTTCAATTCCCAGCACCCATATGGCATAATTTATCATAATAAATTGTAAAATAAATATTGTATAATAAATCAACAAGAACAAGAAAGTTGCTTTTCTGTGACCCCCAGCTAGCAAATTATTGATGCCAAATAGAGGCTTGGGGAACCCCACATTTGTAGCCAGTCCAGAAAAACATGGATCAGACATTTGGAATTGGGCAGACTTGTGGGATTGAACCCTCATCCTATGGGACCTGTGTAACTTAAATGTTTTTCAATGTCTATTTTTAATGATGGTTTTTTAAAAAGACTTATTTATTATATATGAGTACACTATCACTATCTTCAGACACACCGGAAGAGGGCATCGGATCCCATTACAGATGGTTGTAAGTCACCATGTGGTTGCTGGGAATTGAACTCAGGACCTCTGGAAGAGCAGTCAGTCTCTTAACCACTGAGCCATATTTTCCCAGCCCTTAACAGTGGTTCTTAAATACTTTAACCTCCCTTGTACTCCACCACCCACCAGAGGTAGTGGAAAAGAAAGGATATGGAAGAGGGGCTTGGGGATTTAGCTCAGTGGTAGAGCGCTTGCCTAGCAAGCTTAAGGCCCCTGGGTTTGGTCCCCAGCTCTGAAAAAAAAAAAAAAAAAAAAAAAAAAAAGAAAGGATATGGAAGAAATGAACCTGTTTAGAAATGGCTCTTTAGAGCAGCTCCTGTCTGTGTTGTCTGGAAATCAGCAGTTCAGTTCACAGGTCAGCAGGCAAGGGCAGCTGGTCCACTCGCAGACATTTCCTGGATATATCAGCAATCTAATTCAGTAGTGTCGGGATGGCAACAGAGATGTTATGACCTAGCAGGAACAGCCAGACCTCAGCCTCAGCACAAGTCAGTAAGAGGGACCCAGAGGGACACCAGAAGTTCTTGGCTGTGCCTCTCAGTTCAACAAAGATGAAGGACCCACGAGCACTGCACGGTGCAGTGAGCTATCTGTAAGCAAGCCACGCTCAGACTTCGTCACCGTCCTATATACCCTCCACATACCACGTGTCCTCCACGGGGCTCGCCTCAGCACATGCGTCTGTCTCAGCTGACATCACTCTGCCCATCAGCCCGAGTCCTCGAAAGTGGCAAGAAGCTGCAGGACACCACCAGAAGTTTTCTGGTGCATTTCTCTCTGTGGAATCCTGACAAATGGAGCTCAGCTACGCAATGAAAAGTAGACCAATACATGCGTGTCTTTAGGGAAGAATTCTTCATCGCGTGTTCTTCCACGAGCTTGCTTTAGCAGAACATCCTCTCTCCCGTGTCTGCTTCAGCTAAATGTTCCCTCACCAGTCTGCCTTAGTCTTTCACCCGTGTCCACGTCAGTGAAATGTTCCTTTACCTGTCCAGTTTAAGAAAATGTCCTTTCACCTGTGTCCGCTTCAGGAAAGCCCTCGTTCACGTGTTTGCTCCAGCAAACACCATCCAACACAAGTGACTCTCCAAAGAGCCCTTAGTTTCCACTTCAGGCCTGTGCTTTGGGCACAGCGACAGAACGGAGTCATTGGACATCTGGTGTCCTAGGAGGTGGAGAATTGGTCACCAGTTGGTGCAGGAAAACCTTCATGGTACCTTGAGTAAAGGAATAGTTTCTTCTACAGCAGGTAGCACCCATCAGCACGTGGCCCTCAAATAATTCAACCTGTGGTCAGCCATTATAATCATCTGCCAACTTTCTTCTTTTGGATTCCAGGCACCTTTTCTATGAAGTCCTCTTTAGAGGACTCAGACTTCATTGACATTTTCAGACTTGATAGGGCACAGGGCCTTCACCTCTGGCCTTGGTCCTGCCAGCATCACAAGGCTTCATGTTCTCTGAGGCCTGTCTCAGCAGTCTCTGGAGCCCATCCAGGATGACGGATTGGTTAGGCACTCATTGTTGATCTAGGAAGGTCCACCGTCTTTGACCAGACAAAACCCTTGATAACTGGTCACTGTCCCCGCCCTCCACCTCCTGACGTGGTCTCCCCCACTTGCTATGAGTTTTCTGGAAGCCATTATCGCTCCTTCCCACATGGATTAGGGAACAATGTCAGCTTCCAGAACTGAGCGTGTTGCTATGGGAACCTAAAGTTATTTGGAGTTGCAAAGCAATAGCAAGTAATCATTGACACAACCTGAAACACGCAGTAATTGTCCCCCAAGAATAATGGGCGGAATATTTTATTCTGAGGTTGAGGGAACCTTTGTGCTTTGGTCCCGGGCATGGTGAGGAAGCTGCTGAGGGCTGGAGGTTGCCTCCTGGCTTTCCTGTTTCATCCTGCTGCTGGGATCCCTCTCACACTTCTCCCTCAGCTGCTTTTTCTCCCATGGAAAGTGTGGCTGAAAGGGACGTGGGAGAAGCTGTGTGAGTCTCTGAAGTGGGTGCTGCCTGCTCCATTAACCCTCTCAATGAGGAGCCATCAGGGAAGGGGACATGACCCGTAACATGACCTTGCTATCCCTTAGGTACGCACACACACTATGCTCGGACTGCCCTCAGCATTTTGAAAGGGTTATTTATTTTTACTGTATGTCCATGGGCGTCTTGCCTGCATGCACTTGTGTGCCTAGTGCCTGAGGAAGTTTAAAAGAGGGCATCAGATCCCCTGGGACCAGAGTTACAGACATTTGAGAACCTCGGTGCAGGTACTGGAGGTAGAACCCAGGTCATCAACAGCAGTCAATGCTCTTAACTACAGAGCCGTCTCTCCAGCCACCCTTCCTTAACATTTTACTGTGACAGTCCTCCAGAGAGGCTATGACTAAGCTATTAACATGCTCTATGTGTGCTGGGGAGGTGGCAGGATCTTATATCTGAAGTGCCTTTTAAATTACTTATTTGTGCATGCGTTCATGAGTGTGTGTGTGTGTGTGTGTGTGTGTTGATGGGTTATAAACCTAGGGCCTCCTGTGTTCTACCTCTGGTACATGCTCCTTCACCTGGATGTCAAACCAGGGTCTCAAGCAGCCCAGCCCAGCGTGCTACTACTAAGCTCTCTCCTCGGCTGGCCCAGCAGTTCATGTCCTTTAATCCGAGGCTATCCTCTGCCTTCCCTGTGCCATTTTCTACATGCTGTAGATCATCCCAGTCTGGCCTGGTCCTGGTGATTTTGTGTGATGGGAGTAAGGTCATGTCTACACATTTACCAGGAACCTCACGGAAGTGATCATGGGTCCTTGGTGCCTCATGCCAGAAGGCTTACTGGTGATGTTAGCTTTAATTACTTGGCTAAGATGTTTGTGAGCCAGGCATGATAGTGCTTGTCTGTAATCCCAGCACTTGAAATCAGCCAAAGCAGGAGGGTAGCTGCAAGTCTGGGACTAACCCAGCCTAAGGCAGCTTGTCACAGAGCTCTGGGGAGGGAAGTCAAAGAAAGAGGGGCGTGCTAGCTGGCCTCTCCAGCGGAATCAATCTGTGTGCTCTAGGTTTAGAGAGAGACTTTGTCTCACAAAAGAAGAGGAGATCTGGGGAGATGGCTCACTGGCTTAGACTTACTGCTCGAGCAGAGGACCTGAGTTTGGTTCCCAGCACCCACATCTAGCAGCTCACAACGATCTGTAACTTCACTCCAGGGGCTGGCAGCTCTGGCCTCAGGGCTCCTGCACACTCAGGTACACCCAGAGATACATATAGTTAAGAATGAAAACATAGGGGGTTGGGGATTTAGCTCAGTGGTAGAGCACTTGCCTAGCAAGTGCAATACCCTGGGTTCGGTCCCCAGCTCTGAAAAAAAAGAAAAAAAAAGAATGAAAACATAGGGGCTGGAGAGATGGCTCAGTGGTTAAGAGCACTGACTGCCCTTCCAGAGGTCCTGAGTTCAAATCCCAGCAACTACATGGTGGCTCACAACCATTTATAATGGGATCTGATGCCCTCTTCTGGTGTGTCTGAAGACAGTGATGGTGTGCTTATATATAATAAATAAATCTTTTAAAAGAATAAAAAATAAATAAATGAGGTGGAGGTGGAAAGGTAGGATTGGGAAGAGAGGAGGGAGGGGAGCTGTGATTGTGATATATGTCAATAAATAAATTAATTAATGAAAAATAAATAAGTTGGAGAAAGATGGAATGTCAGCCCATGTCGTCCACTCCCTTGAGCACACACACAATAAATGACTTTTAAAAATAGTCATTTTTATTGGGTTTATATCTATTCGTTGTGTGTGTGCACACACACGTCACTGTGCACATGGAGGTCAGAGGTCAACTTTCAGAGATCATTCTCACCTTCCATTCTGTGGGTTCCAGGGATTGAACTCAGGTCTTCAGACCAGGCACAGGAGCCTTTCTTTCCTGAGCCATTTCGCTAGTCCTAAGTAAATTCCAAAAATTAAAGAATAAAGCTTGCCACAGTTCTCCACGGTTAAGCTGCTGTGCTTTTCCGTGTGGTTAGCAGGTGAGTTGTAAGGATATCTTGCCAGGGTACGGTCCCATGTGAGCATCAGTTTGCATCTGCAGGAGCTTTGACTGTCCAGTCTGTAAGAGATGCTTCCCACGGCCTTCATTCATGTCATTACGACACATGAACTCCATTGATCAGATGCTACATCATCCCAGGTTTCTGGTTAATAACAACTTGGTTGGATTAATAAACACCCAGGACATCTGTGAGGCTAGGCTAGCCTTTGAGTGTGTTTATGGGGCATTTCTAGAGAGGATTAGCTGAGAGGGGACCCACACTGAGTGTGAACAGTGCCCTCTGAACCCCACAGGCAGGGACAGGGCACACGGGAGAAAGCCAGCTGAGCACCACGTTCCGGTCTGCTGCTTCCTGATGTCCAACATAAGCCAGTTCGCACCCGCACAGCTGCGGTCTGCTCCTGCCAGCCATGGTGGACTCTATCGCCAACACAGATAAAATAAGCCTTTCCCCTTAAGCTGTTACTTGTCAGAGGTTTGGTCACACAATGACGAGTGTGTGTGGAGGTCAAAGCTTACTCTTTTCCCACCTTTGAAACAGGGCCTCTCACTGAATATGGCGCCTAATACTGTTCAGCCAAGCTGGCTGACCAGCAAACTCCAGCAATCCCCCTGCCTCCTCCTCCTCCCCAGCACTGGGATTATGGGTGCATACTCTGGTATTTATGGGTGCTACGTGTCTGAACTGAAGTCTTCCTTGTTGGGTCCCACGAGTCACCCCGCAGACCATACAAACACCAACCTCAGTGAGACAGGGTTGGTTTATTGAATTCACACCCCAAGACTGATGGGTCAGGATCGAACCTCAGAATCTGGGACTGAGCCATGGCCACAAACATCTTTCTCTGTCAGTTTATAAAGGAACCATAGGAAACGTAGTGAGCTAGGATGCAGGTGCAGGAAGTGCTGCCCAGTGGTCGGCTCTGACTCAAGCCGTGCTAGACAGAACAGTCCATATTGACCTTTAATTTGATGAGTCCTATGTAAAGCTTTGTGGAATTTCTTAGGATTGACAGACTAACATATAGAACATAACAGGAAGCGTGATCAGCCTGACCTTGCTATGAGTCAAATTATTTTTCTGTGTCAATGACGGGCAGGCATGTTCCAGCAACAATACGAAATAGCTGGTCTGGCATAGAATAAAATGTTTGCACCTATGCTGGGGCGGGAGGCAGACCTCAACACTCATGCTTGTACAACAAGAACATTCCTGGCAGGTTGTCCTTAAACCAGGCTGGCCTCAAACTCATGATCCCCCTGCCTCAGTCTCCCAAGTGCTGTATTAAATATGTTTGGTTTTTGTTTTTCTCGTGTAATGCCGGGGATTAAAACGAGGCCTTGCATGTGTTAGGCTGAAATCCCACCAGCGAGCTACATCCAGTCCAAAATCTATAAATGGGAGGGAACTGGCCGAGTGAAGTGGCTCCTGTCTGTGACCTGCAGACTCCCTCTGGTGGAGATGCTATCGGCTTCCCCTGACTGCAGAGGGATGCGGCTGGGCTTGCATTTGTGTCAATATTCCTGATGAATAGTGTCTGCTTATGTGGCTTCTCCTGAGACGGTTTTAACATCTTCTGCTTTCCTCAATAACGAGTTAAGGAAGACATTTAAGATGGGTGCCTTCTATCTGAATGAGAACAGTGATTTTTATCCTTTTGTACAAACAATCCCTGAACACCGGCTACTGTGCTAGTCCAACTTTTCATAGAACAACAACTGCCTGAGAGAATCTGTTTAAACTAGATATTATGGTTTTGAATAAGAGATGCCCCTCCCCACACCCCAGCACAGACACACAAACACATGCTTAAACCCATGCTCATACATACACCTATGCTTACACACTGTCACACAGTGCTCACACACATGTTCACACACGCTCACACACACGTTCACACACATGTTCACACACTTGCTCACACACTCACACATGTTCACACACACGTTCACACACTTGCTTACACATTCACATGCTCTCACACATACACACATACATGGTCATGCTCACAAACACACACACACACACACACACACACACACACACACACACACACGCTCACACTTTGTATTTGAACATTTGCTTACCAGTTGGTGGCAGTGTTTTTCTTTGTCATGGTTTGTTTTGTGTATGTATGTAGGTGTTCATGAGAGTGTGTGTGTGTGTGTGTGTGTCTGTGTATGTGTGTACATCTAGGAGTGAGTTTGTGGCTCAGAGGCCAAGGGCAGAGATCAATGTCAGGTGTCTGCCTCAATCTCTCCACTTTATTTTTTGAGGCAAGGTCTCTCACTAAAGTTGGAGTGCAATAGGCCAGACAGTTACTTCTCGTGATCCCCCCGTCTCTGCCTCCCGTGCTGAGATTACTGGGGTCACAGGCAACTCCTGCTATTTCCAGCTTTTTATATGTGTGTTACAGACCCAGGCTCAAATCCTCACTAAATAACTGACCTGTCTTCCCAGCCCAAGGGCACAGATGTGGACCACATGTGGCTGGCGGCACAGCAGGCAGAAGTGGGTCGAGGAAGGCAGGTATTTGAGAGTTGTAGCCTGACCCTGCCGCTGACTCATTCTCTCTGTCTTTAGGTCCATCTACTGTGAGCAGGGCCATGATGCAAGCCCCTGTGCCACAGACTGAGCGTCCTCCTCCCCCAGCCCTCATGCCTTCCTTGGCTACGATGCACCAAATCCCTTCTGAACTATGGCCCCAGAGAAGCCTTCTCTCCCATAAGTTGCTTCTGGCAGCGATCTTTGTCAGTGATGAAAGTGGTTTCTAATATGAGAGAAAAGATTCCTTTGATTCCTGGTTTGGGAGGTTGGCCCTGCTGCCGTGTGCATCAAAGAGAGGTGGGGGTGCGTCAGCCCTCGTTCTACCAAAATGTCATCTTGGGCAAACGACCTATCTTCTCCGTGGACGACAGCTCAGGGGCCATTGTGTAAAGGAAGCTCTGCCTGGTAGAAGGCCTGTCACATGGGGAGCCTTCAGGAAGCGCTGCCTACTTTTATTACTAGCAGGGGCAGCAAAGGTTATGTGTATGCTTTTTCCAAATTCTACCTGTTACTAACGTGCCAAGTCCTGGCTAGGAGGCTTGTGCTAGCTTAGACAGAAGCTCTACTAATGGAGGCTAGCATGTGCTGGTTACGTGCTGCTGCGGGGGAAGGGACTGGCTTATTCTGATTGCCCCCAAAGTCTGAAACTAACCTCGGCTGGTAGAAATTGCTGAAAAACACACAGCTAGTTAATGAGAAGACTTTCAGGTTTTTTTTAAAATTGTATGTATGTGTAGGACTGTATTATGTATGTGCTCTGTGTGTGTGCAGTTCCCATAGAGGCCAGAAGATGGCAGCAGACCTCCTCCCTGAAGCTGGAGTTATAGGCAGTGGTAAACTTCAGCCCCCTCCATACGGGTGCGAGGAACTGAACCTGGGTCTTCTGCAAGAGCAGTAAGTGTTCTTAACTGGGAGCCTCCAGTCCCCCAACCCATCCCCGCAGAACTTTAAACCAGATGTGGCCCATGCCTGGAATCCCAGTACTTGGGAGGCTGAGGAGGGAGGGTACCAAGTTCTTGGCCACTCTGCCTCAACCATCCCCTCCAAGGAAGACAAGACAGAGTACCACGATGCAGTGTGCAAACAGGCTGTGCAGATTGGGAGGAACACAGAGAAAGGGATTTGTGTGTTGTAGAGGATCCCAGCCATGTATGCTGGGGACATAGATGAGCGTCTTTCAGGACTCTCTACAGTGTCTGATCTTTTGAATTTATCGAATGACAACAGGCACACAAGTCGAGTCGGTTTTGCTGGTCGCCATTTACCGATGGTCGCGATTTCTTCCGATGGCTGGCTGCCATCACAGGCTCCTTTATTTCATTTTAACTGGAAGCCTCCATGTTACGATTCGCACACCAGTGTTTATGTAGCCCATAGAATGGCTAAAATGGATTAAAGAGGCCAAGAGGCTGTAGCGTTCAAGGAGTTCTTACTGTGGGCAGGGGCAGAGGCAGAGAGCCACTGTAGCTGGTCATGGGCCTCCTGCCAAGAAATCACACCCTACTTAAACACACGGTGGCTCAGGCCAAAAGTAAAAATTCTTACTCTGGCTTCTGAAGCTCAGCCCGGCCTGACCCCTGCCTCCCTGGGCACTGCTCTCTTCCTGAGTTTGGTATTTCAACCACTTTGGCTTTCTCTAGAGGCCACAGAGTGCTTGCATATGCGATTCTCTCTGCCCAAATGCACCTCCTCACTCCCATTAAAGCCTCCTGGTTTTTTGCCCACTTAATTCCTTCCTCTCCTTCAAGCCTTGGCTCCCCCACCTCCCCCACCTCCCCCACCCTCCCCCAGTCTCTCTGAGCCCCAGCAGATCCCTTTCTCCCTGGGTGGCCAGGGGTGTGTCTCTTCCACAGCATTTCTTGCCATCAGAACTTGGCCTGGATAGTTCAGGCTATGGTTCCCAGGGGCCCCGAGCCTGCTTCTGCACTTTGTCCAGTTTGTTTGTTTGTTTGTTTGTTTGTTTGTTTTTTCTTTTTTTTTTGCTGGGGACTGAACCTAGGGCCTTGCGCTTGCTAGGCAAGCGCTCTACCACTGAGCTAAATCCCCAACCCCAGTTTGTTTGTTTTTAAGGATTTATTTATTTATTTATTATGTATACAGCATTCTGCCTGCATGTACACCGCATGCCAGAAGAGGGCATCAGATCCCATTATAGATGGTTGTGAGCCACCATGTGGTTGCTGGGAATTAAACACAGCGAGGGAGGAGGGGTCTCCCCTCATCTCAGACACAAAAACATACTCCCTGAGGCTACCCCACTACCTCAACTTAATGCATTCGACAGCTATACCTTCTCTGGGGAATGGGAGGAAGCCCACAAATGCTGCAGTAGAAGTCAGAGGACAACTTTGAGGAATTGATTCTCACCTTCCCCTGAGTGTGGCCTGGGGATGAGACTCAGGTGAGCAGATTTGACATCAATGGTCTTTATCCACTGAGCCATCTTGTCAGCCCTCTTACCCTTTTCCCCAGATAGCTTATGTAGCCCAGGCTAGCCTTGAACTCCCTATATAGCCTAGGCTGACCTGCTCCTCCCATCTCTATCTCCCAAGTTCTGGGATTAGCATCTTATGTCTGCCCCATCCTTCTGATGTGTAATTTGCCTCTAACTTGGATCCTTTCTTTGAAATGTCTTCAATTCTATCTGTTCTATCCCACAGCAGATAAAGAAACAGATTCAGAGGAATCATGGGTCAGATCAGCAGGAGAGAGAAATTCATCCAGTTAGACTTTTGAACCATGTTGGTGCCTGATGGGTAAATGGGTGCTATTCTTAGTTAGGGTTTTACTGCTGTGAACAGACACCATGACCAAGGCCACTCTTGTAAGGACAACATTTAATTGGGGCTGGCTTACAGGTTCAGAGGTTCAGTCCATTATCATCAAGGTAGGAGCATGGCAGAACCCAGGCAGGCACATTGCTGTAAAATTATAAAAGTGACTTTCTTTTATCTCATACTAGATCCAGCACCTTTGGTGCCCCCAAGACATCTGGTAGACATCTTCATCTCAGTCAGCAAAGCCTCTCACCCGCTCTGCTCCATCCCATATCACACTGCCAATGGCTTCTCTCTGAGCCTGGCAGGAATCTCTCTACCCATCTAGTTCCCAAGGCAGGTTGCCACCATGCCAGAAACACACATCCCAATTCCATGGTGGCCTAGCGTCTCCAGCCGCCACACACTCTCTTACACTTAAATCGCCACATGAAAGACCACACAACACAATAACCTCTGATCCAATTGATAAGATATAATTGCCCACCTACACATACAAAGCTCTGTATACATCCATCCCTTTAAGAACATCATAACAACTGTAAGGTGCAGAGGAACCTAACGCCAGCCTCCATGTTCTCTCCACTGCTTCTCCCGCCTCCTCTAGTCTCCTCCTCTCTCTAAAACTTTCTCCCGCCCATCCTTCCTTCTCATCCAATGATAGGCTCTTCTACCTTTGAACCTGCCTTCACCTCTATGATATCCTAATT